>NC_090439.1:666003071-666309265 GCF_031143425.1 Pleurodeles waltl | reverse complement strand
AGATATCCAATGGAAGGTGGAAGACATTTAGAATTGCCAACTGCAGAATAAACCAAGAATTCGGGACATTAAGGAATATACTGAAGACAATGACATAAGAGGGTTTTTAACCAAACTGTTTCATACCACATTTCTGGAGCTAAGTCGATGGAACTGGGAGCACGAGATTCAATGTACACATAGGTGGCCTTTTATGTTGAAACAACCATTTTGGGATTTTTTTTTAACCAAGGGCCATTCTAGTCTTCTTTAGCATCTTTTTGCTCAGAAAAACGTTTTTGAGAAAATGTGATCTGAATCTAAGAGAGAATTGATGGCAATATTTTTTTTGTAACATCAGCTTTTTGTCATATGACAGTAGAACAACAGGGAGGCTTGGGCAACTGATAAAACACATTCAGGACAAAGGGAAATAGCATTTTTATTGAATCCAGCAAGATTAAAATTTGTCTTTAATGACAAGACATGCATCTTTAACTGAGCGATTAAGGCAAAAGAATACTTGGACAGTTTGGCTGGAAGAGATGACATCTAATGATTTGATTTGATTTTCTCTTTTCTCTTCTTCTTGTGATAAGGATACAGGGTTTAATTAGGGGGTAGGAGGGCACCACGTTCCATCACTCAGATGATCTCTTGGTTGACCTGGATTCCGCACTTGGATGGAAGGATGGAGACATTTATGGTTCAGAGGAGAACCATTTGAACCACCCCAAACTTCAAAGGCACACTTAAGTATAATTTGGGGTACTACTAGTCAGCAAGTGAGAGTAGCATCAATGGCAATGTGGGACCGGTACTGCTGGTCGGTGTAGTGCAAATGGGCAGAGGAGTCTATTGTGCACATGAGGATAACTGTCTGAGGAAGAAATCCACACACCCTTCCAGTATTGTGGCTAACCTGAGCATACTGCCTGCTGCTGTGTAGTAACCCAAAGTGTGCTCTCTGAGGACAGGTTAGCCTGCTCCCTGTTTTTTACAGAGGTCTCCGGGACATCAAAGACCTCCTGCGAGGGGCTTATATCACCTGCCAGTATCATCTGGAGAGTGGTGCTCTCTTCTGCGCCTACATCGTATGCTGGGCTCCACCTGGCAGAAGCGGAATGAGCTTGGCCTAAGTTTTGTGTCTGCAGACTGGAATCGCCTGGGGCAGAGCTTGCCAAGTACTGTCTGTACTTCAGGTGTGTGGCCCTTTATCTTGGGGACCACTGCATGCCGAAACATCTTGTGGTGTGAACGGGATCTTCCGATGGGGGACCCCCAGTGGCCTGCCTTGTTTAGTGTGTTGCATTTCTCTCGTGTGACCCTCTGCTACACATGCATTGTGTGCTGTGCCCCGTTCATAGGTGGCAACCCTCGGAGGTGGGGGCACCACCAGAGTTGTGCTATACTCTGCCTTGTATGGCTCGGCTGTACTTGCATTTACGTGTGTGACCGGGGAATCTGGTGCGACTAAAGTCATCAAGCAACAGATGTTGTGCTTCATTCCATGGATTACAGAAACAAAGTTCCTTGTGTGACTGGATTGTCTAGAACGGCTCAAGTCATTGAGCGATGGATGTTGTGCCTCATTCCAGTAGGGGTCGGAAATTTATGTTATCCGTGGGAGCATCTGGGATTGTCTGGTGCGGTTCAAGTCTTCGTGCACCAGACTAGTGCCTCTGTTGGAGGAGGTACCACATTGGGAATTGTCTTTGGAGTGATCGTATGGTTGGGGGGCGACCCAGGTCATTGGGCCCTCTGATGTTGTGCCTCATTTTTGTGGAGGTACAGCACTGAGCACTTTTCCGTGGGATCATAACCGTCTGGTGCAACTCAAGACTTCCTGCACCAGACGCAGCACCTTCTTGGACAGGTAGTGTGGACCTAGTAACTCTTCGTGTGCAACCAGAATTGTCGAAGGTGACTCAAGTCAACATGCCCCGACGCTGCACCTCTGTTCTAGAGGTGCTAAAAGTATTAACTGTTTGGTAACATTAGATTGTCTGGCTGGGCTGGGTGCAGCGGTGGCGAGCGGGTGGCCCCAGTGACCCTCCCCCTGTGTGTTGCAGACCTCTGAGTGAACCTCCTATTGTGATCCCAAACTTCTCCTTGCTGGATCGGCTGTTGTCTTCCCCCCACCAAGACTCCTGGGTCCTGCGAAGTGTGACTTTGGCTGCGAGAGGCCTAGTATCCAGGGGAAGGTTGCCTCAATCTTTGGTTCATTGTGTGGCAGGATAGCTGAATATGGTTGTTGGATGGAGGGCGTTTTGGGGCCCAGGATGCCTGCAGGCACAGATGTATCCACTAGCTGGATATCAGGCCAATGCATTAGGGTGCCGGCAGTGAGTGTGTCCGAGTTTGTGTGTTCATGAGCTGACTTGATACCTGTGACACTGCACAGCGGTGCAGAGTGGATGTGTGGGAGTAAGTGCGGATGAATGCCAGGGCAGCACTGTGGTGTTACTGGTCAAGTTCTTCTGCCAGTGAATCCCTGAGGTTGGTATTACAATTTACTAGTGCAACCTAGGCTGCAGTGCTATATGAAAGTGTTCTAAACCTTATATGAACTTATTGCTGCTAATGTTGGGAGCCAGGGTGCACTCTGAGCTTATGTGTTACATTGACATAGGTAGACTCTAGGGTGGGTCTTGTGCTGTCAACGATTGGCACAGCATTATGGGGCAGGGAGGGAAAGTATCATTTTCTCACTTGTATATACTATTGTTGGTATTACACACAGTTGGGCCTAATATTGTGAATTCTGTTGCTAAGAGTGATTTATGCCTAGATGTACATGATACTCATGCTGTGTTGACAATGTGTGTGCTGAATACAATTTTTATCTACCTACATTGTGTGTGAAGTCTCATTTGTGCCGCTCAGCATGGTTATATTGGGGAAGTGCTGTGCCATTGCTTTACACATTGCCTCTCTAATAAGCCTGACTGCTCTGTGCCAAGCTACCCATAAACCAAGAGTGAGTGCAGGTTATATAGTAAGTGTATTCACCCACCCCTGATGGGAGTGGCAGGTTCTGCCTGGCTCAGGCCTTGCCTCAGCCAACCAGAACGTGCTGCCTCCAACACTTCCTCTCCAAGAAGTTTTGCGATGCGGATCTTGGTGCTGCCACTGGTGATAAGTTATGGAAGTACTGCTGCTTTTAGGTGCTTTCAGGTGAGGGTGATCTCCATGAACCCCACAGGCATATCCATTTACAATTTTTAAATAGGATGTATCACACGCATGTTATGGCATATAAATCTGAGGTACCTTGGAGGGTGCAGCCTTTTTTCAACTGGCTTGGCAGTGTCATGCTATATTTTTGTATTGACACAGGATCAATGAATAACTAGTTTCGTTTATAAACTGTCCACTGGCTCTCATTCCTGTGATTGCCATACTTTGCCATGTAAAATATGTAACATTGTCTGTGAGATGGTTTACAACTCTGCTGTTATTATTAGTTGGACAAATTAATTAAATGTTTGCTCAATATATGGATCCAATATGGATGAAGTCAGCATTATTGTGTTTTTGGGAAAAGAACTGCTTTATGGCCAATACCCTCGATTATTTGTGGAGGATATAAATTGTCATATGGATTTTGCTTGATCACCATCATATTCTTATGTTGGACTGAAGTCTAAGGTTTTTAGGGCTTTTGGGACTTTAAGAAACAACACAGGCTTACAGATAAATGGGCGTATCTGTATAGCCCGGATCCTGGTTTTACTTTTTTCATTTCCACCTAGGAAAAACACCATATTAAATTATTTCTCTGTTTTAACAAGTCTCCTATTCAATGCTCGACTAGGAAAATACCCTAGGGTTTATTCTATTCATAATCCCTTGGTGATTGAGTGTGGTAAATCTTTAACTGCAAGGTCATATCATATTGGACATTTGAAAGGGCTCTATTATTGAATCGGGTTTACATTAGACGTATGGAAGAATGGATCTCAGACTTCATGCTTAGGAACAAGGGTAGTGCTCCATGTGGGATTGTGTGGAACAGATTGAAAGCTTGTATTACAGGGGGAACTCGCATAAAAAAACTGAAAATTCAGATTAGTCATATTAAGGAACATTGTAAAGATGTGGCCTGTTTAAAACAGAATCGTAATCATGATAGAGGAGAACCTTCCAGTGCACAAGAGAGTCCTTCAAAAAATAGCAGTAGCCAAAGGTAAGATCAATAGCCTTCATGCATGAAAGAAAGCTCAGAAGTAGTAAACCCACATAGCAGAAAGATATGAATACAATGCTAGTATAGTAAGGTTATTAACTGTTAAAACGAGACAGAGAGAGCTCAAGATTGCCATCAATGTAACTCAGGATAAGGATGGGCAGCTGATACACACTCCACATGCAATTGCAAGAGTTTTTGAGGAATTATAACGATCATTACATCAGGAAGATATAGCTCCTTCTGAGGATATGATAAAATATTATCTGCATCAATCTAGGCTGGAATTTCTAACTGAGGAATATGGAGAGAAATTGGCATGTCCAGTAACCTTGGTGGAATCAAAAATAACATACTCTCTTGTTTCCTGAAAGGCAGTAGGGATTCCTTTAAATTTTTACAGATTTTTTTTTCTTTATCTTAAAGAGCTACCAACCGTTAGGCAAGTCCGAATTGGAGTCTCTCTCCCAAAACCTTGGACCACTACTAACATTGTAGTTTTTTTCTGAAAAAAGGGAGATGTCCTCCCTAAACCAGTGATCCTGCTCGATACCGAAAAGATGTTCAATTGCATCACTTGGGTGTATCTCTGGAAAATCATGGATAGGGTGGAGTTTGGGCCCTGTTTAAGAATACCACAAAGATATTATATGAAAAAAAACACAGCTAAATTCCAGATAACAGGATTAGAATCTAACAATTTCTGTGCCTCTAGGGGTACAAGGCAGGGATGTCCCTTTCCCCCTCTTCTGTTTGCCCTCTACATTGAGCAGTTTCTACAAAGATTAAGGAGCAATAAGATGATTTATCCTTCAGTCGTTAATGCCCCCTTTAATAAAACATTGGTGCATGCCAGAGATACTTGGGTCATCATACGGACTCTAAAATGTAGGACCACTTTTCTTGCGGCCACTTGCGCCCCCTATCACGACCATGTGCGCGCCGTAATTAAAATACGGCACACCATGGGGCAGGGTAGGGGGCAATAGCGTCAGAATTTCTGACGCTATTGATGTACTGTTTAGGGTTAGTGCCAAAATGTTGGCGCTAACCTAGAACAGTACATAGGGGCCCATTGAAAATAATGGCATGCCACCTTTTAACGTCTGCTCTGAGCAGACATTAAAAATGTTAGAAAAAAATGCCGCACAGAAATCGTTTAGATTTCTTTGCGCTATTTTTTCACTCCCTCTAATGGGGGAACGCCCACCTGGCATACATTATGCCTGACACAGGCATAATGTGACGAAAGGGGATACAGAGTTGCCCAATACAATTTGTAAATTTGGCGCTGTGATTGTGGCCTCATTGGGCCACATTAGCGTAAAAACTAATTACTCTAATGTGGTGCAAGGAGGCTCTAGGGGTTCTTAAATCTGCCCCTTAATTTGGTAAGTTGAGCTAGAAGCTACCAGTTATTAAAGAGTCTCAGGCTACTATCTGAACAGTGGTAAGACCCAGATAGTTTTTAATGAACTTGCTCTGCTGTAAGGCCATTGAAAGAAGGCACTGTCATTTATCTAGGGGCAATATAACTGCTATTGTTTTTAATGTAGTATTAATTAATTTGGATCCATTATTAGTTAAGTTTCGTAAAGCTTTGAGGCATAAGCATAATTTACACCTAACAATTATAGGGTGTTGCAACAAAATTGAAATGGTTATCCTACCAAAGGTTCTATACCTATTTAGGGAAATTTATCTGGTGCTTGGAGTGAAATGGTTTAAGAAATTGGCTGATATATGTGTCAGTTTGCTATGAGAATATGAAATGACAGGGAGAGCTTTAAAATTGTTAGGATTACCATTACAAAAATGTGGTTGAGCATTTCCGAATTTTGTATATTATTATTTTGCGGCAAAGCTACAGCATTTGAACATTGTCATCACAGAGCAGAGTTAAAAGGTATTCCAGTCAGAGAACTATACATGAATATATATGAATGAACAGTGCTTAATTTGTAAATAAAGACATGCTGGTGCCCAAAGCCCTCCTCTTAAACATGCGGCTGCTGAATTTAAATGTGCGAGCATGGAATACTGAGGCAGTGTAATCCTGAAGCCATCTCGGGCCCCTTTAATTCATTTAAAGCCACTCCTTGCCTCTTCAGCTAACTCTTGCAGCTTTCTGCTTTCTCCCATTGTGACTCTTTTTCGTTTTTCTCTTCCTCCATCTTTCCCATATGTGTCTTTTGCTTGCCATACACGCTTGAGACAGAAGAATAAGCGCCGGCCCTGAAAAATAAGTTCCGGTGCTCAGCACCGGAAACAAGCACAAAGTAAACACTGTGAATTAAGTTTCAGAAAAGAAGCTAAACGTTTTTGTTAGAAAAAATTCGGCAGCTGAGCTATTTCGAAAAAGTTAGATTTATGATGATCAATGCCACTCACAAAATTTGGGTTAGAGCGTAGGCTAAATTTGGTTTGACAGTGTAAAGCTATTTTGTGTCCTCCCTGTTAGTTTTGCTGACTTTTACCTGCTATTTCTCAGGATAAATATTGTCAAATCTGGGAACAAACAGTTATTCTGAAAATCTGGGATATGTTTGTGCCCGATGACAGCTGCTCCTATCAGGAGCATCAGGAAAAATGTGGCCTCCCCAAACAGAGTATTTTAAATATCTTCAAATTGGAGATTTATTTAAGCCTCAAAAGAGTACGATCTCACTCACAACAGTATCTATAGTATTGTCTTTGACAGCCTCCCGAGGATCTGTAATTAAACGACAGTATCATATTTTATTAGGTATTAAAGTGGATGATATAGATCTGCAATAGGAACATTGGGCCAGAATAATGGCGATAAATGTGAATGATGTTTTCTTTCAGACATCTGTTAATCTGGGTAATACAATATTACTGTCAGCAAGACTGGAGTGCCAACATTATAAACTACTTATAATCTGTACTATACCCCTATGAAACTGTTTAGTTGGGGTAGAAGGTAAGATTCAGGGTGTTCTAACTGTGGAGCCAGTGATGATGAAATTGTACATATGTTTTCAACTTGCACAAAATTATCTACTTTCTGGAGGGGGATTGCTGAGTTCTGGGCATCATTTTAAAACTCGAGAATACAATCAGTCAGCAACTAATGGTATTGGTAGCATGCTTTTATTGAGCTACATAATTGTATTGTAGTCTTTTTTAGGCCGAGAACGTCTTAGGCATGTAATAAATCAATTTGCTGTGATTACGTAATGTAATGAATGATTGTATATTATTGTATCCTTTCCTCCTCTAAATAAAATTATTTAAAAAGTACATAATTTGCTGGAAGATAATGTGAAAATGGGTTAA
This sequence comes from Pleurodeles waltl, assembly GCF_031143425.1. NCBI lineage: Eukaryota > Metazoa > Chordata > Amphibia > Caudata > Salamandridae > Pleurodeles > Pleurodeles waltl. The sequence continues at coordinate 666,301,797 of NC_090439.1, read as the reverse complement.
TCCTTGGCTTGAGACATGTTTGCAGTGCACTTCTGCTTTGATAGTATTAATCTGATGTTAAAAAAATTAAATAACGGTAAGGTTAAAAAATATATGTTTTCATGTACTATGAGAATGAGGTTAACATTTTCTGAGCACCCCTCCTCTGTTCACTTACCTAATGCCACGGTGAAGGGGCAGTTGACAACCCCAGATATCTCGATGAATCCTCCCCAAATCTGAGAGCACAGGCAGTTGACATACATGCTGAACATCAAATGGATGCAGGACTATCAAATAGAGATTTAAACCTTCAGGTAGCAAGAACTTAAGTGGCGAGAGGAAAACCAGGGGAGAGGTTAAGGGAAACAAAAAAGATGTAAAGGGAAAGGTCACAGAGTGCCCAAACTGATGGCTGCCGGGAAGCCCTACAACTAATGAAGTTTTGAGCCTAATCTGTTCTGCTAACCCCACTAACCGGAAAATGCTGCTCCAGCTCCTCCTGTTCTTGTATTGGTCTTCTGAATCCTTCTCATTCCCTGTAAGTCCCTCCTGCTGCTCTGCTCCAGAGGCCTAGCCACCACCTTCTCATCTCTTTCAATTCTCCTCTTTGTGAAACACTTAGGCCCATATTTATACTTTTTTAGCGCCGCATTTGCATCATTTTTTGACGCAAAAACGGCGCAAACTTGCAAAATATAATTGTATTTTGTAAGTTTACGCCATTTTTGCTTCAAAAAGCGGCGCAAATGCGGCTCTAATAAAGTATAAATATGGGCCTTACCTTCTGTCAACTAAGCTGGCATACATCACATTTCTTGACTCCGTGCAATCTTGCAGCATTTTTTCTTAAGTTTTTGACACTTTCATACTTTAGCGGCTATGAATGTCATGTTTGAGCATTGTAGGATCCCAGCTGTGAAGCTGAATGGTCTGTAGTAAGGGGGCAGAGATATTCGGTGCAATGTACTAGGAGACAGTGGGGCATATTTCTACTCTGTTTGCGCTGAATGTGCGTCCAAAATTTTGACGCACATTCGGCGCAAACTGTGCACCATATTTAAACTTTGACCCCCGAGCCTGTGGACGTCAAAATTCCTCTGTGTGCGTCATTTTTTGGATGCGGGAAACTGCCTTGCATTAATGACATGCAATGTAGGCGTTCCCGCCCAAAAAATTACTTAAAGGCCTGTGCACCTTATTTATACTCCTGCGTCATTTTGACGCGCAGGAGGGGGCTGGCCTTAAAAAACGGCGCATAGCCTGATGTGCGCCGTTTTTTAACGCCTGGGTCAGGGCAGGCGTTAAGGGACCTGTGGGCTCACTTCCATGGTCTCTGACCATGGAAGGAGTCCAGAGGTGCCCTTCCCTGCCCCCAGGGACACCCCCTGCCACCCTCACCCACCCCTGGAGGACACCCATGGATGGGGGGGACCCATCCCAGGTAAGTACAGGTAAGTTGAGGTAAGTATTGTTTCTTATTTTTTTAAAGTGGCATAGGGGGGCCTAATTTGGGCCCCCCTACATGCCACTGTGCGCAATGACCATGCCTAGGGGACAGAAGTCCCCTGGGCATGACCATTGGGCAAGGGGGCATGACTCCTGTCTTTGCTAAGACAGGAGTCATTTCAATGGGGGTTGTGCGTCCAAAAATGCCCAGTTTGAGGCATGATTTTTGCTTCAAACCTGACTTGCACCATTTTTTGACGCACAATCCCCATTTTCCCCTATGTCGGCGCTGCCTGGTTTGAGTCATTTTTTTTTACTCTGACCAGTCCGCAGTGCCAGCTAATGTCATTCCTTAAATAAGGCGCCACATGGCGCGTAGGAATAGCGTTAGCCGGTCTAAAAGTTTTGACGCAAACCAGCGCCGGCGCTGGTTTGCGTAAAAAAGTATAAATATGGACCATTATGCGAAAAGGTGGCTGCAAATTATGCATCAACGTTTTGCCACCTATCTCTGACATTGCAATGCAAGTTATGAACTAATAGCTGATGTCCCAAATTCTCCAGTCATGTGGATCACAGAATGACCTGCCTAATAAATAATAATCAGGCAGTTCACTTTTTGTGACCTCCTGTGTTTCGCTTTGTTAGAAATGGGGTCTTTGGTTGACAGTCAGGTTACCCCCTGTTCAAGCAAGGACCCTCACTCTAGTCAGGGTAAAAGAGAATCATCCTCAGCTAACCCCTGCTTACCCCGTTGGTAGCTTGGCAGAGCAGTAGGCTTAACTTCAGAGTGCTAGGTGTAAAATATTTGTACCAACACACACAGTAACTTAATGAAAACACTACAAAATGACACAACACAGGTTTAGAAAAATAGGAAATATTTATCTAAACAAAACAAGACCAAAACGACAATAATCCACCATACACAAGTCAAGTTATCAATTAGAAATCAAAAAGAGTCTTTAAGTAGTTTTAAAAACACACTAGCGCTGCTACAGTGAAAATGTACCTGGTGCGTGTCAAAAATAACCCAGCACGGGCGGGTGTGCGTCAAAAATAACTCAGCACGGCAGTACGCGAATCGAAAATCCAGCCGCACAATGACCTGAAAATCCCGCAGCGCAGGTTGTGATCTCCCAGCCTCCGGCAGCGATGCTGCGTGTCGTTTCTCCTGCTCCGTGCGTCGATTCTTCATCGCGTTTCCTGCAAGCGTCGTTTCTCAGCTGCGGAGCAGGCGGCGCGTCGTTTTTCTCAGCCGCAGATCGGATTTGCGTCAATCTTTCCCCCGCACGGCGCTCTGTGCGCGTATTTTCTTGTCTTTAGGCTGCCAGCTTCTCCTTTCAGGGTCCCAGGAACTGGATGGGCACCAAAGGGCAGAGTAGGAGTCTCTCCAGAGACTCCAGGTGCTGGCAGGGAGAAGTCTTTGCTGTCCCTGAGACTTCAAACAACAGGAGGCAAGCTCTAGATCAAGCCCTTGGAGAGTTCTTCTCAAGATGGAAGGCACACAAAGTCCAGTCTTTGCCCTCTTACTCTGGCAGAAGCAGCAACTGCAGGATAGCTCCACAAAGCACAGTCACAGGCAGGGCAGCTCTTCTTCCTCAGCTATTCAGCTCTTCACCAGGCAGAGGTTCCTTTTGGTTCCAGAAGTGTTTCTCAAGTCTGTGGTTTTGGGTGCCCTTCTTATACCCAATTTCTCCTTTGAAGTAGGCCTACTTCAAAGTAAAGTCTCTTTGGAATCTGAAATCCTACCTTGCCCAGGCCAGGCCCCAGACACTCACCAGGGGGTTGGAGACTGCATTGTGTGAGGGCAGACACAGCCCTTTCAGGTGTGAATGACCACTCCTCCCCTCCCTCCTAGCACAGATGGCCCATCAGGATATGCAGGCTACACCCCAGCTCCCTTTGTGTCACTGTCTAGGGTGAGGTGCAACCAGCCCAACTGTCAAACTGACCCAGACAGGGAATCCACAAACAGGCAGAGTCACAGAAATGGTATAAGCAAGAAAATGCCTATTGTCATTTTCAAACACACAATCTTAAAATCAACTTTACTAAAAGATGTATTTTTAAATTGTGAGCTCAGAGACCCCAAGCTCCACATGTCCATCCGCTCCCAAAGGGAATCTACACTTTAATCAGATTTAAAGGTAGCCCCCATGTTAACCTATTAGAGGGACAGGCCTTGCTACAGTGAAAAATGAATTTAGCAATATTTCACTGTCAGGACATATAAAACACATTACTATGGGGGTCATTCTGACCCTGGCGGCCACCGACCACGGGAGCACCGCCAACAGCCTGGCGGTGCCCCTTAGGGCATTCTGACCGCGGCGCTTTGGCCGCGGTCAGTGCAGGAAAACCGGCGGTCTCCCGCCGGTTTTCCGCTGCCCGTCAGAATCCTCCAAGGCGGCGCAGCATGCTGCGCCGCCTTGGGGATTCTGACACCCCCTACCGCCATCCTGTTCCTGGCGGTTCGGCCGCCAGGAACAGGATGGCGGTAGGGGGTGTCGCGGGGCCCCTGGGGGCCCCTGCAGTGCCCATGCCAATGGCATGGGCACTGCAGGGGCCCCCGTAAGAGGGCCCCGCTTGTATTTCGCAGTAGCACCCGTCGCACCTTCCCACTCCGCCGGCTCGATTACGAGCCGGCTTCATGGTGGGAAGGTCGTTTTCCCCTGGGCTGGCGGGCGGCCTTTTGAAGGCCGCCCGCCAGCCCAGGGGAAAACTCAAAATACCCGCCGCGGTCTTCCGACCGCGGTACGGTATTTTGGCGGCTCCCGCCGGGCGCGCGGTGACCGCGCCCGGCAGGAGTCAGAATGACCCCCTATATGTCCTACCTTAACCATACACTGCACCCTGCCCTTGGGGCTACCTAGGGCCTACCTTAGGGGTGCCTGACATGTAAGAAAAGGGAAGGTTTAGGCCTGGCAAGTGGGTACACTTGCCAAGTCGAATTTACAGTTAAAACTGCACACACAGACACTGCAGTGGCAGGTCTGAGACATGATTACAGAGCTACTTATGTGGGTGGCACAGCCAGTGCTGCAGGCCCACTTGTAGCATTTGATTTACAGGCCCTGGGCACCCCTAGTGCACTGTACTAGAGACTTACTAATAAATCATATATGCCAATCATGGATAAACCAATCACATACACATTTTGTAAAAGAGCACTTGCACTTTAGCACTGGTTAGCAGTGGTAAAGTGCCCAGAGTAACAAAAACAGTAACATCGGAGTCCAGCACACATCAACAACCTGGGGAACAGAGGCAAAAAGTTAAGGGAGACCACGCCAAGGATGAAAAGTCTAACACGCTTCAATCACAGAGAAGGTAGCCTGCAATGAAACATCAGACCACCACCTCTGTTTTTCATTTTCAAATAGGAAACATTTTTTCTTTGAAGCAGCCTCTATTTCTTAAGGGAACCAAAGCTGCTTTTGTAACAAAAAAACGTTTCTCATTTTTGAATATATCGGTACTACTGTTGCCTGCTTGTCCCCATACCAGGGTCACCAGATACGATTCACAAGTCAACATCCCCTTTGTGAATCAGTTACCATCTCCTTGGAAGTGGAAGTTACAGATCAGTGGTTTTCAACCACAACTGTGCTCACAAACAATTAATAAATTTAGGGCCAGATTTAGTATTGGTGTGCCCGGTGCAACAACGTTTTTTGGCGTCCCAACCCCAATGATCTGCTTCTCCACAGATTCCCTCACTACCAACCTCCAACAGTGTCCCTCATCTATCCATAGCACCTCTCCCACATGCATTTCATTCGTTTTACAGAATTACTCATACCAGTGGAGAGCTACAAGATATAGTACTCAGTTGTCATCCATACAGCTAGACACCATGGCCCTCATTACAACCTTGGAGGTAAATCCCACTTACCGCCACGCTGACTCCTGCCAACTTACAGTCGCGGCAGCAGATGTGGGTTCACCATATTATGACACACATACACCAATCCGTCACTATTTAGCCACATACACAATTCTGCCAGTCCAAAGGTCAGTGATAAAGTGGCGGTATCAAAACCTACACCGTTACACCAAAAGAACAACACCCACCACATTATGGCCCACGAATCACCACGGTTGACATTCAATGGCAGTAAACCATTGGCGGTATGTACCGTCGCGCTCAAAATACACACACACATACAAAACAACACCACATTGGACAATTCAAACAACACACACCTGACAACCATTCACACACCACACCCACATACCCACACCTCTATAAAACACACACCCACATTGCTCACAACCCTTTATGAATACAAACCAATGTCAAGAGACAGACACCAAGACCACAGACAAAACCAGAGCCACACACTACTTACACCCATGCACCACTCACTCACGCACCCCACATCACACACCCCAACACATCACCCTACACACCCTCACCTACACACCTCACACAACACCCATGGCACCACAAAGACACCCCCGATTCACAGAGGAGGAGCTAAGGGTCCTGGTGGAGGAAATCATCAGGGTGGAGCCACAGCTATTTGGAGCACAGGTGAAGAAGATATCAATAGCTAGGAAGACGGAGCTATGGTGGAGAATCGTGGACAGGGTCAACCCCGTGGGACAGCACCCAAGAACTAGGGATGACATCAGGAAGAGGTGGAAATTTCCTACGGGGGAAGGTACGTTCCATTGCAACAAGACACCAACTCGCTGTACAGAGGACTGGCGGTGGATCCCCACCTCCTCCCCCACAACTAGCAGCATGGGAGGAGTAAGTCTTGGCAATCATGCATCCTGAGGGCCTGGCCGGAGTAGGAGGAGCACTGGACTCTGGTAAGTCAACTCTTTACTACTACTACCCCCTACCTGCATGCCATGCCATACCCCCACCCTCACCCTCACTTCCATCACTCCACCACTTCCCACACACCCCACCATCACATCTCAGTTATCCCAATGCCAAGCCCTGCATGCCATACCAATGCATGGACACCACTCACAGACCTGCATGGACACCTATCACTAAAGCATGCACACAAGAGAGAATCAGCTAACCCACCATATACCAACTTACACAAGTGAAGGCTGCCAGGGCAAATACAACCAAAGAGGGCATGTCACAGATGCACAATTTGTCAGACACGGAAACAATAACACAGCATTTACATCCCCACAGGTACCCCAGCCAATGCCAGTGGAGAGGAGGTGCCAGCAATCAACTGAAGAGGCCCACAGTGATGACAGCAACTCTGGTCTTCTGGATCTGGATGACCAACCTGGCCCATCAGGGCCCTCTGGACAGCCAGTTACCCAGGCCCAGTCGCACACCACCACAGAGCCTCCCCCATCAGGAAACACCACCACAGCACCTTACCAGGGTACCCACACCTCTTTCCCCAGGACACGCCAATCAGCAGTGTGTCCACTGCTACAGGGACCCAAGGCCACGCCTCATACCCAACACAATCAGGGACCTGAGATCAGTGGCAGTGGGCACACAGTTCAGGGGACAGAGGCATAGGCCAACAGGGAAACTGGGAAGACTGCTGTGCGCCGGAGGAGGACTAGCCCAGGGAACCGACTCTCCAGGAGGCACTTGCAGAGATCCTGGGAGCGTATCAATATTCCCAGGACACGATGGGCCAGTTCCTGGACAATGTGCCAGAGGACATGCAGCTGCAAGAGGGACAGTACCAGGGGATCAGGGAGGACTTGCAGGTCATTAACAACACCCTGATCTCCATTGCAGGGGTGCTGGCAGACATGGCCAACATTATGAAGGAGGCAGTCTCACACCAGCGGACCCCTGCCACTAGCCAGATAACTGAACAGCCTTCCACCTCTGCTGCCGCTAGTGGCCAGAAGGCCCGGCCACAGGACCAACAGGCCACCAGTACCCCTCCCCCTGCAGAAGGTGAACCACCCTGCAAACGTTCCCTGCGATCCAGACAGAAGCCAGAAACACTTGTCAAGACCCCCGCCAGGAAATGAGACTCTCCTGATTGTCACCCTTCTGTCCCACTCTGTCACCCTGTCCACCTTGTACTGCCACTGCTCCCCTTCCTATGTCCCCTTGGACAATGCACATGTGCTACAAATAGACTGGAACTGTACCCTGGACTTTCCTCCATCATCACCCCATCCCATTGCACTTGCCCCTCCATATTTTAGCATTCCAATAAACACTCTTGGAAAAAAAAGATTTTTGGGGTATGTCAAATTTTTAAAGTATGTATTCATTTAAACAGGTACATACATTGCAATTCAACTGTACAGAAAATGAGCATAGGTGTATGACCTGTAGCGGGCTGCAGTGATCACACCAGGAGCATATGTGAGGTCACCAGCATCTGTAAAATGAATTACCAAAGGGTACAGTAAGTGGGCATAGAAATGGGAAATAGCATGCCAGTGCCACAGAAATTCCCAAAAATGTAGTTGAAAGTGAAGTAAAACTGTCTTACCTGTGTGTCATTGGAAGTACTGTCTGATGACTGATGTTCTGTTGTCCTCATCCTCATCCTCTGCCTCCTCATCCTCACTGTCCACTGCTGCCACACGGGCCTCTCCAGCCTTCTCCTTCTGCAGAAAAGGCACATGGTGTCTCAGGGCAGGGTTGTGCAACATGCAGCATGCCACTATTATCTGGCAGACCTTCTTGGGTGAGTAGCACAGGGATCCACCTGTTAGATGGAGACAGCTGAACCTGGCCTTCAGGAGGCCAAAAGTCCTTTCTATTATCCTTCTGGTTCACCCATGTGCCTCATTATAACGTTCTTCAGCCCTTGTCCTGGCATTCCTCACAGGGGTCAGTAGCCATGAGAGGTTTGGGAAACCAGAGTCACCTGCAATATTGAGGGACAACAGTTAGCCACACACTATCCTATATGGCCCACACCATACCCATACACCAACATATACTGGATGGGGACCAGGGCTCACCTATTAGCCACACCCTGTGACTCTGTAGTTGGGCCATCACATTTAGGATGCTGCTATTCTTCCGGACAAAGGCATCATGCACCGACCCAGGATACTTAAAATTGACGTGGGAGATGTACTGTTCCACCAAACACACCATCTGTACATTCATAGAGTGGAAACTCTTATGATTTCTGAATACCTGTTCATTTTGCTTTTCCATCAATCGCCCCAATTATGTTGGGGACGGCCTTCACTGTGGCCAAATCTTCAACCTGGGGTATGACAATGTAGCTGCACATGTGTTTAATCGGGGCAGACAACACTCTGTTTAGTTCTATTGAGAACATTGGCTGTGACATTCCTGCTGCCAAGCCCACTGTCACTTGGAAAGAACTAGTTGCCAGGAAATGGAGCACTGATAGAACTTGCACAACATGGTGGATCTCAGTGGGGTGACGGATAGCAGATATCAGGTAAGGCTCCATTTGGGCACACAGCTCCGTGATTGTGGCCCTGTCAAGTCTATAGGTGAGGATGATGTGCCTGTCCTCCATTGTTGCTAAGTCCACCAGGGGTCTGTACACGGGGGTATGTTTCCATATCCTATTCATCCACAAGGTAGCAATCTATGAGGCAAAAGAGTGAGGAGCTGGTCACAAACTGAACACTGAGGCTACAACAGAACTTTGCATACTGTTAACTTGCAATGGGTGAGTGTGACTTGTATAATATGTCAAATTTTCAACAGTGACGCAGCAAATATCCAGGGCTTGCCCCCCAACCCCCCTTAAATGGCATCCGCCTGTCCTGTGTGGAGGGACAGGTGGAAGTGAGGTAAATTCCGCTGATGTTGTGCACCGTTACGAGAGACGGTCGGGAACCGCAGTGCAACTCCTCATTGGGTAACAGTGGGCCCTGTGGAGTACAGTGGCTAATAGGGATCTACGCCGGGGTGACGGTATGCACCACCGTGGACGTAGCCACCATTTTCTACAATATTCCTCACTTGCTACCTGATCATCCACAGGAGAGGACATACACTGCATGTGCTGCTGTGACCTGTGTCTAGAACCTACCATGGCCCTTGTGACTGGGGAAAGGGCTCCTACCTTTGCTTCGGTGGAGTTGGAGTGACTGGTGGATGGGGTCCTACCCCAGTAGGGACTGCTGTATGGGCCTCCAGACCAACACATGAGTACACATTGGGCATTATGTATGTGGCATGAATGCATGGAGTGGGGTAAGGGGGGTGGCTGGATGTCCTCTGGGCGGCATATTGGTTGTGTGCTGGGCCATGTGTGTGAAAATGGGGATGTGAAGGGGTATGGTGGGCCATAAGTGTACCAGGCAGGACTGTTTGACTAATACTATTTTCCTGTGTGTATTCCCTCTGCAGGTCAGCGCCCATCAAAAGAAGGGTATATAGCGTGCCATTGCCAAAGAGGTACAGACCCTGGGGGTCTATGGCAGGCGGAGCACCCACTGTCGCAAACGGTGGGAGGACTTGAGATGCTGGGCACAGAAGACAGTGGAGGCCCAGCTGGGGATGGCCTCCCAACGAGGAAAGGGTGCCTGTAGAACCCTCACCCCACTGATGGCCTGCATACTGGCGGTGGCCTATCCTGAGCTGGATGGGCGCTTGAGGGCATCACAGCAGCCACAAGGTGGTGAGTACAGTGCCCATCATTACAACTTACTCATGGTAGGGTGGTATCCGGGTGGGGGTTGTGTGTCAGTGGGTGCCCCTAGGCCAGGCCTGACATTGCAGCATATGTCCCCTGGTGGTTAGGGTTCTGAGGGATAATCCTGCAACCTAGCTTGTAAGCATCCACCGCTGGTCAGGGCTGCGTGGATCCCAGGTGTGTTGCATTTGGTGGTGTGTGCCCCTCCCCATGCCTTGGATGCTAACTTTTTCTCTGGTAGTGCTATGGTATATTGTGTATGCCTGTTCCCTGTGTGTGAGGGTGCTGTGTACACCAACGGTGGTGTTGGTGCAGCCATTGACCAAGTGTATCCTTTGTCTCTTCCTCTTCCACCCCAACTGTCCTGTTGTTATGTGCATTAGCATCATCTGATGGAGGAGCAGAGGCACTGGCAATGGAGGGAGCTGCATCCCACAGGACCCAGGAGGCAGAGTCCACCGACGCTGAGGGCACCAGTGGGACGCAGGGCAAGGTGAGCACCACAGCGGAGACTTGAGGGGACAGTTCAGACACAGACACATCCTCCATTGGAAGCTCCCTGGTGGTGGCTAACACCTCTGTGACCACGCCAGCTACAGGCACAGCCGCCCGCCACCTCCGTACCAGCACCGCCCTCCTAGCAGCCCCTCATCGAGTTGCCGTGCCCGCTCACCCGAGATGGTGGGCATCTTCGCCCCAGGCACCTCGGGCCCTGCCCCAGTGAGCCCTGCTGCCCTGAGTGAAAAGGCTATTGACCTCCTGAGATCCATCTCTGTAGGGCAGTCAACCATTGTGAATGCCATCCAGGTGCTGGCAGCCCAAATGCAACAGACTAATGCATTCCTGGAGGGCATTCACACTGGATTGGCGGGCCAACAGAGATTAATCCAGGCTCTGGCCTCCTCTCTGATGGCAGCCATTGTCCCTGTTTCTACCCTCCCCCCTCCAACTTCCACTTCCTAGTCCCATTCCCCTCAACCCCAACCCTTCCCGAGCACACAGGCAGATAAGCATGCACACAAGATAATACCCAAGAGTGGTACAGGCAAACACAAGCACCACACTTCATCCCACAGGCACTCACACAAACACCATCCAGATGCAGACATACCAACATCCACTATTTCCACTGTCTTCCCCTCCGCCTCCACCTCCACCTCCCTCCGAGTTCAGTCCACATTCACACCTGCATGCACCACATCATCATCTACTACCAGCATCATCACCACACCAAGCAGAACATACAACTCACTGGCAGACACCTCCACAACAGCCATGCACATTTCCCCTATGTCCCCTCCCACTGTGTCTGTCCCCCCTCCTAAGGTACACAAACGCAAGCGCTCAGACACCAAACAGCCATCCACCTCACAACAGCATCCAGCCCATGCACCTGCACCCAAAATCAGCAGAAAGACACCTCCAACAACCACCCCCTCTTCCTCCACTCCCAAACCTTCTCCCTCTTCCCCCCCCAGTGTCCCTAAAAAACTGTTCCTATCCACCATTGACCTCTTCCCTCCCCCTCTCCCCATCCTGCACATCTGGCCAGGGTGGGAAGAACCCAGCCAAGCACCTCAGCCACCCAGTCCAAGGGCCCAGTTGTCACCATACCCACTAGTGATGGAAAAGGATCCAGGCCACATGTCCTGAGGGTAAAGGAGCCTGCCTAAGTTGCTGCCAAGAAGGGAAAGGAGCCTGCCCAAGCTGCTGCCAAGAAGGGAAAGGAGCTTGCCCAAGCTGCTTCAAGAAGGGAAAGGAGCTTGCCTAAGCTGCTGGCAAGAAGGGAAAGGAGCCTGCACCAGCAGGCAGGAAGAGCAAGGGGGCTGGGGCAGGAACTATCTTGGAGCCCCCCCACCAACCATGGTTGTGCAGCCGTCTGAGGTTGCAGGGGATGGGCAGGAGCCTCTCCCCACCAGCAGCACCACCACTACCACTTCCAGTGTGAAGCCGTCCGAGGTTGCAGGGGATGGGCAGGAGCCTCCCCCCACCAGCAGCACCACTGAGCAGCCGTCACCGCCGGCAGACGGTATATAATCCTGCCTCCATGGGCTGCTGTGCGGCCTGCCACCTACAAATCCAGTGGCTATGACACCCACCTGAGAGACTGTGACCTTGCACTCCCCAGGATCAAGAGCACAGGGCACAATGCCCCCTCCAGAACCAGTGGGTAAGACACCCACATACACCAGACTCGCCAGGATCAAGAGCACAGGGCACGATGCCCCCTCCAGAACCAGTGGGCAGGTCACCCACTCGAGAGACTGTGGCCTTGCACTCCCCAGGACCAAGCACAGGGCTTGTTGCCCTCTCCAGAGCAAGTGGGCAAGTCACTCACTCGAGAGACTGTGGCCTTGCACTCCCCAGGACCAAGCACAGAGCATGTTATCCCCTCCAGAACCAGTGGTGTTTTTCCGTCCCCCTTAGGTGCCTGCCTATTTATCAACAGATACCCCTGCAGTGTTCTCTTCATGTTGAGGCAGGTGCCATGTTTGGCCTTGGTCTTTGGCCATTTGGACTACGTACATTGTGGACTGGGATGTGTCCCTTTTTGTGTACATATGTATATATCTCATTTATCTTGATGTGTTTCTCTCATTACATTCACTTTCTCAAAATCGTTTTGTCCTTGCATTATTCATCCAAGGTACGGGGTATAAATGTTTTGGTAATGCAGCTGAATGTGTGTATGGTGTTGGGGGTGTGTGTGTGTTGCATGTGTGTGTCACTCTCTTTTTCCTCCCTCCCTCCCGTGTGTGCTAGGCGGCTGTACTCACCATTGTCGTCTTCGCTGGCGTTGATGTTCGTGGTGGAGCAGCACGTAGAAAATCATGGGGAAGACATGCAGCTCGGGCGCCACGGTGGCGTGGTTGTTCCCTGTGTCTCCAGTGGTGAGTTATTTCGCTTCTGTGCAGTGTTTCTGCAAGGCTTTTGATGCCGTTGGTACCGCCCCGGAAAAGGTGGCGGAATCGTTTGTCTTAATATGGTGGGCGGAACATTGACTTCCGTCTGGCCGCAGGCGGCTACTACCGTAGTGGCTGTTGTTTCCGCCCTAGCGGTCGGTGTGGTACATTGGCTGTCTATGGGAGATAACACCACCATGGTCATAATTTGGCGGTAATTACCTCCGGCCTGTTGGCGGTATTACCGCCACTTTAACACCAACTGCCAGGGTTGTAATGAGGGCCTATATTTTAAAAGTGCTTGATCAAGAGAAACATAAGTTCAGGATTTAAAAGTCTACAGACAAAAAAATGGTCCCGGCAGGGGAAGTATAACCCTCAACTTCTGCGGCAGTAGTACAACAAACCCTCCTGATAGGTAAGGTTTAGTTTATATACTTTTTTAGATTAAACATCAATTGTTTTGAGACAATGTTCTTCACTAACTTCAAGGCAAATCATCCAGATATCAATAAAAACATGTGCTTCTACTATGTAATGCACAGTGAGGGTGAATAAAGTGAACCTAGAGTGCACCAGTGGTATTTGCAAATATGCACACAAACATGTGGCTGTGTCGCGTTGGCTCTCATTGTACCAATGAGGGTGCTTGATTTGGGCAGTACATCACCTAAATTGTGGGGAATTTAGTCCAATACCACACCATGTGACAACTGTCAGCCTACCCCATTTCTGGCCAGCTAGCAGCGCCTCATCTCTGCCCAAGAGCAGAGACAATTTGTGGCAACCAGGCGCATGACATTGTGACTTCTCACGGAAACTCGTGGTGGATCATATCTAATCCTTTTCTCTCAGTTACATTAGTCTCACATATGCAAAGACAAACAGAGGCAGAAAATTATTCAATAAGATTTATTTAATAAGCTGTGTCTTAGATAAAATAACATGAAATGCAATAAGTAGAATGATGAAACATACTAGAAGCAAAATGGTGACAAGGAAAGTGAAACACAGGAAAAGTCCCACCATACTGTCACTGTGCACAAAATATGCAAGTCCTTCCTAAGTTATGTTAGAGCACAGCAGAATAAGCCCTAATGTGCCCTTCAGGATTTCCCCCTGGGAAGACATCATCCCTCATACCTGAGTATGACAGTAGTAGAGAAGCCTGTTATCTATAGAGACACTATCCCCACATAGGCCCGGGAACTGGTGGTCTCAGCGATCAGCTATAATAAAGTCAGAAAGCATGCAGCTATGTTCATGTGGCTTGAATCTCCCTCTAGTGTGCCTGGGACGGGAAAATATTTTTATAATAACACAACTGATGTTCTGAGAAAGTGTCCACCAAGTAAAAATGAATAGGAGTCGGAACAACGCATGCTGGAACCACGCATGCCTAAACAACGCGGTCGGAACAACAACCGTGTTGTTACCATGAATGCCTTTACCACGAATGCCTTAAGAACGATTTTTGTCGTAAAGGCATTCCTGGTAAAGGCATGCATGAATGGCATGCGTGGTTCCAGTGTGTGACTCCCCCCAGCTCAACCCCCCACCCCTAACACAATCGTACCCCAACCCCACACCCCACCACTAAAACCAATTCTACCACTACCCCAACCCCCACCCCTAAAACTTAAACTACCCTGCCCCTAAAAACTAAAAATACTCTGACCCACCACCCTGCCCCTAACCCTAAACTACCCTGACCCCCCACCCCCAAAAACAAAAAATACCCTGAACCCACCCCTAAAACTACAGCGCCCCCTCACCCCAAAACCTAGCCTACCCTGACCCCCCACCCCTGCCCCTAAAACTACTGTGACCCCCCCCCTAAAACCTGAACTGCCTGACCACCGCCCCTAAAACTATCCCGACCACCCACCCCTCTAAAACTTAAACTACCCTGACCCCCCACACCCGCCCCTAAAAACAAAAAATACCCGACCCGCCCCTAAACTACCCCGACCCCCACCCCTAAAACTAAAAATGAGCTGACCCCCACCCCTAAACCTAAACCACCCAGCACCCCCACCCCCAAAAACTAAAAATACCCTGACCCCCCGCTCCTAAAACTAAAAATGCCCGATCCCCCTCCCCGCCCCAAACCTAAACCACCCGACCCCACACCCCCAAAAACTAAAAATACCCCGACCCCCCACCCCGTCCCTAAAACTAAAAATGCCCCGACTCCCCCACCCCTGCCCCTAAACATAAACCACCCTGACCCCCACCCCCAAAAACAAAAAATGCCCTTAGCCTCCCACCCCGCCCCTAAAACAGCCTCACTCCCACTTACCTGATCACGTCCTCCAACGAAGCCGACTCCCTTCTTCTGTGCCTTAACCACGCATGTGCATTGTTCAACACACGTGTGGTTAAGGCACCGAACAAGGAAGTCATGGTTAACGAAAGCGTTGTTCAGCTTTCGTTGTCCACAACTTCATTGTTCGGGAATCGTAACTGGGGATGTTTTCCAGTAAAAGTACATGTGTTTCTGTGAATGTTAGAGATGCAGTGTACCACCTGTGCCGACAATCCTATTTCACTGCAGCCTTGAGGAAAGCACAGAGTGAAAGAATGTCATGCTAAGAAATATAATGCTTTCCTAGGCGAAAGGATAACAAGATAAAGGAAAACAAAACACCACCATGAATGTGGCTGACTCTAAAAGAATAAAAATAAATAAAATGAGACGTTACTAGGCCAAGGGGCACAAGCAGCAGGCCTAGTTGCTAAAATAACGTGCCCAAAGACATCACCAAGATGGCTCTACAACAGCTGTTAAAGATTTTGTGAACTTTAGCCCAACATCCATAATATGAGTGTCTACAATAAATTTCGCAAACAGTCCACACTACATTCTATTGACGTTTCGACCCCAACTGTAAAATTAATCACCAACGCGTCATCATCAGGACATGATGTTTATACAGAAATTTCTGAGGCTGTGACCCTTGTAAGTAGTTATGTGGTAAGAAGAATCAAATGAGGCAAACTAATAAGGCTCCTTACAGACATTGAAATCTGTCCTATGGCCCTCTCCAATATTCAGGCTTCCAATCACACTTCATTTGTAGCTAGAATACTCAAGCAAGCAACAATCCCACTCTTGAGCAGTGACCAATACCAATTATGTCTTATGTTTCTTTAAGAACCTTGTTTGAGGGGCCTGGGAAAAGTTTATTTGTGAAATGCTAGGCCCAAAACTGCTGTCTGCCGAACAGATTTTATTTTGACTAGAAGCACAGGTCAGGGTATGCAGGAATTAAACGTAGCAGACTTGTTGGGGCTGGCTTTACTAATAAGAATGTATTTATACCCAAACAAACGCTTTTTATTTTGCAGAATTAGAATAATTAGGGACTGGGGAAAAATCATAATGTTCTAACCTATATGATTCATTTTACATGCAGCTCTTTTATGCCAGTTCACAGCTCAATGAGCTGTATTAGAATTGTGCCGTATGAACTGTACATAACAAAATGACTCTGTAACAAAAGCAGTAACACAATGAGCTATCTATTTAAAATACAGTTCTGTGATCTGTGTGGTGAACATTCTTTACTGCAGGCACATTAACTCTCTACGCTACTGTATTCTATGTCAAAACTGCCACTAGACAAAACTCTGATCTCTCTACTGCAGAAACATTAATCTCCAGCATTACCTTGATCTTTTTATTGTCACCTGAAAACTGCTGGTCAGACAAGGAACTCTGCAGCAGGGTCTATTAAACCCATAAACTATTTCTAAATGTAGATTCCCCTTCAAGATCAGAAGCAGGTGCACCTGCACCAGTTACACCACCCTAAAACAGGCTTGACTAGATAGTAAAACCTATTTTGCAAGTGCAAAAGGCTGTAAACATTTTTTTAAAACCCTGTTATTTTGTTAATCACAGGGTTTGCAAATGCAAGTGTTTACTACATTGGGCCTATGGTGCACATTCGGTTGGCAATTAGGATGTGATCCCTTTGAGGATGTTTCCTAAATCATGACGACTCATGAAGGTAAGGGGTGCTGTCAGTTGTGTCAAATACTGATGACAGATCAAATATGAGCATGGCTGCTACTCCATAAGAATCAAAATTGTTTTGATGTTGGTATATGTCCAATGAGCAATAACTCAGTTCTACAATCATTTTTCCACTCGTTTTTTGTCTTCATAGAATATGATTTTTTTTTCAATGCAGATATTTCAATAAGTTTACCTCCATAAGGAATTATTTTTATTGTTCAGGGGTTACTAGGTTTTTTTAAAGATAGATTTACTGGGAACTGTTGTCAAAGGTAAACATAAACATGAGTTGATCTACATGTGTAAATATGCACATTTTGAGTAACTCATTCACTGCTTAAAAGTGTAGACTTACTTGTCCCCACCATCCGAGACATGGGGTGTCATTTACAACCACAAAGTTACTGTTATTGGAGACTTTACAATTTATTTTACATTTCGTATCCTTGGTAGAGACCTCTGCAGGGGCAATGATTTCCCATTTGCAGTGTAAGGAAAATTATAAAAATGTATTAAAGTTTAAAAAATAGTTAAACTATTGTAATATTAAATTGCAATGTTAATTAATTTTATTTTATATATATATTTTTAAAAAGCAGTACTAATAAAAATGCTTTAGACTATTACTTTAATTTTGAATTAAATAGTGAATTCATTTATGGATTAAATTGAATTAAACATTTTTAAACATTTATTAAAAACATCTAAAGTAAAATGTTTATATTTACTTACTATGTATTTAATCTATTAAAGTTTTACAGAATTACTTTAATGAATTGAATTATTGAAAACATAAATGCTAATTTATTAACAAATTGAAAAGTAATTAAATATATTATAATAAAATAATATTAATTGATAATTTATAGTTAGTTTTTATTATTAAAATATATGCATCAATATATGTTTCGAAAGTTTAAAAACGTAGTTTAAATGAACAATATTTACTATGAGATTTTATTTTATGTCCCACCTCAATTATTTTCTATTGGGAAGATACTGCACTACCTGTGTGTGGCCTTTGCTGGTGTAGGACTTACTCCAAGAATGAGCTGGACTACATGTAATATTGTTTTGTGTCATTTTTGGCTGTAGTAACTATAGAAGTACAGTTTTTGAATAGCAGTGGGCTTACTTTTTTGTGGGTAGGTGCATGCTCCTTGCTAAACCTCTCCCTAATCCTTGCCACCCCTACTTACTCCTCCCTTAACCCTTCCCATTTAGTCCTAAATAGTCCCATTTTCAAGCCACCCCCACTTCCCTCCAACATTTACTACTAAAATGTATACCTGAGTGTATGGCGGTCTCTGCACATAAAACACGGGACAGGTGGAGGCATAGATCTCCATATGTAGGTTAGTGAATATAATTTTATAGTATATTAGTACTATTGCAGTACCACTAAATGTACTACAAACTAAATTCTAGTATAAGTGTAATTTAAGTTCTTCTAGGTTCTACTTGCTAATGAATTATTAATTATGGCCTTGGACTGGGCACACGGATGCTCTTGCACCAAAACGCCATGGGTAGTAGAATTAACATCATAGTCTCTTTGATTTCAATGACTTTTCAGAAAGTCACTTGGTATGATCATTGACCCTGAATCTCTCCAGCAACTGATGTTAAATGACCTTAATACTGATGATATCACAATAATTGACACTGCTGTAGTTCCGTAATAACTGCATGAGTACTGCCACAGGGAAACACAGACAAATGTCGATTTTAGATACCACCTGTATTAAGGTGCTGACATTATATGCCAAATGACATTACTCATTTTATTGTGTAATAGGATATAGGACCTCATTACGAATTTGGTGGAGGGGATTACTCCGTCACAAAAGTGACAGATATCCCACCTGCCGTATTAGAAGTTCTATTATATCCTATGGAACTTGTAATATGGCGGGCAGGAAATCCGTCACGTTTGTGATGTAGACATGCCCTCCGCCAAACTCGTAATGTTCATTCCAATGTTCAGTTGGAATGAAAGGAGACAAGAGGTTGAGCGAAGTATTGTTGGGAGGGTGTGTCAGAGCCTTGTTTCACCACCAGAGACTGCCTGTTTCTTGCAGCTTTCTTGCCTAAAAGTCAGATGTTTGAGCAGGAGGGATTGAGCATTTCTGGATCCTTGTTGAGCTCTAGACACTTTTAGTTTTCAACTAGGTAGGAGGGAGTGTAGTTGTGAATGACTTTGTAAGCAATGCATGCAGTTATAAATTGGGCTCCTGTCTCGACGAGTAGCCATTGCAGGGAACAGAGTAGATAAGAGATGCGCTTGAATTTCCTGTATCCTGCGACAAAGCGGCAGCAATTTGGAGCACTAATCTGAGAGGAACTATATGTACTTTATGGAGATCAGAGAGAAGTGTGTTACCATAATCAAGGCTGGAAATAGTCAGTGCTTGGAGCACATGTTTCAAGCCATGCCATGGAATGAACTGCCTCAGATGGACCAATGATAAAGCCAAATGATTAGGCATTCTCAGCAATGATCGAATTGCAGTTCAGGGGAAAGAAGAGCTCCAGTCACTCTTGAATATGGAGGTTGGTGTTTTGGAGAGATTTATAAAACATCTTTTTTTGTTGGATTGAGTGTTAAGTGGTGCTTGGACATTTTTTTAACTTGTGAAAGGTACAGAAGAGAAGACTGATGTCTTCAGGTGAAAAATAATTTAGGTAGATTTGGGTATCATCTGCATATTGATGACAAAAGAGTTTAGATTTTCTCAAAATCACTCCAGCGCATTGAAGATACAGATTAAACAGGGCTGGGAAGATGATGGGGCCCTGTGAAGCCCCATGTTGTATGTTGATTTTGCCTGAGACAGAGAATCCTATTTTCACTATTTATGAATGGTTAGACAAATAGGAGTCAAACCATTTAATGACTGTCCCATCGATGCCCATCTGTGCTTGAGGATGCTAATCATTGTGAGGTGGTTGAGTGTATCAAAGGCAGCCGAAAGGTCCAAGAGTCGAGGAGGCAGAGGGAGTTAGCCACAATTTGGGGCAGGGAAGTTTCTTTGCTGCAAACCTGCCTGAGGCTAGATTGAAAAACATCAAGGCAGTTATTGCACTAGATGTGGGCAAATAGCTGTGATTCTATGAAGCTTTCTAACACCTTACCTAAAAAGGGAAGTGTAGAAACGGGACGAAAATTATTCAGGTCATAGATGACGGCATTGGAATTTTGTGCGATGGGAAAGACCTGTACAATTTTTAGACTATTGGGAAAAACACCATGTTTCAGTGAGGAATTTACAAGAGTGGTCCAACAAAGCATCTTGGTTATTTTCTTGCTCGGTAAACTAGGGAGAGCATTGAAGACATGATTGAAAGTCTTGACATTAGTTATAGTTTGAATCAACTGTGAATCAGTAATTGTATCAAAGTACATCCAGGTTCATTGGGCTTTGAGGGTCAACATGCAGTCATCTGGGATAGAGCATTTTGTCAAGAGTGATTTCTCAATATACTTTATTTTCTCTGCGAATGAGTACACCAATGCTCCATATTTTCATGCTGGTGTGGCGACAGTACTGAAGGAGGAGTGGGGGTTTAATCATTTGATGATACAGAAAAGTAGAATAGGGCAATTTTCTTTGTCTCAAGGTTGAGTTGAATAGGGTTAGATTTAGCTTTGAAGATGCTCAATTTGTATTTTCTCCTCACGGCTTTGAGAATATAAAGATTTGAGGGTGCTTATTTCCAGAATTTCTCAAGATGCCTCAGATGACTTAGGGCCTCATTCTGACCCTGGCGGACGGCGGAGGCCGTCCGCCAGGGTACCGCCGCTGAATGACCGCACCGTGGTCAAAAGACCGCGGCGGCCATTCAGACATTTCCTCTGGGCCGGCGGGCGCTCTCCAAAAGAGCGCCCGCCGGTCCAGAGGAAATGCCCCTGCAACGAGGACGCCGGCTCAGAATTGAGCCGGCGTAGTTGCAGGGGTGCGACGGGTGCAGTTGCACCCGTCGCGTATTTCAGTGTCTGCTTAGCAGACACTGAAATACTTTTCGGGGCCCCCAGGGGCCCCGCGGCACCCCCTACCGCCATCCTGTTCCTGGCGGGCGAACCGCCAGGAACAGGATGGCGGTAGGGGGTGTGAGAATCCCCCATGGCGGCGCAGCAAGCTGCGCCGCCATGGGGGATTCTAAGGGCAGCGGTAAACCGGCAGGAGACCGCCGGTTTGCCTCTTCTGACCGCGGCCGAACCGCCGCGGTCAGAATGCCCTGCGGGGCACCGCCGGCCTGTCGGCGGTGCTCCCGCCGACCCTAGCCCCGGCGGTCTTAGACCGCCGGGGTCAGAATGACCCCCTTATTTTGGTAAATTGGTCCTTCAAGAACCAGGTAAGAGAAGGATTAGGTTGTTTAGTCTTTAATTTTAGTGGAGCATATTAATTATTTAATTAACCATGAATTTGTTGTAATTTTCTGTTGTTGAGTAAATGTCCCACTCTTTATCTGGGATGTGAAGGATACCCCTAGCCCTGTTAGCTAGGTTTTTAATGTAAATCGTATTAGTGTCCCAGAACCATGACTTTCAATTGGCCCAGACTTTTAGGGGTTCTGAGCCTAACAGCTATGATGATATAAATTCACTGCATTCCTTGATGAATGTCTTGTTTTTGCCAGGAGGATGGCATATCACGTTCATTCTTAGATTGTTGATCTTGAGGTCATGTTATGAGTTATGATATGCAAAGTTGACTGAGTGGTTGGGAGACAGGGCAAATTGGGTGTGTGGTCAGTACCTGGATGAGGTTTGTGAGACTTTTATTTCTGCTTTGAAGGCGTGATTAAGGAGGTCTGTAGTTCTGTATGGTTGGTATGAAGGAGATAACCTGAGCTTAGTTATGGGTGCATTGATTTGTTACGTTAACATCCCAATAGCTTCTGACAAGCAGACTAATGTTATCATCATTCTTTGCAGGCCTGTTAGGTCTAGGTTTGCTGTTGCAATAGTGGGTGGGCAATAGTTGACTGTGGATTACGAGGATGGAGGTTGAAAGACTGCTTGTGGTAAGAAGTCAATTTTCTTAGGTAAGAGAGCCTGAGAGGCAAGAAGCTTAAATGGGGAAGGTGGAGGGTATGGTCAAAGGTGGTTTTGAGGAACCATCAGCATGAGGGTGGGTTCAGGAAATACTTTTAGTTGAGTTGTCTGTGAAGACTTGCTAGAGGAAACATTGGTATTAGTGGGAGAGCTAGTTAGAGATCCCATGGTAGCAAATGGAAGGTAGAAATTAGTGTATGAGGTGGAAGGAAAGGAGGAGAGGGGCAGCTGTGGTACACCAGCTGGGGGGGTTGCAGCATTGGTACTAGCAGGGAAAGGACAATGAGGATAGTGGGTGAGTGTAGGAAAGTACCATCTTGCCTGGCATGTTACCCCCATATTTCACTGTATATATGTTGTTTTAGTTGTATGTGTCACTGGGACCCTGCCAGACAGGGCCCCAGTGCTCATAAGTGTGCCCTGTATGTGTTCCCTGTGTGATGACTAACTGTCTCACTGAAGCTCTGCTAACCAGAACCTCAGTGGTTATGCTCTCTCTTTGCTTTCCAAATTGTCACTAACAGGCTAGTGACCAATTTCACCAATTCACATTGGCATACTGGAACAGCCTTATAATTCCCTAGTATATGGTACTGAGGTACCCAGGGTGTTTGGGTTCCAGGAGATCCCTATGGGCTGCAGCATTTCTTTTGCCACCCATAGGGAGCTCTGACAATTCTTACACAGGCCTGCCACTGCAGCCTGAGTGAAATAACGTCCACGTTATTTCACAGCCATTTACCACTGCACTTAAGTAACTTATAAGTCACCTATATGTCTAACCTTTACCTGGTAAAGGTTGGGTGCTAAGTTACTTAGTGTGTGGGCACCCTGGCACTAGCCAAGGTGCCCCGACATTGTTCAGGGCAAATTCCCCGGACTTTGTGAGTGCGGGGACACAATTACACGCGTGCACTATACATAGGTCACTACCTATGTATAGCGTCACAATGGTAACTCCGAACATGGCTATGTAACATGTCTAAGATCAAGGAATTGTCACCCCAATGCCATTGGGAAGACAATTCCATGATCCCCCGAGTCTCTAGCACAGAGCCGGGTACTGCCAAACTACCTTTCCCGGGGTTTCACTGCAGCTGCTGCTGCTGCCAACCCCTCAGACAGGTTTCTGCCCTCCTGGGGTCCAGCCAGGCTTGGCCCAGGAAGGCAGAACAAAGGACTTCCTCAGAGAGAGGGTGTTACACCCTCTCCCTTTGGAAAAAGGTGTCAGGGCTGGGGAGGAGTAGCCTCCCCCAGACTCTGGAAATGCTTTGATGGGCACAGATGGTGCCCATCTCTGCATAAGCCAGTCTACACTGGTTCAGGGATCCCCCAGCCCTGCTCTGGCGCGGAACTGGACAAAGGAAAGGGGAGTGACCACTCCCCTGACCTGCACCTCCCCTGGGAGGTGCCCAGAGCTCCTCCAGTGTGCTCCAGACCTCTGCCATCTTGGAAACAGAGGTGCTGCTGGCACACTGGACTGCTCTGAGTGGCCAGGGCCAGCAGGTGACGTCAGAGACTCCTTCTGATAGGCTCTTACCTGTGTTGCTAGCCTATCCTCCTTCCTAAGTAGCCAAACCTCCTTTTCTGGCTATTTAGGGTCTCTGCTTTGGGGAATTCTTTAGATAACGAATGCAAGAGCTCATCAGAGTTCCTCTGCATCTCTCTCTTCACCTTCTGCCAAGGAATCGACCGCTGACTGCTCTGGACGCCTGCAAAACCGCAACAAAGTAGCAAAGACGACTACTGCAACCTTGTATCGCTGATCCTGCGGCCTTCTCAACTGTTTTCCTGGTGGTGCATGCTGTGGGGGTAGTCTGCCTCCTCTCTGCACTAGAAGCTCCGAAGAAATCTCCCGTGGGTCGACGGAATCATCCCCCTGCAACCGCAGGCACCAAAAGACTGCATCACCGGTCCTCTGGGTCCCCTCTCAGCACAACGAGCGTGGTCCCTGGAACTCAGCAACTCTGTCCAAGTGACTCCCACAGTCCAGTGACTCTTCAGTCCAAGTTTGGTGGAGGTAAGTCCTTGCCTCCCCACGCTGGACTGCATTGCTCGGTACCGCGTGATTTGCAGCTTCTCCGGCTCCTGTGCACTCTTCCAGGATTTCCTTTGTGCACAGCCAAGCCTGGGTCCCCAACACTCTAACCTGCAGTGCACGACCTCCTGAGTTGTCCTCCGGCATCGTTGGACCTTCTTTTGTGACTTCGGGTGAGCTCCAGTTCACTCTCCTTTGTAGTGCCTATTCCAGCATTTCTGTGGGTGCTGTTTGCTTTTGAGTGGGCTCTTTGTTTTGCTGGATGCCCCCTCTGTCTCCTCACGTAATTGGTGACATCCTGGTCCCTCCTGGGCCACAGCAGCATCCAAAAACCCTAACTTCAACCCTTGCAGCTAGCAAGGCTTGTTTGCGGTCTTTCTGCACGTAAACACATCTGCAAGCTTCTTCACGACGTGGGACATCCATCCTGCAAAGGGGAAGTTCCTAGTCCTCTTCGTTCTTGCAGAATCCACAGCTTCTACCATCCAGTGGAAGCCTCTTTGCACCCACAGCTGGCATTTCCTGGGCATCTGCCCACTCCCGACTTGAGTGTGACTCTTGGACTTGGTCCCCTTGTTCCACAGGTTCTCTCGTCTGGAAATCCATCGTTGTGCATTGCTGGTGTTGATCTTGCTTGCAGAATTCCCCTATCATGACTTCTGTGCTCTCTTGGGAACTTAGGTGCACTTTGCACCCACTTTTCAGGGTCTTGGGGTGGGCTATTTTTCTAACCCTCACTGTTTTCTTACAGTCCCAGCGACCCTCTACAAGCTCACATATGTTTGGGGTCCATTCGTGGTTCGCATTCCACTTCTAGAGTATATGGTTTGTGTTGCCCCTATACCTATGTGGTCTCATTGCAATCTATTGTGACTGTACATTGCTTGCATTGCTTTCTATTGCTATTACTGCATATTTTTGGTGTTGTGTACATATATCTTGTGTATATTTGATATCCTCATACTGAGGGTACTCACTGAGATACTTTTGGCATATTGTCATAAAAATAAAGTACCTTTATTTTTAGTATATCTGTGTATTGTGTTTTCTTATGATATTGTGCATATGACACCAGTGGTATAGTAGGAGCTTTACACGTCTCCTAGTTCAGCCTAAACTGCTCTGCTAAGCTACCCTTTTCTATCAGCCTAAGCTGCTAGACACCTCTTTTACACTAATAAGGGATAACTGGACCTGGTGCAGAGTGTAAGTACCCCTTGGTACCACTACAAACCAGGCCAGCCTCCTACAGTGAGTAGTAGGCAGAGGCATAAGGTTAGAAAGGGAGGAAGAGGGTGGGGCTTTTAGGATAGTTGTTCAGAGGAGCAGAGAGGAGTGGTCCATAGGAAATAGGATAGCCAGTAAGGGACATATGGGGGCGGGTTGGTTGGGAGTAGGGAGATCAGAGAGTTACAAGTAAGATCAGAGAGTAGAAGTAGAAAAGAAGTAGAGTTAAGATTGAGAGAATGGAAAAGGTAATCAAGTGAGACTACATCTGCATCATTTGATTGGAACATAGGCCCATATTTATACTCTGTTTGCGCCGGATTAGCGTCATTTTTGTTTATGAAAATCCGGCACCAACTTAACTCCATATTTATATTTTGACATTAGACATGCCTAGTGTCAAAAATATGGAGTTTGCATCATTTTAAGGATGTGTGAAACCGCCTTGCATCAATGAGATGCAAGGTAGTCATTCCCGTCCAAAAAATGACTCAAACACCTTAGTGCCATAGTTATCCAACAGGGCAAAAATGATGCCCGGTTGGGATGTAGACCCGAAAAATGACACAAAGTCCGATTTGTGTCAAATTGTAATGCCTGGGTCAATACAGGCATTAAAATGAGGCAATCACACCACTACTTAAGGAAAACACACACAAGCAACATCATTGTTCAATAAGGGCACATGGAGGTGCTACTGATGCAGCATGCCAGATGACCCAGAGCCCAGGACCAATAGCAGGAGCCACCACCACCCCAACGTGTCCCCCAAAGGCTATGCAGAATGCAGGAGAGGGTCTTCAGGCCAAGGACATCCCTTTAGGGCCTCAGGGAACAGGACATCATCCAGAGGTATAGACTCAACTAGCAAGTCATACAGCAGCTGCTGTGCCAAATTGAGCCACAAATAACAGCTAGCCTACAGACACCACACAATGTACCACCTGTAACCAAGCTGCCAGCTGTCCTGCAGCTCCTTCCAAACAACAGGTGCCCTGGTCGCTGCAGTATACCAGCCCTCATTCTCTGCCTTCCTTCCCAAGGCCCTAGATGCCATCATCTCCCTCACACCGGCCACATCAGCTTCCCCAACACTCAGCAGAAGCAGCAGGAGATCAAACAGAGGTTTTACCAAATACATGGATTCCCACATGTGCTTGGTGCATTTGACTGCACCCATGTCCGGATTGTACCATCTGCAGCAACAGAGCATCTATACCGGAACAGAAAACACACCCACTCCGTAAATGTGCAGGCCATAGTTGACCACCAGGAATTGTTTACTAACATCTTGGCCAAGTATCCTGGGAGTGTACATGATTCCTTCATCTTTTGCCACATCACCATCAATCAGCACTTCCAGGATGGACGATATGGAAATGGCCTTCTTGTTGGTAAGTCCATATACCTAGCAATTTACACACAGCACAGCAACCCTGTAGGACACACAATACATATACCACTACATTGACACGTGGGCAGGAATACACTGAGGTGTGGCACAGGTAGTTATGTTGTACACCCTGACATAATGGGATACACACCTATGGTCAAATGACGGCTGCCAATAACAATAGATACCACGCTAGAGCTACAAGGGACCAATGTCAAAGCACACAGTGACAATGACATGGCCTGCACTGGTAGTACAACTTAGAAGATAAACCATTTACTATTACATTAGGCCACATAGTCAATCCCACACCCTCCCAAGCAATATGTTTTGCGGACGGGGTGTGCAATGTGTGTTGCTGCAGGTCAAACACCATGAGACACATAGCATGATGATGCTGACTCACATGTAGGTGACACAGAAATACTGAGGCAGCCCTAACATCATACATCATTCCTGGGGTGCTGTTGCCTGGTAGCAATACGGAAGTGGACTATGCTATGAACACATATTGATGTGCCACTAATGTAAACTGCACACAGATGCACACACTGAAAGAGCCAATTGTCCATCAAAATAACAGACGAATAGGGAGATGGCCGCTCCTTCACAGATACATCCACTGCCACAAGGCATTTAGCCAAGTTACCTAGAGCAGGTTTACTAGTGTAGGTGCACGGTTACATATGAGCCACTGGCAGAGGGAACTACAAAGATTTGCCTAGAACCAAGTCACCCATGGAACAATTGTGCATTGTCAATACTAAACACCTCAGTGCTGCAAACTTTTGGAGATGTGTTGTGCATTGTCACCAAGCCAAATCAAAGGGCCTCACTGTTGCATATCATCTGCAATGACATATGTTTAATTGGATGGGATGTACAGGCCATGTAGTGCAACCATGTTACCACCACATCAGTATCTATTGTGTGTGGGGAAGTATCAAGTCCCCTCCAGTGAAAGCACACTGAAACATGTTGCTCACTACAGAATGCATGGTACATACATACTGACCAGCGGTTTGGAAACAAAATCATAGATACCAGGTCAATGAGCCAAACACAAGTTGTCAAGTCAAACAACCCACTGCAGAAAACACCTCACAGAAGCCCAGGATCTCACACAATACCACAAACACATACAAGCCACAGATGACACAAGACATCAACTGCAGTGCTACATGACTTTCCTGTTGCAAGAATGTAACAGGGTCTGCACAACCCTGTTCTGCAACTAAGCCTCGGGACCCGTAAAATGGTACCCCGGGGGCACCATCGAGTGCCCAGAATTAGCGACGCCCTTCGGAGATCCGGACATCTGGGTTAAAGGGACGGTGGGCAGTGACAATGGCGCGTTACAAGAGAGAGAGGAGGAAGAGAGGAGAGACGACGATGGTACGGACGCCAGTACTGGGACGCCGGAGACGCAAGGAGCCGGATCAAGGAAACCCGAGACCCTGCTCCTGGAAACACCGCCGCGGAAGGTTGGGACAGAAGGCAACAGAGCCAGCCACGTCCCTGGAGGGACGTGGCTCAGCAGGTACATGCCTGCTTCACTAATCCATCAGGATACTGGTGATAGGAGGGGGAAGGAAGGAAGGTAGAAGCGGGAAGAGAATTCACTTCCCTCAGCAAGAGGGCAGAGGTTGTGAAGTGTTTTTTTTTCTCTCTTTTAAATAGTACACACTCTAGGCTCCACCTCAGTTTGTCTAAGTTATGGAGGGAAGATAAAACTTTAGAACGTTTTTGTTGAGCACAAGAAAGTATACCTACTTATGGTTTCAGCTCCCATATTCTTTCATAGGGGCCTACCCTCACTCGCTTGGTGTTGCTTCCCTGCACACCCTACCCCTTTGTTATATGTGGATAAAAGAAAGAAAAGACCACTTACCTTTGTCTTCGGTTCTGTTCTCTTTTTTCCTGAGCCCTACGGCAGTGAATTACTTCACAGGAAGACAACCCTAAAACAGAGAGGAAAAGAAAGCAAAGGAAAGAAGATCAATATACCTTAAGAAAGAGAAACACAACAAGATAAGAAAGAAGAGAAAGGAAGAAGGGAAGCACCTAAACAGACTGAAAACATTGTATTTGGAAAAGAAGCCCCAAAATATATAGAAACCAAAATAAAACCATATTAAAACATTACAGTGACCCAGTTGGTGTCTTTGGGGGTCATTCTGACCCTGGCGGTAATTACCGCCATGGCGGAGGTCGGCGGTAGCACCGCCAACAGGCTGGCGGTGCACCGCTGGGCATTCTGACCGCGGCGGTTCAGCCGCGGCCAGAAACGGAAAGTCGGCGGTGTACCGCAGACTTCCCGCTGCCCTTGAGAATCCTCCATGGCGGCGGAGCGCGCTCCGCCGCCATGGGGATTCTGACACCCCCTACCGCCATCCTGTTCCTGGCGGTTCTCCAGCCAGGAACAGGATGGCGGTAGGGGGTGCCGCGGGGCCCCTGGGGGCCCCTGCAGGGCCCATGCCAATGGCATGGGCACTGCAGGGGCCCCCGTAAGAGGGCCCCACGAAGAATTTCAGTGTCTGCTTTGCAGATACTGAAATTCGCGACGGGTGAAACTGCACCCGTCGCACCTTCCCACTCCGCCGGCTCCATTCTGAGCCGGCGTCCTCGTGGGAAGGGTGTTTCCCGCTGGGCTGGCGGGCGGACTTTCGGCGGTCGCCCGCCGGCCCAGTGGGAAAGCCAGAATGACCGCCGCGGTCTTTTGACCGCGGAGCGGTCTTTCGGCGGGAACCGCTTGGCGGGCGGCGACCGCCGTCCGCCGCGGTCAGAATCACCCCCTTTTTCTTCCTCAACCGGACACAAAGAACCCCTACAAAGCACTAACAAAATACTCACTCCTATTTTCTTTTTCAGCTGATCAGGGTTGCAGGATCCAGCCATGGATCATCACCCCATTCCCCAACCCAAGCACAGCAGCAGAGCGTGCCTATAATGAGGCACATCAGAGGACACGCACCATTGTTGAAAGGACCTTTGGCATCCTGATGTCCAGACTCAGGTGCCTGGACATCACAGGAGGCAGCCCCAGAAATGGTCTGCAAGGTCATATTGGCTTGTGCCATCCTGCACAACATTTGTGTGTGGAAGAATATCCCCCTATATGAACCCGAGCAGGACCTGCCTGAGGAGGAGGAGGAGGAGGCGGAGGAGAATGGTGCCAGGGAAAATGAGGGGGAACATCCAAACATAGCTGCAAGCTGCAGGAATGCGCCACAGATCGTTCAAGACTTTTTTCACCAATAGTCACTCTAAGCACATTGTTAGGATATGTAATTAAACATCTCACTTTATCACACAATCCTGCTCTGTTTACTTATTTCACCATCACATGTTCTTTAGGAATGTGAGTATTACCTCAGGGAGCATGTCACAAAGACAAATCTGACTACTTCTGATGCAACATCACATGTGATGCGTATGATTGTACAGCAAACATCACACACATATAAAAAAAAAATCATCTTTCGAATTTCACATATGAAGGACAAAATCATATGACATACATCCACGTTGCCAACATGGTCTACTGCAGCACATGACACACAACTATGACATCTCCAATCATAGGGTAAATAAGCGCCTCATACATGAGGCAGTGGATGTGAAATTTCAGTGGTCACAGGAATGTATGAATAGACCCCTGACATTAGTAAATGTGATATTTTCTATCTCTGCGAGGAGCTTGTGTGACAAGAGGTGCATCATTTCTGAAAATGGATAGCATGAGTGTCCCAGGTATGACAACCAATGGTCACAACACATGCCTTGCGCAGTCCATTCCTGGTAATAAGTCCTGCCACTGCCATGTATTAAATCTCGGCCCTCTTTTCTCTAAGGGGCGCTGTAAATGGACTATCTGTACCCTGGGAATCATCATGAACACTCACCCAGACTCCCATTCTGACTCCTGTTTGCGTCCCTTTTCCATATGGCATGCTATAGAACAACTACATTAGCCTGCATGGACTTCAGGTCCCATAATGCACTGCCTGGTAGTCGGTAATGCCTGTAATCTTCTGTCCATTGCTTCCTATAGGAAATGTCCAGTTGTCCCTTTATAATGGATTCTCTTCTCCAGGACTTGTGAGTGCACACACCTGTGACCTCTCTCGTGCAGCCCAGCCATGTGACTCTGACCTGGCCTTGCTGGTGCCTGGAACTGCTTAGAAGCTGAAGCTCCTCGTCGTGCATTGGAGTACAATTCATTTGTGTACCAGAGCCCTTGTTTGATTGTGTTACAGTCCTAATTACGCCTGAACCTGCTCTCTGTGTACACAGTGCTGTTCCTGCTTGTTCCAGTCAGACTCTGCTCCCTGTTTCTCAGCCTTGTTCATGTTTGTTTCTGCCAGAGCCTGCTTTCTGTTACCCAGACCTGTTCCAGCCTTTGTGTCAACCAGAGCCTGTCCTCTGTGCCTGGCTTTGCCTCCTAGATGGTTCCCTTGCCTTCTGTTTCCTCTTGGGGTATCATGTCTGGTAAGTGTACTATTTGTCCTCACCTGTCTAGAAGTGTTTAACTTTGTATTTGTTCTGGCATCTTGTTTCCATGAGGCTAATCCAGCCCCCATCCTTTGTCTAGTGTTGTATATAGTCATTGGTGCCTAACAGTGACAGTGCATTATGGCTGTATTCCAGGATTTGTTACTGTGTCTCCAGCCCAACAAACAAGGGCTAGTCTTGTGTATGTAAGGACAATTCCTGTTTGTGTCCTAAGGGTCCAGACACAGATTCACTTGTGCTGCCACCTTTCTATGGGGCTTGCGTGGTGACTAGCTGTGAGATTAATATGCACAGAGGCACTAACGTTCCCTGTTGGTGTGGGAAGTTCCGAGCCCTACTCTGTGTACAATCTTAGTGATGAGCCCTGTGTGTTTGTCCATTACTGACCCATTCCATATTTGGCCACACTAAGGTTGCTCTGTATTCACTCTTCTGTATTATCTGCCTTACCATAGCTGCCCTATCCCCTTGTATGCCTTTAGGTGCTCTTCTGCTTTGGTACACTTCTTCGTTGCAAGATACTCTGTGAACTCAAGGGTTGCCCCAACAGACTCCTGACTAAACGTGCACGAAACCGTAACACCATGGAGCCCAATACTGACACAGGGTACACATGCCCACACACTTAACCAGTACACTTTTGTGAAATGCACATCTGAAAATATGTGAACACATGCAGCCAGGGAAGCAGGTCCACCAGCCAACAATTAATGACATATGAGGGGTAACATATCCAACAGCCCTCATCAGCCACCCTCAATCATCCCTGTGTTTTGTTTGTTGTGGGAAATGTAATGTACCCAAAGTCAAACAACTACACACATCAAATAAGTCAACACATATCACAAACACATATCATGACTGTTGTACATCACTGATTGCCATCTGATGTAGATACCCATTTGTAACACATTCATACATGAGCTTTACATCAAATGTTTTGCATGGCGTTCCATCAGAAGCTCACATATTGTTGTTACAGTTCATTCACACAAAAAACACACAGGCTATGATTTATACTTTGTAGCACCACATCAACGTCATTTATTGACGCAAAAGCAGTGCAAACTTACAAAATACAATTGTATTTTGTAAGTTTGCACCACTTTTGCATCAGAAAATGAAGGAAATGCAGCGCAAAGATAGTATAAATGTGGTCCGCAGTTGCATGCTCTACGCATGTGGCCAACCACTATACCACACACTCCAGGTCATACCATCCTATCTTCATCTTGATACAGGCTGCATGCATGTTAAATAATAAAAAATCACGTAAACCCAGTTTGAGTCAAAAGGTTTGACGTAAACACGTTGAAAAACAACGCAAACGCTAACTAAACATACATGGTCCTTTAGCGTTAATTCCACCAGTGCACCCCACGCATGGGGATATCCATCAAAATAGAAGTTTCCCAGTAATGTGTGGTATTTTGCCACACATGTAGCTTATGCATCGAATATATTCCTGCAAATGATGTATGCATTAAAAAAAAAACAAGACTGAAAACGGGCCGCAAAGGGGACAGGAAGTGATGTAATAGGAAATCCTGTTTACAGACATGGTACTGTGGGTGTACTTTCACTTTCACTTTACAGTCTGTGCTTTTTCTTGACTGTGCGGTTGTGTGTTGGTGTTGCTCATATGTGGATTGCGTATATTGTATCTTGTGGTGTCTCTCTTGTGTCTTTTTTGTGTATTCTATTTGTATATTGTACCTGTTTAAGAGTTTTTGTGTAGTTTAGTGTCTTTTTGGATTGTATTTGTAATGTCAGGTGGCTGTTT
Source organism: Pleurodeles waltl (assembly GCF_031143425.1). Classification (NCBI taxonomy): domain Eukaryota; kingdom Metazoa; phylum Chordata; class Amphibia; order Caudata; family Salamandridae; genus Pleurodeles; species Pleurodeles waltl. The sequence continues at coordinate 666,268,830 of NC_090439.1, read as the reverse complement.
TGGGGTTAGATTAGTTGGGGTTTGTATTTTGGGTTGTAAGTTTTATTTTTTCAGACTTATTTTCCCTCCTTTTTCCCTTTTTTTGTTTAAATTGTTGTGTACTAACATGTCGGGAAGGGCGAGGCTGACCTGCATGGGTGAGGAGTAGCTTGTGGCCTTTGTGTGTCTGGTGTGACACTTTCTGCCGATGATGCTGGAGTTGGGTGGGCGTGTGATGCAGGGGTATCACACAGAGGCAAGGCAGCTGCGTTGGGGCAAGGTGCTCTACCATCTCAAATGTGTCTTCAACACATCAAGGAATGAGCACCAGCTGAAGCATCGCAGGGCTGACCTGGTAGCCTGAGAACAGGACCTGGTGGATCACCTGGGTGTGGTGATCAGTGGCCGTGTTGGTGAGTATCACATTGACAAATGTGTACAGTTGAATGCTCCCGAGTGACAGAAGCAGATGTCTTGACGTGCTGCATGCAATGTTTGTGGCCTTGTTAAATGCAAGTAGAACAAACTGTTAGTGTACCAGTACTGAGGTGTATTCCACATGTTTATTCATTTTAACAATGCAGTCCTTAGCTTAGTTGAGTCATGTCCGACTATTACTTGGGGCCACATGTACCAAGCTATTTATAATTCTCACAAACGGCCTAGTGTTCAGATTTTTTGTGTTTATGTCAGGAAAAATATTCATTCAAAGCACCCCCCCAATTTTGTCATTCTGTTATCACACTGCCCAATCACAAAACAGGGTTTGCTAGTGGCCTTTAGGAAGGGGCGTTCCTATCCTATTCCCGAGTCACAGTCAGCTGATTGATTCTTGAGCACAAATGCTGGCACTAAACAATTGCAGTTACCATCCATTTCAAGTTGGCGAAGTTGGTGCTAACCCATTTGCAAAAGGGGAGGGGTCCCCATGGGATCCCTCCCCCTTTGTGAATGCATGGCCAAAAATTGTTTCTGAGCAGGAAGTTGTCCCACAGACCATTGACTGCTTCCAAAAAAATATTTCAGTCATAATATTGTTTTTTTTAAATACTTTCTGTTTACCCCTGCTGACATAAGGCTGCAATTAAATGAAAATTTACATCCCTATTTGAAAGCAGTCACAGACATGGTGGTCTGCTGAGCCCAGAAGGCCAGCATCCCTGTGAGTGCCGCCATTCCCAAGCGGTTTGCAAAATGAGACCTATCTCATCAAAATTCATGAGGTATGTCACTTGCTACCACATTTGTGAATTGCAAACAGTGTCTTTGACAGTGTTGTACCTCAGATCATCCTACTTGCTAATTGCTAGTTGCTAAGTCTTGCAATGTGTGACTCACAAAACCTGATCTTGGTACACCTGGCCCTGAGTAACACATTTTAGGTGCAATGACAACACCTGTGCCCATGCATTCTGTCAATGATGATCAGCTAAGACACTGTCAGCATACCATATTTCACTGTTTTGGGACAGCAAAGTGGGCTATCCATATTTAGCGCTACATTGTCATCATTACACATATATGATCCCTGCCATCATGTTGACAAAGGGGACATATATGGCTTAAGGGACACTGCCATTGGGCATTTGTTACTAACATACAACTGTGCCACATCTGTTGTGGACTACTGAATGCACGATGATTGCTGACTGAAAATTGACCCACAAGTCCATCACACAGTTAATCATTGTCCCTTGATGCACAAGCCACAATAGCTGAGTCACTTGTAATGCAGTGCACCAGGGAAGTGCCATTGAAATTGTCATCCAGTTACAAATCATGACATGGAGTACCGTCTGAAATGGATTAGCCACAAATCTTTGTAGTCAGGTTTAGCACCACATGATTGTTAGTCCCAGTGCATGTGTGTGTATGTGTGTGTATCTCTGACTGAAGTGTCAGTGTCAATGTGAGTTTGCAGTGGTATGTCTTTTGGAGTGTCTACCTGCATGATCAGCAGCTCACTCATATAAAATGTTACACACTGTGATATGTTGTCCACATGTTTGTACAGTGATCAGACATTGAGCATATATTTACTTTCGATGTCTTGCAGGTGGACCGGCCCCCTACACCATCGGGGAAGTGGCTAAATTTTTGGACTCAGACGTATCCAGTAAGTGTGAAAATGTCAGTCCTGTGTAGTGATTGCAGCTGTTGTGTGAGTGACTCTTGTGTGTTGCATACATTGCAAGATATGATGAGCTGGCACTTCATCTGATATATTACTTGACTGGAGGTTGACATTGTGTTCCATACAAGGGTCAGACATTCACAGACAGAGAGTCATATCTTGGGAGTCTTGTGATGCACAATAGGCAGCAGCATGTGAACAAGGTGATTAATAGCCACATGTAGGCCCACATTTGACTTTGAAGTGCTCCATTGTCATACCCTCATTTTCACAAGAAAGTGATGCATCATTTTTCCACACAAAATTGTGCATCCATGTATTGTAATGTACATGTAGGACTGTATAGGTAACTGTCCCCCAGCATCTAACTCCATATGTTGTACTCCATTTAGGTGACACTTATGTGTTATGTAATAGGCGTGCATGCAGGTCAAGGCCAGATATGTGCTGTCATCAATGTGGGTGATTTTGGAAATGTGTTGGCAGATCAGGTGTTGATGGTTTTCCACAAATGGAAACATGAATGTAAATGTGATTGACCAATGGATACCTCATTCCTAGGTGGTAGCCCTCCTCACATGCGTTCCACTCACTAAATCCATGTACAGGTGGACATGGTTTTGTGGTTGTCTTCGACAGTTGTGATGATGTATTGCATGCCCACCCCCCATGAGGCACAGGGGTAGAACATATATGTAGGTAGATGTGATGGTTACAGTATAGATGACAGTCATCTCATTCAAGCATGCAGGTGTCCAAACAACACTGACCCTTTATGAGGAGCAGCGGCATACCATCCTGCCAATTACATATACAACTCACTGGTCTTGGGTGCCTTGAAGTTGACTCAGATGATAAGGATTAGTCGGCCTGGCCCATGTTAAGTACTTGCAGCATTTACATTGTGACACATTGCACTACAGCAATGCACCGATCACTTTATTTGGTACACGTCTTGTTGTGCTTTAGTGTGCTGTTAAATACTTGATGGTTAGGCAGGGTTGCTATTACATTCCTCAGGGACAATATATCATCTGTACTGTGATTTGGACTGCATGTGCAATTTGAGGGAGAGTGTTAGATTATCATCTGTACATGCATCACACAATGACGACACTGATGGTTGCCTGTCTCATTTTTACAGCTGCCAACATTAATGCAGCGGTGATCAGGTATTTCCAGAGGTGGGCAGTGAGGTGCAGGCACATCTTGGATGTTGAGTCTGGGTTCCGGAGGATGGCAAGACGCTATCAGAGAGAGAGAGAGCCACAGGAGAATGGCGGGCTTTCAGCCAAGGGGGACCGGTATTAGCCACAACAGGTGGAGCCACCATCACAGCTGCAGCCAGTAGCACAGCGGCCACCAGAACATCAGCTCCACCTGCTGTAGCCTCAACCTTTCAACCTTGGGACCAACACCCATCACACCTGCTGCACCTTCCATTTCAGTACCACCGACCACCACACCGCAGGAGCAACTATGTTTGGAACACAGACCACCACATCTGCTGCTTTGGCTAGCTGCCATTTCCCAGCTCCAGAGGGACATGTGGAAAGTCATGAAAAAGCTTGACACTCTCCAGCGGGATGTGGACAGAAATAGCCGGAGGCTAAAATCTATTAAGAAAACTCTGAAGAGGGTAAACCTCTGAACTCCTGCCTTCCTTTACCCCTAATTCCGTACCCTCCCTCCTCTTTCCTTATTAAGTTTTGTAGTGGGTTTAGTGATAGGTTAGAGTAGGGTTTAGATAGGATAAGTAGGTGGGGGGCTCATATTATTACAAGTTAGTTTGTGGGTGGGTTTGTTTGTTTTTGGTTGATATTGGGCCTTTTGTGTATTCTAATAAAAAATATATATATAAAACTTTTAAAAAATGCAAAAAAAAATATATTTGTTTAGTATTAGTTAGTATCTGTTTAGGTTAATATATGTTGTCCTACATGTGTCTCGTCATACACGGGAGGTGGGGGGCAAATGTTTAGAGTGTGTTGTTAAATGTGGTAAGTAAGCTTAGCATTGGGTAGTTAGGGCCAGTTGTGGGTAATGTATAGTTAGGATAGATTAGGTTAGTATAGATGTGTGACATAGTTTTAAGTTCTGTTTTGTACATAGTTATTAATGTTTTAGGTACTCCCTTACGGCATGTGTCATATGCTTCGGGATCTGGGTCTTTGCATGAGTGTACAGTGGCAATTTTCTGTTGGCCTGAATATTCCATCCTGCATCCACATCCCACTCTTGACACGTTAATTCCCACTTCCAACTGAGCTGCCCATTGGCAGCTACAACAAATCTAAATCTCAATGCATCTGCCATCCATTGTACCCACCACTCAACGTGACTATGGTTCCCATGTATTGGACAGGTAGGTGTGGTTTTAAAGCTGTCATCGTTTGGCTCCTGTGTTGGAATGTTGGGCACTGTGGGACATCTGCCTGCAGCCTGATGTTCTTGTGAACACTGCTAAACTGAGTAGTGTCAATTTCTGATGAGTTCAAGTGTACAAAATCCACACCTATGTGTTTTAATTGTACTCCCAGCTGACGGTTTTGGCCAAACACTCTTACACAGCCATCTCTGCTGTATGTTGTGGGTGAGGCATGTATGTTTTGAAGCAAATGTCACATACACAATTACTTTCTTGTGGGGGATTAGGCCAGCATTGAGTTTCATCTTGTAGATACCTTGGGCCAGAAATATAATATTATTACACTGCTTTGCCTAATTTTTTAACGCAACAGCATCGCAAACTTACAAACTACAATGATATTTTATAATTTTGTGCTGCTTTTACTTAAAAAATTAGGCAAAAGCAGCACAGAAGAATTAGAAGTCATGGCCCTTGTGCGTAAATATCTGCCCACAATATTTCTGCACTCTGGAATTGAGACTCTGTCACCATTGACATGTTACATGCATCACAAATCTCCAGCAAAGTAGATGTGTCACATTACACAGAGACAGAGTGGTTGTGTGGGTGCTGTTTATTTTAAAGTGCTTTAGTACAATATTTAGATAGTCCAGGTTTGTGAGCCCATTAGTGTGAAGCATTCTATTGTGATGCAACACAAGTGCAAGGTTGAGGGACATGTCATGGGAGATGCTGAGATGAAGTGTCATTCAGTGCAGATGAAAATGAATTGCCAATTGAGTAGTGAGAAACAATTGCAGTCCATAGTGGTAAGGTTAGCAGTGTGTCAGTGAAGAGTGCATGTCACCAACTGTAGCAACACTGGCATGCTGTCAAGCATGGGACACAGGAAAATCAGTGCCCATGTGGCATGGGCTGGTGCTACCGAATACTTCTATGGGTGAATATGATCTGTTCCACATCTTCATCCTCTGATGTGTGTGTCGTCTACTCTGCCCTTGATGGTGGTGGTAGTGGGTTTGAGGGGCAACACACACTTCAGTGGTTGGAGAAGTGGACTCTGAATTCCCGGCTGCTGCCATCTGTGGAACTAGATATGGCATCACTGCAGCAAAGAGGAACTGCTGATTATTGAGTATGGCAGCAACATCCTTGTGATAGGCAGCCATGTCTGCCCTGAGGAAGTCCAGCTTGTTGTCATGCATGCAGCTGCAAGACTGGGAAGGCAGGTGTTGTGGCAGCTCCCTCACAGCAGTGGTGAGGTCCCTCACACTTTGGACTCGTTGCAGTAGGGATTGTGTGACTTGTATGGCTGCTGACTGTTTAACGAAGGTCATCATGCACATGTGCATCCCATCAAGGCTGGCTGCCATAGTTTCATCCCCACCTGCACCTCCTTGGCCAGCTCCTGCTGTACTCCCACTACTTTCCTCTCAAAGGTGGTCCCAGTGTCATCAGAGTCCTCAGCTGTGTTTGAGCTGGCAGGTCATACTATTGGGGTGGTGGGTGGGTCCTCTGGGGTGGCTGCTACATGTGTGCTCCTCCTTGCGACTGGAGGTGGTGTCTGGAGGGTTCCCAGGACATCTTAGAGGGTTTCCTGGCTGATGGTTGTCAGCTGGTCATCCAGGTCATCAGGGTAGGCCAGGACAGACAGATCCACAGGAGAGCCATCGTCCTCTGTAATGAGATATTGTACAATTAGTGTGTCTCTGTTGTGGCAGTTATAATGTGACGTCACTGACTTTCTATTAGTGGTACTTTGTCATCTTGGTTCCCATGCATTGTTCCTGTCATTAATGTTTGTAGTTTCTCAGGAGCATGTCCAACCTGCATGTCACATGTAGTGTGGGCAGTTTGGGTAATTGTCTGCGTTACATCTTCTAGGTGTGGGTTCTGTCCAAATTATGGCTTGCCACCTTATTGTCCTAATCAACCCTCCCGCTGCTTCCATTTGCATGGTGAGGGCTTGCAATGATTGTTGGTGTGCTGATGCCACATGCACCACACATAAAAATATGGCCCTGTCCCAGTCTATAATTTTTCACATGCACCTATACGGTGCTGAGACCTAGCACCACACCATGTCTTGCTTTTCCATGAAATAATACAGGTGTCACCATTGGTAGTCTCTCATGTTGATGTTTGCCTATGTGTGCTACATTGCAATGCACTTATGGGCCTGGCAGAGTTCCATTTCCTCTTATGACTGTGCGTGTGTGTTTGCCTAGCTACACACATATATCCCCCCCTCAATGCTGTTGTCTTGGCACTATGACACCTGAGATGTTGCATGGTGGCATTGCAGCTATTGTGACACAGGCACAGGGGTAGACCCAGGAATGGGCAGCATGGCTATGAGATTGCTGCTGTGTACCTCATAATGTATGTGACAGTGCCTGATGTTTATTGAGTCTATGGGCATGAGCAGTTGACAGGAGTTGCACATGGATAGGGACTGATGGGGATTGATCATGTAGTCATACTGATCCCTCATTTTGAGTGTGTTTGTGCCATGGGCACCTAACTGCCATTTCCTAATTGACTAGCACACACAGCACAGGTAGTAGTGGCAAGTGTTGTCAATGGTAAATGCTGCTTGAGCCAATGGCCTGAGACTGAGTATTGTCCTCTAGTTTACATTCGGACAATACCAGCTGTCCTGTGACACCAGACAAGTTTTATGTTCTACCCTACCCTCCTGGTCTGCTTCAGCATTTCAAGCAGCCTTGTCATGGTGTTGTCCCCCCATGCAAAGGTTGTTGGTGTTGTGTTGTGCTGTGCCCCTGGATGCCCATGGATGTCCCTGCACAGCCTATGCACCCGTGCCGTGCCCCTTTGCCCTTTCCACTGCCCGATTTTCAGGGCTGTCATGCATTGTGTAGTAGGTATGTGCCTCCCCCTTCTTGCACTTGACATTTAGACATTTTTGTCCCCCATGCAACTTACCCTGCATATGTGTTGTTTCCTGGTAGTCTGCGCTGTCCTGTCCTGCAATACCAGTGACGATTTCCTCCGGAATGATGGCTGCAACCATCTCCTCCATCTTGTCCATGTCCTCTTGCGGTGCTGGACTCCCACCTCCGGTCTGCAGAGCTGCCTTCCTGTTCCTTGCCATTTTCTCATTGTCCTGCGCTTACAGTCCTGCCAACGTTTCTTGTACTCAGTGACAGTTCTCCTGACCTCTCCCACACTGTTAATCTTGTCCATAATCTGTTGCCAAATTGCCTCTCTCCTCCCAATTGGCAATTTAGAGGTGATGAATAGTTGATGCTGGTGCTCCGTCACCTCTCTGACCAGGATTTCATACTCCTCTGCGCTTAAACAACACTTCCTCTTCTTATCTCTCTCCTGGGTCTTGTCTGTGTCCTCCTGGCTCGTTTCTTCTTGTGTGGGGTCTCATTGGGGTCTCTCCTGGCTTCTGGGATCCGTTTTGGGGCTCCTTTGCATTTGCATCGTTGTTTAACGCTATTCCTGTGAAAAATTGAGCATATCCGTTTTGCGAAGTTTTTCCATGTCGCAAACCAGATTAGAGTAAGTTTTCCTTCATTAACGTAATTTTGCCTTATGACAAGGCGCAATGGTTAGCGCCAGGAAAAATGACTCTAACCTCTTCTTAGTGCCACCATGCGTCAAAGTATAAATATGACGCACGGGTGGCATTATGCAATGACCCTAGCCAGCGCTAAACTTTTTGACGCAAAACTGCATTTGCGCAGTTTTGCGTCAAAAAGTAAAAATCTGGCCCATAATCTTTCCATTATTGAAGATGGAAATTGAGAGATAGTCATTGAAGTGTGGAGAGGGAGAGACTTTCAGCTTTCACACCTAGGAGTTGGCATTTGTAGAAGATACATTCATGGTACAGTGTAAAAAGGTGCGTCATCTGTTTTGTATAAGAAGTAGAAATTGGTTTTGAGGGATCACTTGTGAGCACAGTGATACTGGTCGGAGACCAGAGTTTACAGAAATTCCCTTAGGATCTTGGGTTTACAAGTTTTAATGGCATATTTCAATAGATTTGAAGGATAAGTGATTTTAAAGGAACTGACCTCAGATTTAAAGAGGTGTTGAGTGAGGCAGAATGAGTCACTGACGGCCAGGATGATGGCCATCTGTGAGGATGCAAGAAATTAATCAAGGGGTCATGGAGTAGGTGGTGTGGAGTGAGTCCTGTCAGGGTACAGATGTTTGGAACAGGATAGACGTGAGAGGCTAAAGCAGAGCCCTGAGGGACTATTGCTGTAGGTTTTCTTCAAGGATCTTTAAAGGGCCCTTCTTTTTCATTTCAACAGTTTTACTCTGAGTGTCAGCCAGCCCATTTTCGTGGAAGGTTTATTGGCTAGGGTCTATATAGGAAGTATGACAGCTGTGAAACTAGAATAGAACACTGAACTCCTAGTGGTGTGTTTGTAGTTAGGGCAAAAGATAGGGTGATGTTGAAGGATCAGATACACAGTATCCTCAATGATCTGATGGAGATATGGTTGTGTGATGGGTGATTTAATTAATTGCTGATGGTCTTGAGCTCTGAAATGAAATAGCCAATTGATTGGGCGAGATGTCAAGACAGAACCTGTTACTGAAGTAGAATTAGAAATGTATGTCCTGCTATATCTCTGGGATCAGAGATTATTTGTAGAATATTAATTAAATCAAGGATTGAGAAAAAGCATTTCACTTGAAATGAGTTAAGGTTAAACCAAGTGTTGAAGTTTTCAAGTATAAACAGATTTTATTATTTCAAGGTGATCTCAGCAGTGAAGTTGAGGAAGGGTTCACTGACTGATTGCATTGCAGTGATCTGTAGAGCAGGAGGAATGTGCAACTGAATAGCTGGTCAGGGGGAGTATTGGATGAATAATATTTGTCTTTTGGGGGCTCGAATGTCCTTCATATGTTTGATATGAAGAACTGAGTTGTGATCAAGGATTAGTCTGCCCCTAATCATTTTTGCTGGATGAATTGTTTGGAATGTCTATATCAAGCCTATATTTTTTGGGTGGTGTGTTGTCACTTAGAGAAGTTTCAGTTATAAATAGTCTAAAAGGACTGCAATCCAAAAATATACACCTAGTTGCTGAGATGCTTTTATTCATAGATCTGGCATTCAGGAGTTCGCAAGGGGCATGTTAGAAATTGGTTTTCTGGTTGACAGAGTTATGTACCCTGATCAAGCAGGAACCACAATCCTAGTCAGGGAAAGTCACAAACACACCCTTAATTAACCTGTGCTCAGACCCTGGTAGGGTGACACAGGCATTCAGGCTTAACTTGAGAGGCAATGTGTAAAATATTTGTGCAAGACGTCAAACAGTAAAAACAATGAAAACGCCACACACAAAGATACCACACCTGGTTTGGAAAATGGAACCTAATATAATACAGACAACAAGACCTACATGATGAAATCCAATAAGTAGAACTTGAGTTATGAATTTTTACAGAATAAATTGCAGAATAGCGCTTTCAAAACAGAAGGCGTCAACTGGGGCTATTTGGTCATGCCGGAAGGGGACAATGTTAAATGTTCAGGCCGACCATGATGGAGCGGGGGCCTTCTACTGGGACCATTGTTGGGCCCACGTAACCAAAGTATCTTAAATCCTAGTGTGGGGGTGTTGCACTGGTTCTGAACAAAGCTATTGAGGAGATGCAAAGATTTTTCCCATGCAGTCGAGAAGATGTGTTGCAGTTCCTCATGCAGTGGTGGCAAAGCATCTGAGCCGAGATGGAATGATCGGTTGCAGGTGCCGTCTGCATTGACGTTGAGGCATTGCATTGATTCCAATGAGCGCATTGGCTGTGATGCGGAGTTCAGCATTATCGTTGAGGCTGTCATCGGCAGGGATAAAGGGACCTTGCACTGAAGGAAACGCCGCAGTGCTGGTTCCAAAAGCGATATGCCAGTTCTGTTCACACAACAACGGAGATGCAGTGGTTCTGCTGGAACAGCACCTGAAGATCTATCTCCAATGGTCCAGGACTGGGTGGCACCACTTGGCAGGGCAGGCGCACAGCTGGCAGAGTCCAGTTGCAGTGGTGGGTGGGTTGCAAGTCTTTTATGTCCCTGAGACTTCAGATTAGGAGACCAGTCAGATGGCCCTTGGAGTCATTTTGGGTCTTAGTTAGAGAGTTGCAGGTCCAGTCCTTTTAATCTTGGCAATGAGGGCAGCAGGTTGCCGGTCAGCACAGTCAGGCAACAGTTCTTCCAGAGCAGCAGTCTAGCAGAGTGGCAGTTCTTGTAGCAGCACAACAGGCCTTCTTCATAGTAGGGTATCCACAGGTGCAGAAGTGTACTGAAGGGACAGGGTCTGAAGTCCAATTCTTATACCCAGTGGTGTCCTTGAAGTGGAGGAGACTTACCACAGTGGAGTATGCAGCCCTTTGTGTGGGAACAGGACACAGTCTGTTCAGGTGTAAGTGGGAGGTTGTGACCAGCTCCTCTCTCCCATCTCATCTGTAGGACAGCCAAGCTACTGTGAATGCCCTCTAGGTAGGCATTGCATTGCTGCATCTGGGATGCCAGTCCCTGGATGGCATTCACTATGGTTGACTGCCTTACAGAGATGGGTCTTAGGAGGTCAAGAGCCTCTTCAGTGAGGGCAGCAGGGCTGCCTGGGGCAGGGCCTGAGGTGCCTGGGGCGAAGGAGACGCCCACCCTCCTGGGGGAGTGGGGACGGGCAACTGGGCGGGGGGGGGCTACTGGGTGGACAGTGCTGGTATGGGGGGTGGCTGAGATGATGTAGCTGGGGTGGTGCCAGAGGGGTCCGCCACCACCAGGGAGATCCATCAGAGGAGGAATCAGAGACAGATGTCGTAGCTCCTATCTCCCCCATGGTGCCCCCCGCACCCTCAAACCCAGTGGTCCCCTCGGCGTCGGTGGACTCTGCCTTCTGGGTCCCGTGGGCTGCAGCTCCTCCACTCGCCGGAGCCCCTGCTCCTTTGCCAGATGATGCTAATGCGCACAAGGACAGGATGAGAAAGGTAGAGAGGGGGAGGGAGGAAGAAAGGCAGCACAGGGTCAATTACAGCAACAACAGCACATATAGCATACACATCACAATCACTCACTGGAACAAACACTATGCAGTATGAGCCACAATGCCAAACCACTGCCTGGGAACAACAGAAGAAATGAACCCAAGCACTACCATCTGCACACCTACTGGCACTCAGTAAGCCATGTCTGCCATGGTATGCCAGCTTCTTTCCAATACCAAATATACATACCACCCTACATTGCTAAGCAGAACTCCACAAGATTAGCTAAACCGGCATAGTGGGGCATCCACTGACTAGAGCCTTGCACCCATACAACATGGCAGGCATCAAAAAAGATTTCCACACAGTGTGTACTCACCCCCTTGTGGCTGCTGTACTGCCCTCAAGCGCCCATCCAACTCCGGATTGCCCACCACCAGTATGCTGGCCATTAGGATGGTCAGGGTCTGACAGGCACCCCTCTGTCATTGGGAGGTCATTGCCAGTTGGGCCTCAGCAGTCTTCCGGGCCCAGCGTCTTAGGCCCTCCCATCATTTCCTGCAGTGGGTACTCCACAGGCTATAGACCCACAGGGTCCGCACGTACTTGGCGATGGCACGCCACAACCCTTTCTTCTGATGAACGCTGAGCTGCATAGGGAACACAGACGAATGGACACCATGAGCTCAACACTCCATTCTGTTACAGAAATGGCCTACATACTGGATAGATCCCACATTAAGCCCACACATGACCCGTACCTCTGCATACACATTGCATGCAGCAAATACAAGGGTAGGACCCCATTCACAAGCTCATCCAACTCCTCAGATGTGAAGACTAGGGCCCTTTCCCCTGTAGCACGGGCCATCGTGGGTTCCAGACACAGGACATAGCAGCACATGCAGTGGCGGTGTTGATCTATTGAGAGTCAGGAATCAAGTGAAGTGGGACAGAGAAAATGGTGGTCATGTCCGCAGCGGTGAACACTGTCACCGTCGGTGGTGATCATCATTGGTTCCTGTGCTCCATAGACCTCCATGTTAACCAATGAGGAGTTGCACAACGATTCAGACCGCCTTCGGCCATGGCGGCCAACGCCGGCAGAGCGGGGTCGCTTCCACCTATCCTTGTATACAGGACAGGTGGTTTTCTATTCCTAATGCTGGTACTTATGGCAGAAAATTTTATGTGCGTCATAGGTACCGATGGTACACACCAAGACAATTCCAGTCCACTACATACCTTGACATACCTTGACTTGCTTGTAGACTCTGGTACTCAAATTAGATATCATACCAGTGCATTGCTGGCAGAAGAGTAGTTGACAGGACATATATAATGGGATGATACTAATCATGACATACGACTCCGACTATATCTGTGAGACACAATGGCCAATAAAAAGCATTGGTATATATATGAGTCGGTTTGCATGTAGAGGACACCAGTGCACTTTACAATCTTTTTGGTGTAATCAGATGTGACTCCTCTCTGTACTGTGATATTGTGTGTCCATCCTTCCTGTAGTCACACACATCTCATGGTTGGTGTACTTAGGTACCTACCACTGCGGAGGAGGAGGCAAGCATCCGTGTACAGACCCCTAGTGGATTTGGCTACACTGGAGGAACGGCACATCATTACGACCTATTGTCTGGACAGGGCCACAATTACTGAGCTGTGTCAACAGTTAGAGCCAGATCTGATTCCTGCTATTCATAGTACTACAGCAATATCCCCTGCAGTACAGGTACTGTCAGTGCTCCACTTCCTGGCAAGTGGTTCCTTCCACGTGACTGTGGGCTTGGCTGCGAAATGTCACAGCCAATGTTTTCGAATGTGCTTGAAAGAGTTTTGGCTGATTCTATGCCATGGGACACATACCACACGTGCCTGGGGGCATTGACGGGACTCATATTACCTTTGTCCCTCCCAGGACAAATGAGCAGGTCTACAAGAATAGGAAGAGTTACCACTCCATAAATATCCAGATGGTGTGCCTTGCTGATCAATACATCGCCCACGTCACTGCCAAGTTTCCTTGATCTGTGCATGATGCCTATGTGTTGAGGAATAGCAGCGTCCTACAGGTGATGGCACAACTGCAGAGGCAGAGAGTGTGGCTCATAGGTGAGCTTGAGTCTTAACCCAAAGTATGTCACTGTATGCCACCTGAAGTTATACTCTGTGCCATTGTACATGAGTAATGTGTGTCCCTCTCTACTTCCAGATGACTTCGGCTACCCAAACCTGTCCTGGCTATTGACACCAGTGAGGAATCTGAGGACAGGGGCAGAAATTCGGTACAATGAAGCACATGGGCGTACCAGAGGGGTTATTGAACATACATTTGGGCTACTAAAAGCCAAGTTCCGTTGCCTCCATGTAACTGGTGGATCCCTACTCTACACCCCTAAGAAGGTCTGCATATAGTGGTGGCTTGCTCATGCTGCACAATTTGGCCCTCAGACGCCATGTGCCCTTCCTGCAGGAGGAGGGGGGAGACAGTGCACCTGTGACAGCAGAGAACACTGCAGACAGTGATGCGGATGAGGAGGAGGAGGATGTGGACAACAGGACACATCTGATACAGCAGTACTTCCAGTTGGTTTGTAGCACAGGTCCAGTATTCATGGGGCCATACGAAAAGGAGCAATGGCAGTCCAAAGTGAACAAGGTGTCTCAGTGGCGCACAAGGGAGACATTCAGGAGGGGCTCATTTCCTGGCTGTTGTTTTTGTCTCGGCAACAGTCTCTGGTGTCTAACTGGGTCGCAGGGAACATGGTGGTTCAAAGAGGTGCTGGTGGCCTGTGAGTGATGTGGCAGGTTCTCTTGTCCACTAGCTGCAACAGATGTTGTTGGCTGGTGAGTACATTGGCTAGTGGAAGGGGACCACTGGTGTGCTGTCGTGCATCGTGTTGGCCATGTCACCCAGCACCCCTGTAATGGAAGCCAGGTTGACATTTAAGCCCTGCAACTGCTGCATGACCTCCTGGTGGTGTACCCCCTGCAGCCGCTGGTTCTCCTGCAAGATGGTAATCACCTGGCCCTTCTTGTCCTGGGAATGTTTTTAGGCCCCCAGGAAATGTGTGAGTGCCTTATGGGCAGTCGGTTCCCTGGGTTGGGCCTCCCCATGATGCACTGCTAACCTCCCATTGGCCCTGGCATCCTGTGCCTCTGTCCCCTGAACGGTGTGCCCACTCCCACTAATACCAGGACCTTCATTGCCTGTGTGGTGTTGACTTGGGTCCCTGTACAGGTGGGCACACAGTTGATCAGCGTGTCCTGGGGTCAGAGGTTTGGGGATGTTGGGTGGCTGCTGTGGAGTCAGATGGGGGGGCCTGATGGACCAGGGAGATCATCCAGATGGGGACATCTAGAGTTGCTGTCATCATTGAACGCATCTTTTGGTGGAGGACTGGGTTGACTTGGCACATGCTTGCCACTGACATTGGCTGGGGCACCTGTGGACATGTAAGAGATTTGTTACAGTAATTTTCTGTCACATATTCAGCATTTCTGGCTTTCCCTATGGGTTTGGTGTTGTCCTCCCACCTTTGGTTAGTGTATGGTGGTGGATTGTGGGATTGGTAGTGCTACATGCTGCACATGCATTTCTGTTGTGTGTGCATGCAGAGCTGGGAGGGGTGTGCTTGCAGTGGGTGGGGCATGCAGGGGTACACAATACCACAATACCACAATGAGGGTGGTTATTGGGGTGGTTCACTGTATGTGATGGAGTGGGGTGAAGGGATTCAGAGTGAGGGGGTGACATGCCATGCAGCTATCGGTGGTGGTAGTGTAGTAATGGTGACTTACCAGTGTCCAGCCCTCCAGTGACTCCAGTGAGGCCCTCAGGATGCAGGATTGCCAAGACTTGCTCCTCCCTTGCTGTCAACTGTGGGGGAGGAGGTGGGGGTCCACCACCAGTCTTCATGATGACAATGTGGTGCCTGAAGGCCACTGCACGCACCTTCCCCAGTAGGTCATTTCGCCTCTTGCGAATGTCGTCCCTTGTGCATGGATAGGTTCCCACGGAGTTCACCCTGTCCACATATCTCCGCCATAGCTCCATCTTCCTGGCAATGGATATCTGCTGGACCTGTGCACGGAACAGCTGCACCTCTAACCTGAAGATTTCCTCCAACATCACCCACAACTCCTCATCTGTGAAACAGGGATTCTTCTGTGGAGACATGCCTATTGTGTGGTAGGTGTAGTGTGTGTGTTGTGCAGGGTGTGATAGGTGTTGGGGTTTGGTGTGTGGTGTGTAAAGCGTGAAAGGTGAATAGGTGGCTGTGGTTTGTGTGTGCAGTTCTTGTATTATCTTTTGCTGGCAAGGTGTAGTTGGCTTTCGTGTTTGCAAAGGATTGTGCGTTGAGGACGGGTGTTTTATAGTGTTGTCCGTGGATGTGTACGGTGTGTGTATATGTATCAGATGTGGGTTTTTCAATCTGACCAATGTTGACTTATGTTGGTGTTCGGTGCCCAATTGTACAGTGGCGGTCTGCACCGCCAATAGATGACCGCCGTCTGCTGTGCTGATTCGTGGTCCATGATTTAGAGGGCGGTGTATTGCTGACAGTTGGCGGTGCTGGGCCCCAAAAGTTTTTTGCCTCCGTTGGGTCTGGCGGAATTATTGTTGTGGCTGGTTTCTGTCAGTTTTTTGTTTGTGTGTCATAATCTGGCAGACGGATTTCCGCCTCCCCAGCGGTTTGTTGGTGGGCGTCACCACGGCGGTCTTCAGAAAAGACCACCAATGTCATAATGCAGGTCATAGGCTAAAAACACTTGAGTCAGTAGGTTGGTTAGATGTGGTTTAAGTTACTTTGAGTGGAACATGTTGTTGGTAAGTGTAATGTGTTGCTAACTAGGCAGACACATGTGAGATGTCTTCCTATCTGTGATGGCAAGCTGAAGGGCAGGGAGACATGAGTGGTGATATAAGAGCTAGTTGCTAGAGAGGGGTAATGAACTATTACCTGGCCTTACATTGTTGTTGTATAGCTTTTTTAGCCATATTTTAGACACGTTATTGTTGCTAACTAGGCCTGCTGCTGTGCACTTTAACCCAGCTATATTTTATTCAGCATTGCTTTATTTTTCTAGCAATAGCCACATTTGCGGTGCTGTTTTATTTTTTCTATCTTATTGTCCTTTCACCTAAGAAAGGATTACGTTCTTAGTAGGACATTTATTTCACTCTGTGCTTTCTCCAAAGCTACAGTCAGATAGGGTTGCCGACAAACGTGGTATGCTGTGTCTTCAACATTCACAGAAAAACACACACTCATACGTGGGGATCATTTCTTAGAATATCAGCTGTTTTATTATAAAAACACCCCTTTGTCCCAAACACATTAGAGGGAGATTCCAGCCAGATGACCACGACTATTACTGATTGCAGATTGCTTCGCTACAGCTATTTGCTTAGACGGCCTAACCCCTGATCCACATGGGAACTGTGTCTCTCTAGACTACAGGCTTCTTCCTCCAGGTATGAGGGATGATGTTCTCCCAGGGGGGACTCTGAAGGATGGATTAGGCTTATCATGTTGTGCTCAAACATAGCTTAGGCAGGGGAAATCTAGATCATTCCTAGTGACAGCATGGTAGGACTATTTTTGTGTTTCACTCTTTTATTCTCCTGCTTGCTTTTATTGTGTTTTATCATCCTGGTTACTGCCACACATGCTTTTTTTTAATCTAAGATGCAGTTAATTTAATAAATCCGTATTGAACTATATTCTGCCTCTGTTGTCTTTACCTATATGAGTCTTTGGTAACTGAAAGAAAGGGATGAGATCTGATTGACCACGATTTGGAGGAGTATTTCCTGTCATGCGCCCGGTTGCCACACTCATCTCGGCCAGAGCCGAGGAGCTGCTAGTTAGCTAGAGAACACGGATTCAGGCCGACAGGCCTCAAGTGGTGTGGAATCATACTTAGTACCCACAATCCATGTGACTCTGCTTCCCAAATCCAGTAGCCTCATTAGCTTAATGAGAACCTACATGACACTGTGTTTACCTCGAACAGGCAGGCCATATAGCAGGTCAAGGTAAATGATGGTAACAACCTGCTCCTCAGGAAGGATGAGATGGAGATGGGATTTAGGGGCCTCCTCGCTAGGAATAGCATTTGCCACCTGTGTCCTGGAGACGTTCTCCTGCCTCCTCTCTTCCTCCCACATTTTTTTGATAAACCTAAAAAGAAATGTAGGTCTCCTATGGTATGTGCAACACCACCAATGCATTGACATACTCTCTTAACTCCTGCCATGTGGCTGCCTTCTCTAGGAAGACCATGTAGATCCTTGTAATGATCAGCTACAAAGGTAGCTATAAGGTCTTTCTCATCCTTCAATAAGACCCTCTTCCTCTTGAGTGGGATTGTCTGCATTTTGGAATCTGTGGGTGTTGTAGGTATTCTGTTTGTTAGGCAATCTAAAGGAAAGAGGTCCAGGCCAAGGGAGTGTGCTGTATTTATGTGTTAAAAGTGTTAATGTATGTCAGTTTTTTTGTAATTTGAGCCATGTTTATAGTGCTTGCCTACTCCCTTCCAATAGACGTTTTCAGCCACGGATGTGGAGAACACTTCAACAGGTGCGTAGTAGAAATCTGCCTGTGCATTTATTAAACAGTAATGATTTCAGTTGTCGTAGGAAACAACTGCTCATAATAGTTGGTGAAAACTCATATACCCTAATACTGGGTGGGCATTTCCACCTGGAGATCTCCATGTAGGCATAGGCCGAAAGCTACACATGTAGAGGTCTCTGCTTATGGATTTCTCTTTGTCAAGTAGCCCCCTTGTTGTTTAATTATTAAGGCGTAAGGTCAAATGGTTGAGTTTCCAGAAAGGATAAAAAAATAAAAATAACAATAGTTGTATAAGATAGCTAAAGAAGGGAATATGTTCCAGAATTTTGAAGCGAGTGGCAAAAGACACAATTAGTAGGAATGAAACCACATTGATTTGAGATGCTGAGAGAATGGGATGAGAGGGAGTATAGAGCATAATGTGGGAAGGAAGATACAGGGATCAAGCAATGAGCACTTTTAAATACTGCTGGAAGGTAGGGATATCAGCTAAATATTAATTTACGAAGTCAGATTTACCATCTCATCTGGGCAGTTACCCAGTGCCACTGGGCCATCAGACCTTGGACGTAAGTGAGATTAACCAGAAGTTGTAAATCAAACAGTCATCACAATTTCAATCATTACCCTTTTAGTCAATGAAGATAGTTGGTGTGAGTTCAAAAACTTTATTTAGAAATCTTCAGTAGATTAAGGCGGTCATTCTGACCCTGGCGGTCAAAGACCGCCAGGGCGGAGGACCGCGGGAGCACCGCCGACAGGCCGGCGGTGCTCCAATGGGGATTCCGACCGCGGCGGTAAAGCCGCGGTCGGACCGGCAACACTGGCGGGCTCCCGCCAGTGTACCGCCGCCCCATTGAATCCTCCAAGGCGGCGCAGCTTGCTGCGCCGCCGAGGGGATTCCGACCCCCCCTACCGCCATCCAGATCCCGGCGGTCCGACCGCCGGGATCCGGATGGCGGTAGGGGGTGTCGCGGGGCCCCTGGGGGCCCCTGCAGTGCCCATGCCACTGGCATGGGCATTGCAGGGGCCCCCGTAAGAGGGCCCCTAAATGTATTTCACTGTCTGCTCCGCAGACAGTGAAATACGCGACGGGTGCAACTGCACCCGTCGCACAGCTTCCACTCCGCCGGCTCGATTCCGAGCCGGCTTCATCGTGGAAGCCTCTTTCCCGCTGGGCTGGCGGGCGGCCTGAAGGCGACCGCCCGCCAGCCCAGCGGGAAAGTCAGAATTACCGCCGCGGTCTTTCGACCGCGGAACGGTAACCTGACGGCGGGACTTTGGCGGGCGGCCTCCGCCGCCAGCCAAGGTCAGAATGAGGGCCTAAATCTTTATTGAATATGCATGAGTAATCTTCAACCGCTTAGTAAATCAATATAATCAAACATCATCAAAGCAAATGCATGATGGACATTCCACAAAGGAAAAGTCCCAAATCTAAATCTCAGAGTGCGATTGGGGTAGGCGAGAAAAAAGTGTCAGCAAGAACTCATAACGAGCTCCAAATAGAAAGGATAAAGCATAAAGCTTTGCAATCAAATCTCAATTGTCCATCATATAGAACTTTTCTTAAAGAAAAGTTCACAAAACTTAGTAGAGTCTCTGAGCAGCAAAGATTTGGACAGAGAGTGAATGTGCTTGGAGAAAATCTCCTGTTTAGAGTCTGGGAAAGAACAATCTTACCAATAATGTCCTAATCTACTCTAGGAACACATAGTATTATAACATAGCATATAAACTTTTGCAACAAGTTTCAGCTTCCGATCTGTCTGAGCAAATTAACAAACTATGGGGGTTATTACAACTTTGGAGGAGGTGTTAATCCGTCCCAAAAGTGGCGGTAAAGTGACGGATATACCACCAGACGTAGTATAAGTCCATTATATCCTATGAAACCCATATTATGGCTGGTGGTATATCCGTCACATTTGGGACGGATTAACACCTCCTCCAAAGTTGTAATAACCCCCTATGTCTTCATGGGAACAGGATCATGTCGCTGTCATGGTGCAAACAATAGCCCACAGACACAGTTCTTATCCATCAAATTTTTGGCAAAAGTTAAATACTTCGAGGTAGTTTTCCATCATTGTCTTCTGCTTAAAGAAAGCTTCAATTCAGGATTACGCTTTTATATCATTTAATTAAATGGCAAGCTACCTATTTATTTACAGAGTAAGCCATTGTGCTTTTCGAAACATTCAGCTGAATTAAGCTAACACAGTTTAATAATTATTATAATCTTTACAAAATATGCCTGTGGTAAGGTTAAAACTAACATCTTACATTAAGGGCCTGATTTAGAGTTTGGCAGATGGGCTTACTCTGTTACAAATCTGACAGATATCCCATCCACCGTATTCCGATTCCATTATCTCCTATGCAAATCACAATACGACACACGGGATATCTGTCACGTTTGTGATGGAGTAGCCTGTCCGCCAGACTCTAAATCAGTCCCTACGTCATCATATTCACGGCATGTTAGCTTCATTGAAGTTTAACATTTCACATTCCTAACCTATGTCAACCTTGCAAACTACAGCATCAGTTTTCCAAATCTAATACATGTAAATGTGTCTGTCTAATGCTTTTCACTTGAGTAAAATAACAATGCATTTTCGTCAAAGGCCTACATATTAATTTTACATGTTATTGCATGAATTTTAATTATTGTTAAAATGCTCTTTCAAATCCCCCACCTATGGTTTCTAACCATCACAAGTTAATCACAGATAAAGTTGTCGGAGTTCACTCTTATCTTCAGTTTAGTCTATTTTGTTTCTTTCTAACTTTTATAGTGTTTATTAATGCAATCATTTAATTCTAATTCTCTTCTCATCTGTCTGTTTCTCTCTCTGTTCTTTCCTATCTCAAAAATTATTTTGATTGCTTTATAAATTCCTATAGAAGTCAGGAAACAAACTCCAATAATTATTTTGCATACTAATATTGCTTTGAGGATTCCTTCTTCTGCTGTTGTAAACCAATTTCCATTTGCAGAATCTCCTTTGCCAAAACGTGGCAATGTTTTAGTGGTTTCTAATAATTCAGGTTTAAGGTCAGTAATGTTTTTCATGTATTTTTTTTATTCTCGCTCAGAATGTATGTGCAGCAAGGTTGAGCTTTCAGCATCTTGCAGACTCTGCCTTTCTCTGTGAGTAAAATATCTAATGATAGTTGATTTTGCTAAACTATTAATCTAATTGCCACTATCTCTGTGTTTACCACTAAGCTCTAGAAGTACTAGTAGCTAGTTTGCTAGTTTATCCACTACTGTTGAAAGCTTTCTAATCTTTTCATCATTCAGAATCACTCCAACAGGTGGAATGATTGCTCCAAAAATGTCTCCCACCAACTGTGTATCAGTAATACTAAGTGTGTATCTGTGTGCTGGGGTCATTGTTAAAGCAACTATACTATTTGCATTATACATCTTTGGAAAAGCTAGGTAACAAATTCCCTCCCAGTCAGCAGGTAACTTGAAATAAGAATCTTGATCACAAATAAAATGGACTCCATTAATAACTGTTTCATCTCCTTATACAATTTGCAGTGTTCCTCTCGATAATTCAAATGTGTATTCACAATTGCTCTCACCTGCAGGTCTCTTTCCATGTTGGTTTATTCTTCTAAAAACATAAACTTTCACTTTGTGTCTCTTGTCCAACTTTAGTTTTGAATAAATCATTTTTCTTTTGTATTCATCTTGTTTTTTTCAAAACATCTTCAACCATGTTCCTATTGTGTGTTACGTGTGATCTTCATTTTTCTAGCATCATAATAAATGTATTTTCTAATGGTCTCATAAAGCATACTCGATTTTTTCATAAGCCTTAACGGTATCAGTAGGACAAAAAGGTCTAAAATAATGCCAAGCTGATTCCATCTTTTTTGATTATGGATGTAACTTCATATTCTTCAGCAAAGGTATGTTTCAAAGAACCATGTCAAAGTTAGAATAGTAGTATTCATGGTGTTGCTGCCTATAAACTAAGCTAATCAAAATACTGCATGTGACAGCAAACAACAAAGGTATGTGTAGGTATGTCACCTTCGCCATGGCATATAAAGGCAAGTGAGCAAGCACATAGCAATTCCTTGCATCAATAGCTTGTGTGTATTCTTGAACTAATCTAGAATAGACATTAGTTGAATAGTCTGATTTCATGTAGTCTACAAATGAGGCTTTCAAGTTATCTTCATCCATCTAACATGTAGAAGTCATGATAGTAAATGAAAATACAGATTTCCTCTTCTCTGATGTAAAATGTATCACATATGATGCTATGGCTACTAGCGCTATTACTAAAAATGTAACTATCATAATAATCATACACCTACCTCTGGTTAGGAATCACGCCTATCTAAAGTTAGATCCTACCAAAAACAGAAAGTGTAGCAGCAAAAATGTTTGTAAGTTTGTTTTCAAGTTAGTTACTTCAAACAGCTTCAAAAATATTTTTTTCCCTTTCTTATAGTCCAATTACGTCTTTCAGCTTTATTTACAGCATTCTTTGTATAGTCTTCCTTAACCATACTCTGTCTTCTTCTACAATGTTATCCCTACTGTTCTACTGTAGCCTCGGACCTAGGGAAATCTTCTTCATTCTTTTTGTTTGATAACCTAGCGTTTTTTATATGAGTCTATATAGTTCATTCAATTAAGGTTTTCACACAACTTGGTTTCTTTCAAAATAACTTTCAGTAGTTTTTCCAATTACAGATTCAATATGACATCAATGTGGTCTGGGCAGTTCTTTACTCAAACCGAGCAAGTCTGACATTGGAACATTTAGGACTTGGTTCATGTAGTAAGTTCATTCAGGTGGAGGATACATCTGACTGAGCACTGTTGCTGCTTTTTGATCTCCTGGACAATTGTTGACATTCTTCTTTATCAGTTTTACCACTTGACTCTGTTTCCTCAGCAATTGTTGGGAGTACACATTTGACTGATGTACTTGGTCTCAATTTCTTCCGACCATAGGCAACACCAATGGCAAAACATCAGGCCATTTCAGTGAAGTAGATGCACAGACTTTCACTAATCTTGACTTTATGGTTCCATTAAGCTGCTTGACAATTCCAGACACTTCTGGGCGATAGCTACAAGTAGTTTCTGCTCCACTTGTAATGCTGCACACAGCATCCTAAGGACCTCATTGTTGAAGTGAGTTCCTCGATCTGACTCAGGAGAAACTGAAATTCATTACCTTGGTTTTAACTCTCTCAACAGCAGCTTTGCTACAGTAAGACTGTCATTTCTCTGTGTTAGGTAGGCTTCCACCCATCGGGGGACAAAATACATACTGTAACCAGGACATATCTCAACCTGTTACAAACAGGCATTTTAATAAAGTCTATCTGCATCCTGTTAAAGGGACCACCTAATCTCCCTACATGACTTAGTGTAACTGGTGTTCTATCCCCTGCGTTCATCTGTAGGCATGTTTCATAATGATGACACAAATCTTCTGCAAGCATCCCGAATCCAGGGTTGAATGAATACTGCCTCAACAACCTTACCATTGCATCCTTTCCTAGGTGTGTATGGCCATGGAAATGTCATGTCATGGGAGATAACAAGCTGTCCGGCAATACGGGTCTCCCATCTGCTGAAATCCAAATGTCATTTGCATCTTTGTAACATCATGCTTTGATCCAACGCTGTTGCTTTGCTTCTGTATATCCGCTATAGTCATCAACACTGAAAAGACAGTGGGGGTTATTCCAACTTTGGAGGAGGTGGTAATCCGTCTCAAATGTGACGGATTTACCACCAGCCGTATTACGAGTTCCATAGGATATAATGGACTCGTAATACGGCTGGTGGTATATCCGTCACTTTTGGGACGGATTACCACTTCCTCCAAAGTTGGAATAACCCCCAGTGTCCTCTTCAGATTCATTTGTGAATGTCCCATTAAGTGTGCAGTCCGCTAGTGCACAATAACGCTAGTGCACAATAACGTACAGCAACTTGGTCAGCATACCTGTTGCCAACTGTAACATATTCATTCCTGCTTCTGTGAGTTGCACATTTAACAACCAAAATTTCAGCTGGAATTTGTTAATCTTCCAGCAATTTCTTTACATAGTTGCCATTTCGTATGAGTGATCCAGATAAGGTCATGAAACCTCTCTGTGACCATAACTGTCCAAAATTATGGACCACACCAAAGAAGTATTGACTATCTGTAAATGTAGTCTCTCTCATGTGAGCTGTTAACCTACAAGCTCTGAGAAGGGCAATCAGTTTTGCAACTTGTGCTGAAGGTTACAGCTTGAAGCCATGAAGCTCCTACAATTTGTTGAATTGTACAAACAGCACTCAGGACTCCTTCATTGGTTCTCAAACATGAGCCATCCACATACATTACATATTCAGGCTCAATCAATGGTTCATATTTTATGTCTGGCCTTGGCTTGGTGCATAAGTCTGTGACAACTTGACAATGATGGCACAATCATCATGTACATCATTTTCAAGCAAAAGCAGTAATGTACTGGGGTTTAAAACCTGACAGCACTTGAATTCCCATTATCAGAAGCGTGGATTTGATGCTCATTTTTTTTAAGTCGAATACTTTATATGTACTGGGTCTTTGTTCTGGTAAGCAAACTATCCAAGGAGTGAGGGATCATAACAATTCAAAGATGTCCCATCATGATGCTTTCACACCCCCTCAATACTGAAACCAACGGCTGCCACTGATTTGAGATGACCAGGCAGCCCTGTGGCCACGGGGCCAAAGGCAATTGAAAATAGTCCACTGGTCTACTTGAGTCACCATGCATCTGAGTAAACACTGAGAGAGTGCAGGCCTTCCCTCTCACTACAAAATAATGTGAACATTTTACTGTAATCTGACATTTGTAATACCAGGACACAACCGAGATTTTCTCTCAGCTGTAGAAAAGCTTTTAAGCATTTTCTGTCCCATGGAAGTAGATCAGGCATAGCTTTGTGTGTCAGCCTTAGTAAAGGCTTTTCCCCTATGGAAACGTTTGGTATCCACTGTCTACAGTAGCCAACCATTTCCCAGGAACATCCTGACCTCTCTGCGTTTTGGGTGGGCTCATACTCAAAATTATTTCTATCCTCTGCTGTGACACCTTTCATGTTTCTTTTTCAATGATATGTCTCAAATGTTGGACTTCTCTTACTACAATACTGACAATATTGCAATTTGCGTGGGGAAACTTTGGGGGTTATTACAACTTTGGAGGAGGTGTTAATCCGTCCCAAAAGTGACGGATATACCACCAGCCGTATTACGAGTTCCATAGGATATAATGGACTCGTAATACAGCTGGTGGTATATCCGTCACTTTACCATCACTTTTGGGACGGATTAACACCTCCTCCAAAGTTGTAATAACCCCCTTTATGTCCATTTTCAGCTCGATTATTAAGCAGTGCAATAACATTCCACTGGCAAGCTTCTAAACTGCTAGATGCCACAAGTAGGTCATCAATGTAGTGCACCAGAACTGAGTCACAAAGCATCGGTAAGGACTCAAACATTTTCTTTAAGATTTGATGAACAATGGAAGGACTTTCTATATAGCCTAGTGGGACTTGGCACCATACCAAAACTCTCTCTCTTAAAACATAAAAGAGGATAGGAATTGGTTGTCTTCGTGCAATGGTATGGGAAAGAAAGCCTGACAAAGGTCCACAACAGTGAACCATTCTGCAGTGTGCGGATTTTGAAATAGGATGATGACATTCTTTGTGTTTGCTCTTTTTCTGGCAGCTTCCTCATGGGGGAAAATCCCATTTACAAGTAACTATGGGGGTCATTCTGACCCTGGCGGTCTATGACCGCCATGGTCGCGAATGACGGAAGCACCGCCAACAGGCTGGCGGTGCTTCCAAGCCCATTCTGACCGCGGCAGTAAAGCCGTGGTCAGAAAACCGGGACCAGCGGTTTCCCGACGGTTTCCCCCCAGCTGGGCGAATCCGCCATGGCAGCGCTGCAAGCAGCGCTGCCATGGGGATTCTGACCCCCTTCCCGCCAGCCTGTTTCTGGCAGTTGTCACCGCCAGGAAGAGGCTGGCGGGAACGGGTGTCTTGGGGCCCCTGGGGGCCCCTGCACCGCCCATGCCACCGGCATGGGCAGTGCAGGGGCCCCCAAACAGGGCCCCATGAAGCTTTTCACTGTCTGCCTAGCAGACAGTGAAAAGCGCGACGGGTGCAACTGCACCCGTCGCACGCCCGCAACACCGCCGGCTCCATTCGGAGCCGGCTTCTGTGTTGCAGGCCTCCTTCCCGCTGGGCCGGCCGGCGCTACCATAGGTAGCGCCGGCCGGCCCAGCGGGAAGGTTGGAATGCCAGCAGAGGTCTTTTGACCGCGTAGCGGCCAAATGGCGGTTCCCGCCTGGCGGGCGGCAACCGCCGCCCGCCAGAGTCAGAATGACCGCCCATGTCTCTCCTTGTATTGTCTGTGTGGTAAAAACAACCCTACTCCCTTTCCTTAATGATTGAATAGTTTATCATGGTGTCCATTCGATAATCTACGAATTCTGCAAAGTCAGGGTAAACCCTGTTGCAGGTGCTCTTCCAACAGCTCCCTTAGCTACTGCCTTTTGGGCATAATTAGTCAAAGCATTTGCTGTGCAAACCGCCATGGGCTGGGCTGTAATCACTCTTGTAACAGGTGCTGGCACAGTTACAATTGAAGCAGTAACACTTGGAAGTATCACTGCCAGGCCAGTCTCAACACAGCAGGCACATCATTTGGCATAACAGGTTTTACAATGGGCTATGTAATAACAGGCTGAATCATCATTGGATCTACATGGGCTGTAGCCACTCTCACATTATTAGTTGGAATACCCCCTGTACTTGTCACAGAAGCCTCCTAAGGTGGTGGACATGCAGTCAACAGTTTATCCAATATCTAATCTCCTGAATTACTATCAGATCAAATTTCTTCTCATTATCTCTTTCATTTTTGTCCTTCTTAATTTGGGGCTTTTTTGGTTTCTCAGATTTTGCATTAGTAATGACAGGATATAAACTTGCTCCTCCATTATATTCTTTCTCCACTCCTATTGTTGCTCATCCCATATTTTACATCTGTATAATTTCTCATAGCTCTGTTTGTTCATCTCTGATATTTCTCTCTCTCTCTCTCTCTCTCTCTCTCTCTATAGTACGGCCTGTCTTCTCCCAAGCACTTAATGCTTCAAATCAAGTAGGTGTAGGAGATAGCTTTATGTTGCATAGTTTTTCTCTTAGTATCTCAATAATTCTCAAATTGAATGTATCCCATATAGCGAAGCTCAGTGGACCCTCCTTTTCAATGATCTTGCGCCATTGGTTAAGCCATACACATGTATGTAACCCTTCCTCTATCATCATATGATAATCAGGCATACCCTCAGGAGGAGGCTCTTCACCCTCCAAAATTGTAATGGTTACATCACCTCTCATTGAATCTCAATTTACCTTCAACATTTTCATGTTTTCGAATGAAATCAACAAAATCAACAACAAACCCACAACTTGGGGGTCACGTAGCACCCCCATCATGCTCCATGACTAGTGGCATCAGGGGCCAAGCAGTATGGCCGTAGGGATAGCGATGGCAGAGCCTTTGCACAACAATACGGTATCCGACGGGGGATTGTGTGATTCTGAGAGAGCTAATCGTGTATGTAGCACAACAACAACGTCTGGGCGGCGGTGTCGAGACTCTACTGCACCACGGTCCTTAAGGAAGGAAATACCCCCCGCAGATGCACCGGCACAACTGCACTCCCATGTTTTTCTTCAGCTCAGTGCACGGCATGGCACGGCATCTACATGGCATGGTATGAGAGACAATGTGGTGAGCCTTGCTTCATCTCTTATGTACTTCAAGTGCTTCAGGCGCTCACCGCAGAGGCACGGAAGCTAGTTGCACAAGGACGTGGGGGGGTGAACAATGAGGTGCCTGGGCTCTCCCTTCTTTAAAGCAACGGGCTACAGTATCTCTGGAGATTAAGACCTGCGACCTATGATTGGTGCACAGAATTATCGTAACAGACAGTGCAAAAATAAAACTACTAAGGCTACTCAGAGCAAGGCACATTTTCGTGATTTACATACTTGGGGGCCTCAATATCATTATAAATTTGACAATAGCTCACCCTAAGAATTCCTAAGGCCTTAAGCCCTTATGGGGTTGAAGCAACCAGGAAGGCGGCACTAGGCCGCCCTGCTAGTGGAGAGGATCACGGGTAGCCACGGAAGCAGCTTGTGTGTGACGGATGCAGCTTGCTTCTCCCTCGTGAGTCTCTGGCATTCCGCTTCAGGCTCTTTGCTGTTATAGATTATCAGATTGGAAGAGGATACAGGGCCTCGCACACAATGGATTGTTGAAATTGTGCCCAGCGGGCAAAACTCCCAACATTCATAGAAATCGCAAATTGTCCTCCTGCATACCTGCTATGGAATCTATCATGCTCTCTAATAAGGAGGCCTACTCCAAAGACTACAATGGTGCAACAACATGGGGCTCCATTTCAACAGACGACATCTATCAATGCTCTGTTGGATATTCAACCCCCCATAATTCATTGAATTGTCAGTACCGGAGGCTACACATAGCAGCCAGCAAGCCAAGTATCAGCCATGTTTGAGGGTGGAACACTAGAAGTTCCTCTTCGAGGGCCAGATTAGGGAACAAAAAAGCAATAATCTTCGACCAAGCGAAAGTGCAATTGTAGGTGCTAAGTGCAAACCAGTATATCCTTTGTTCACTGTTCCCAACTCAACATCTGTAGGATGTGAGAGGGATTCTCCTGAAATTGCACTTCAGCCTCAGGATCCCATCTTGGGCTACCAGGGACAGCATGTATTCCTTATTAACACCCGGCACAACCTCCCTGAACGTAATGGGGGACCTAAGCAGGTATTTTTCCAGGCTTCATCTAACTCTAAGGATATTGAGAAAGGTCCTCAGCCGAGGACTTCTTCCTTGCCCCTGGAAGGTTTATCTGCCATACCTGCTGCTCAGGCTTCGACTTCTTTGCCTTCTTTGCCTTCAGCACAGAGTTTGGTTGTACCGAGTCTGCCCACACAGACTTCATCATTAGAGGTAATTCTCATAGAGATCCTAAAAGACATAGGGGACATAAAGTTATCACAGTAGGAAGCCCGATAGGAAACTAATGAACAGTTGGGACAAATCAAAAGTAGAATTCTTCAACTTTCTTCCTGCATGTGCCAGGTGAGCAGAAGGTTTCTGATCTGGAAGATGTTAATAGTAGATATGTCAATGAAATTTCAAGGATGCAGGTGGAATTGGAAGAACTCAAGATCAAACTGGATGAAACAGAAAATGTTCCAATTTGAGATTTTCAGGCGTACCTGAGGATTACAAGGCCGGGACTTCCATCAATAAAGTGATCTCTGACGTTATCTTCAAGCATATTCTACCAGATAAGGCTATTGGTGCTTTTGACTTTACAGTCATGCGTGCTCATTGTGTACCCTCAACAAGATTTGGAATGTGAAACTCCCACGCACAATTCTAGTTAATTTTGCCGACTTTAGGATCAAAGAATACATTTTGTCACATGCTATTAGGTCCAAAAGTTAAGAAACAGCTGATAATTTATTGTTTCAAGTTTTTTCAGACATGTTTTTTCAGGTGGCTCAGCGTAGGCGAGAATTTATAGGAATGATTGATTACTTAAAAAAACTAGGAGCACCTGCTGGTATAATACAACAGTCAAAACTGAAAGTTCTTTTTAAGGGAAAGACTTAGGTTTTTCAGACAGTTGATCATAAGAGAGGCCTTTTGCAATCAACTAGGAAGTGAGGTCTTTGATTATGTTTCAGTTTAATATGCATAAGCTGTTCCTGCTTTGACTTTGTTTAACTAACTCACCCATGACTATGCACTGCTACCCCATAGAAGCAACCCAGGAGTACTGTATCACTACACTCTATTTCAGGGGGAGGGTTGGGAGGGGTGGGAAGGGTGGGGGATGTCAGGTTCTCAAGGGAGGGAGCTCTCTTGGGTAGGTCGGAGCCTATGAAGGGTGGGACTCCAAGAGGGGAAGGGGGAGGGAGCACTTTGGAAGGGGAGTGTGGGATGTTAGGGAGGGTGAAAATAGCAGGTGATATGTTCAAGGTCTGCAGGTGAAACATCATTCTATACTTAATTGGACTTAAGGTCATCCCATCCCCAGATAATTCTCTTACGGGAGACCCATCTAAAACTTCAGGCTAAAACCTCTAAACTGGCCAATTTTTTTTCTCAGTCCTGTTTTGCATTAGCCAATGCTGTAGTTCATGGGGTGGCTGTTTTGGTAACACACAAATTCCCCTGGGAGGTTTATCGGGTATATAAAGATGCACAGGCAAGATGGTTCATAATTAGCACAACATGTCTAAATCAGCACATGCATTTTGTAAGCTTTTACAGTCCATTCGATGATGAAATAAGCTCTCTTCAGGGACTGTATGATGTTTTGATTACGCTGCCTGGCATTCTTGTCGTAGGATGGGATTTTAATATTGTACCAGACATTCAACTTCGCGCAAGAATAAGGCACAGAATAAACGTAAAGCATCCTCTTTCGTTGGAAAATGTATTCGTGACTTGACATTAGTCGACGTCTGGAGGACAGATCTTCCCCAGGTGCTAGAATATACCTGTTTTTCTAAAAGGTACAATACAGCCTCTTGGATAGATTATATCTTAATTTCGTTCCAATGGCTCAGGGATGGTTCACGTATCCTTTCCAATTCTTTCCAGTCCTTTTTCTGATCATTCGTTCCTTTGATCAACCTGAATATCCCGGGTGCTTGGATTGAGCGACAGCGATGGACCTTTAACATACATGCTTCCAGCGTCAATATGAAGAAAATGAACATATGGGCAGGCTTTTGAAGTAAATTTTTGATGAGGCTCAGGGGATCCTAGTTAACCATTGTAAGGGTATCAATGTGTCTTTTTGTCCCATTATTCAAGACTCTTCACTTGCAACTCATCTGGGACAGAAAATCAATACCTAAGATCAATGCATCGACCAACTCCTGGAGGAGAATCAGAGGCCTCTCCAATATCTCCCATTAGGCTGACTGGGGTAAAAGAGGCAAGTCTCGCCTCACCTAATGGGTAGGCCTATGGTGAAGACTGTTTGGCGGCCAAGATGTAGAAATCATTGATGGAACAAATATCAGACTTCCTGGCTATCCTCTTTAATAAAATACTAAATGGGGTGGAGATACTAGCTTCTCTTACTAGGGCTATCATTGTCAGCTTCATTAAAAAAGATAAGCCACACAAGAAAACAGACTCTTATCGCCCAGTCAGCTTATTGAATTATGACTACAAGCTCCTGACAAAGATCTTGGCCGCTAGAATTCCCTTCGTGCCTCAAGGGGTAATCTATGGTGATCAGCATGGTTCTCTTCCAGATAGATCCATATCAGTCAATACCAACTTCTTGTTCGAACCATTGATTACTTCTCGCAGAACACCAGCTGGGCGGCAATCATCATGCTTGACGCAGAAAAAGCATTCGATCTAGACCAGTACGAGGTGTTGTTCTTGATATAAGATAGATTCAACTGCCCTAAGAAAGTTAACCAGGCAATTTGTAATTTGTACTCTAAGGCCAAAGTCAAGATCCTAGTTAATGCATGGATAGCAGGGATGCTGTAAGTACCTGGGGGCACTTGCCAAGAATGCCCTCTTTCACCAGTGCCGTTTGCGCTGTTCATTGAACCCCTGGCAGCTGCTCTGTGACATCTCCATTCAAGCCTCATTACCTCAAGCACCAAAAGTTTAATTGTTTACAGATTATATGATTCTCCATCTTTTAGCAGAGCCACAGAATACAGAGATGGCTTTCAAGAAGATCACAGATTTTACAGATTTGAGTGGGTATAAGGTAATCATACCAAGTCAGAGGCCTTGTTGTTTAATAGCACCAAATCTGTTCTTCTTTCCGCTATGCAGGCTCATTCTCGGATTGCACTCCCTTTTAGATATTTGGATATTTATGTATCTATGAATTCCTCCAACCTCTAACAGCTCAATTACATGTCCACCCTAAGTAAAGCGCAATATCGTCTGCAGAAATGGCAAAATCTTCCACTGACTATTATAGGACAGGTGGCTCTCATCAAAATGATGATTCTCCCTCTCTTTCTGTTTATTTTTTCGAACGTAATGATCAAAGTCCCCCCAAATTTGTTTATGGGAATAGATATAATGCTCCAGCTTGATACACTTTCCTTAGCAGTAGATGAAGTAGGGCTAGCTGTACCTCACTTTAGGAAGTATTAGGAGGCTGCTTTCCTGGATTGGGCTATAAGGACTGCCTTATCGTATAAACAAAACCACAATTCTTTTCCTGAAGTAGATGCTCGCAGAAAGCGGTATCCATCTCCCACATTTTCTTAAGGTACTGCAACTTCAGAAACGTACTAGATATAAAATTCCCAATGCAGTTCGACTTAGGGTTCTACGGTTTTTTGAGAAAAATCAAGTCCCTAGCTTTCATCCATCAATTATGCTTCGTGATTCGGGGATGTTTAGCTTCACGTTGAACCCTACCCATATTAGAGAGTGGGAATAGTTGGGTTTCTTCAGGTACTCAGATTTTTTACTAGGCAATCAAATTAAAACATGGACTCAATTTAGAGTGGATGGAGTATTTATTCTTGATTGTCTTATGTTTTCCTATCTCCAGATTTATCATTTTTTGCAGACAGTTGAGAGCATAATAGATCTATTAGTTTCCACAATTGCCCAGGTTTGGCATAAGAAAAACCAGATGGACAT
This sequence comes from Pleurodeles waltl, assembly GCF_031143425.1. Classification (NCBI taxonomy): domain Eukaryota; kingdom Metazoa; phylum Chordata; class Amphibia; order Caudata; family Salamandridae; genus Pleurodeles; species Pleurodeles waltl. The sequence goes on along the minus strand of NC_090439.1, from coordinate 666,235,962 downwards.
GGGTTACTGGTACTGGACCTTGTGCCAACAGACCTTGGTAAGAATGATCCCCGCTTTTTGACAAAGCTCGAAATGGCAACAAGGTGCAAGATAGATCAGCAGTCATTGAGGCACTATAATATTCTATCCCATAAAGCGATAAGGGACGCAAATTGTAAGAAAATCTATTTTTTTTTTAAAGTGGATGCTGTATGATACCCCAGCCCGTGTAAAGAAGGCATTTCCAACAGCTTCCAGGCAATGCCCGCACTGTAGGAAGAACCAGGGGGATTGGCTGCATTTATGTTTTACATGGCCGGAGCTAGATGAATATTGGGATAGAACATTTCAGTGGATTAGTTCCAAGGACTATGTCTCCCTTGTTCCAGCCTCCCTTTGAACACTTTTTGGCATTTCAAGCGATACAAGATTATCTATTTATTCCAAGCAAATTTTCTTTATTGCTTCCCTAGTGGCCAAATCACTAATTTTGCAGGTATGGAAGTCATTGGTACCTGCGTTTTACAAGACTTGGGAGTGTAAAATTCAAACAGTCCATCTTAAGGAACAGTTGTATGCTCAACGAAGAGGAACAACTTTTAAGTTCAGGGGCATTTGGGGAGAAGTAGTGGCCTAACCCTACAAAGAGAGACTACAGCGTTATTTACTCTGGGGAAATTGCAATGTATTGATGTACGTTGACACATGTTGGTCCTAGGTATATTTTGTCAATGTTTTGTCCAGCTATGGACTTTATATTATTGCCCTTTTCTGGATTAATTTGTATGCAAAAATGGATTAAATAAATATTTTTAAAAAACAGTCAACAACAATGTAATGCAATTCTATAATGTTTTGATTCTGTTCTGTATATGTCAATTGCTCAACAAGCCTGTCTCGCAAACTCAGTGCAGCTCTCTACACCAGCCAGCTAATCATTGTGCATTTCTTCACACAGCTCAACCAATCTCAGCGCGGCGTTTCATACCAACTGGCCAATCCCTGTGCTGCACATTATGTACAACAACTTGCAGTGGCTCATCCTCGTTTGCAATTTCTTCATATACACACAAAGGTATAATTCTACTATCTATGCAACATAAAATGACAGTCATGTCTGCTCCTCTAATTAAAATAAAAAGATTGATTCAACTACTCAGAGTTTTACACCCTCCAACTTTTTCATTCAAGAAGAGTGTTTTCAAACCAGTGGGAAAAAACTAATCAATGTCACTTTCCCTTTGTACACCAGGTTCTGCCAACATCGACCAATATTAGTACATCCACAACAAATAGTTAAAGTCTCTATCTCGATTTTGCAGACAATGGTACCACACGATCTGCACCTCAAATCTTAAACAGGCAGGAAAGCTATAAATCAACTCTTTTATCTCTATCACAGACTACTTCTTAGTCTGATGTCTCATCAACTTTTTCAGCAATAAGCACATACGCATCAGGAACACAGGCTTCAGCAATTCATTCAACATGCATACACCAGTATCAATACTAGAATAAAACTACAATAATCACAAATTCTTTCAATGCATAACCCTAGTAATACTCACACCTCCAGTTCGGCAACCACCTTAGAAAACCCCACTCCCTCAATCTTCAAGCTCAGGCTTTGGGCAATGGGACACAGACCACCACCTATCAGGTCAGCTGATTATCTCTGTTAACTACAGCTCTTCTTTCTCATTACATAAACCATCCTCTGCTGCAAACTTTGCTGAGCGCGGGGATATCAGTTAAATACTGGTGTATGAAGTTAGATTTCCCATCTCATCAGGGCAGTAACCTTGTGCCACTGGACCTATAGACCTTGAGCGTAAGTGAGATTAATCAGGAGCTGTAAATGGTGATTGTTAAAGGTTTACTGTACAAAGAACCGTGATTTTATCAAAAGACAAGGAGGCTAGCATTATGTATAAACCTTTTATTTACTTCTGAGCAGCAAACCCATTAAAAGTATCCAATAGAACCTGAACGACATCATAATAGAAAAAACAGAATGTTCAGCTCCATATAAACTGGGTGACCTCCATTTTGTTCATCTTTTGTTTGAAATCTTCTTCTCCTCCAGAATCCACGTAAGTTGAAATGATCCTTTCTGCAAAAACAATTCTGAATAAATAACACTCAAGACATAAACCTTCCTCTATATACTCTTATCCACCCTTTCTTCTTCTTTTCCTTTTTAAAAAAAACCCCATAAAATAAACAGAATTCACTATTCCACCACTCCTAGGAAAGGGAGGGTGGGATAATGCTAGCCTCATTGTCTTTAATAAAATCACAAGTCTTTGTACAGTAAACCTTTAAGAATTGCAATTGGATGTCAAGACAGGACGCTAGCATTAGCATGTTTAAAGCCATGCCACACACATTTTTAAACATGATCTGTAGATTTAAAATAGAATTTCCTAAACGTTTCTGCTGAAGACCAATCCGCAACCTTCATAATATGATCCAAACGTCCTCCCAACATACAAACCTTACTTGCCATAGCTCCTCTCACCGAATGTGCTGTGAATTTAAAGATACCCACATCAGCCTCCTTCATTGCACCTTTCACCCATCTTGCAATAGTAGCGTTAGATACTCCTTTAAAAGGTTTTACATAGGAAATCAAAAGTTGCTCAACCCCTGATCCTCTTCTTTCCAACATTCTGGATTCATACTCTTTCAAACAACAAACCACACAAATTTTAATGATTCATCAAAATATGGATAAAATATCATACCAGACAATGTTTTTGTACGCTTACACACTTCAAACAACACCCCAGTTGGTTGATAATATCTATGAGAAACTTCCAAAGCCCTCATATCTGAAACCCTTGTAAAAGATATCAGACAAAGTAAAGTAGCTAACTTCCAAAAAAGCTCTCTTTCTCTCAAATATTTATTAGTTGGCCACCTCTGGAATAAATCAAGAACCAAACTGACATTCCAAAGTACATGATATTTTAAAGTAGGTGGACATTTCAAACTAATTCCTTTCAATACCCTACAAATCAAAGGACTCTTACCAATGGATACTCCATTAATAAGAACATGACCTACAGCAATAGCCAGCCTGTAACAATTAACTGTTCTGTAAGACATACCCTTATCAAACAGTTCTGCTAAAAAACGTGCTACTTGAACATCATCCACCTAAACGGGATCCAAACTCTTTTGTAAGCCCCAACAAGACCAGATTTTCCAAATACTTCTATACCTCTTTTTTGTCCCTGGAGCCCAGGACTCATTCAATAACCCTGCAGCTGATTCCGAAAGATTTGTGAATCCTCTTGAATGCCTGAAATCCTCCAAACTAGAAGGTTCAGAGAGCCCGACATCACTAAGGGATGCTCTTTGCCATGTGCACCTGACAGGAGACCCTTGCAACACCTTATTAAAATCGAATAATCCACGGTCATCCCCATTATCGTTGGAAACCAAAGCTGAGTTGTCCAAAAAGGAGTCACTAGGACTAACTGACATCATTGACATCTCACTTGCAACAACAACTTCTGTATCATTGAAAAAGGAGGAAAAGCATAACCCCTCATTCTGCTCCAATCCTGCATAAACGCATTCACTGCTTTAGCCCCCGGATCATGTCTCCAACTGACATATTGTGGCAACTGAAAGGTTATCCTGGAAGCAAAAAGATCTACCTCCAAAGGACCCATGAATTTACTTTCTTGAATAAATCCTCTCTTAATTTCCAATCGCTGAAGTCCTTCATCTGACGAGAATTCCAATCTGCTATAACTCTTTGTACACCTGGCTAATATTCTGCTCTTAAACATATTTTGTGCTCCAGACAAAAACCCCACAGCTCTTTTGCCAATTCCGCCAAATTTCTTGAGTGTGCTCCTCCCAATTTGTTTATGTAGGTCACTGCAGTGATATTGTCCATTTTCAAAAGTACAGATTTCCACTTCAGGACCTCCTTGAAACTCTGCAGAGCAAACACTCCTGCCTGTAACTCCAAAAATGTATATGTTTCTCTTTTTCCCTAAAAGTCCACGTTCCACCTGTCTCCAATCCCAGACAATGAGCACCCCTTCCAAACTTGCTTGCATCTGTTTCTAATACAAAATCTGGTTTTATTCCCAAAAATTCTCGACCATTCCATGCGTCCAGATTCTCTTTCCACCAAATTAACTTCTCTCATGCCCCTAGAGACATGGGTACCCGATCTCCGTACCACAAACGTTTCCTTAAACCAATCATCTTTAAACATTGCAAAACTCTGTAATGTAATGGGCCTGGAAAAATTACCTGAATAGACGAAGACAGAATCCCAATCACGCGTGCCAAATCTCTCAAAGTCGCTTCTTGCTTCCTCACCAAAGACTGTATTTCTTGTTTTATCTTCTTCACTTTCCTTACCGGCAGCTCTAGCTGACATAACTGTATATCTACTGAACCCCAAAAATTCTATTCTCTTCATAGGGATTTGTAATGAAACCTACATTTTTCAACAAATCCTTTACAAGACACCTAATTCTTGATTCAAAATCAATACATCATTCAAATAAATTATCATTCTCACCTCTTTCTCTGAGAAACCCAACTACTAGTCTCAATATTTTCGTGAAACACCAAGGCACCAAGGCTAGTCCAAAAGGTAGGCTTTGAAACTGAAATAACTGGTTCTTCCACATGAACTGCAAAAACCTCTGACTGCGTTGAGCTATCGGAATTGTAAAGTAAGCATCCTTGAGATACAACTTTACCATCCAATCCTGCTCTTGTAAAAGGTCTCGTAAAAGATGAATTCCCTCCATCTTGAAATGACTGTAAGACACAGACTGATTCAATTTCCTCAGATTGATCACTGGTCTCCAATCCTTGTCTTTCTTTTCCACTAAAAACAAAGTGCTTACAACTCCTTTCTCTTGCTCTTCCAACTTCATAACCACATTCTTTGACAACATCTGAGTTATTTCCATATGAACAATCTGTTCCAAATCCTTTTGAAAAACAAATTCTCTTGGTTCAATCTCCTGCACCGGGTCTTGTTCAAACTCTATTACATAACCCTGAATCGTCTTCAAAACCCACACATCCTGAGTGATTATTCCCCAATTTTCTTTGAAATACTTCAATCTTCTTCCTACACCTATGTGACAGAAGTAGAAATAGTCTTCATACTCACCCTGACTTTGTGCATGTCCAAGGTTACCACCTCTCGTTCTTGTAACCCAAGCACATCCTCGTCCTCTCTGGGGATAAAATTGCGAAACTCCAGGGTTCCCTCTGAAGAAGCCTGATCCTTGATATTGCTTGGCTGGTAAGCTGCCCTCCTACCACCCCTCCCATATAAATTAATGTTTGTAAAAACTCTCTTCCTAGAGAAATGAGCCTTATCTAAACTAGTAAACGTGTGTACATACTTTGACAATGCCTTTACCATGCCGTCCCCAAATAAGCCTCCTCAGAAGATTCTTTATTAGCCAAATCTAATAATTTTGGATTTATACACATTAAAACCATTTTTGTTCTCTCAGCCAAGAGTCCTGCATTTGCATTTCAAATAAAAGAAATTGCTCTCTGACACCAACCTCATAACAGATGCACATCCACATTTTTCCCCTTTAAGTATGTATCCTCCACTGTGTCATATATCCTACCCAAAGGACCCAACACATCTAGTAATTTGTCCTGAAGCTGTTTCAAAGACTTCTCCAACCCCTTTCTTGGATCCCTACCTAACTTAAATAGATAAGTTATCATCTCTGGATCCAAGTTTGGTGTCAAATACACCTTTTCATCAATGAAGGGTCTAGAACATTATATTTCTCTCGTCTTTCTAGAGGTTTGCGTAGTCTATCCTTTATGTAACTAGCAACATGGTCCAAAGGCCACCACTCTTTTCCTCAATGACGCCTAATATCCTTGGGCTCAAACAACTTCTCACCTAACGGATCTATTAAATCTTCGCTATTCTTAATTCTAAAATTACTTCCCAGTTTGTCCTCAAGTTCATGCTTATATTCCAGATCCAAAACATATTCGTCAGCATCCTCATGATCATCTTCCTCATTAAAATAATCTTTCTCAGCATCAAGCTGACTCTCGATTGTACCGCTTAGGGTACCTTTCTTTTTTGAGCCGCTTTGGACTCCAAGCTTATTGTGCATTTCAATTAAATGCCTTCTTTTACTTAAACATTTACCTCCTAGACCTCTCAAACGGTCCTCATCCTCCGATAAAGAATAACATTCTTCCTCTTCAATACCTTTTCTCTTCCCCAAGGATTGTTTCACAGACATCCTTTCAAAATTTACAGAAATATATATATATCTTCTTTTTTTTCTCAAAAAAACAATATATTAAAAATAATTCCCTACTGAATAATAATCTCTCTGTATAATGCTACGTTTCTCTTGTAACGAAGCACCAACGGTGATTCGTTACTATGGAAACGCACAACAACTGCAATCAGCTTCAGAAATAAGCTGAATTGCTTTAAATATGTCCAACTCCCTTTCGAACCGAAGGGAAAAACCCAGCTTCCTGAAAAACAAATAGACAAGCTGACCTCTCAGCTCGATCTGAAGTCGTGGCCACGAATGCGTAAATCGTTCATTCCTCTCACCTCGCCAATACACCTACGCGGCTGAACAGAAATCATCACGCGCTTCTGGATTTAGATCCAATGCGCTGACCTCATCGCGACCCTCAGCAGAGGAAATGAACAAACATTCATTCCTCTAATGCGGCTGCTCCCCCAACAACAGAAGACTTGCCTCACACTTGCAGCGCTTCAGTTCAAAACTAAATAAAGGCTGTGCCACTTACCTTTCTTTTTTTTAATAATAAATCAATTACTGATACCTCACCTGAACTGATACCATAACAGAAACACACAAATAAATATACTAAACCACTACTACTCCCATTATTATTTTTTTAAATGATAAATACTTCTAAGAACAGAAACTAATTCCTTTCAATTAATAATTCTACCCATAAATTGGGTAACAACACACAAATGTATCACATACAGTAATACCATCAGAAAAATATAGCCTCCATTTGCATATACTTATCTGCTCAGAAGCAGCAAACAAAAAAGAGGAACAAAATGGAGGTCACACAGTTTATATAGAGCTGAACTTTCTGTTTTTTCTATTGTGATGTTGTTAATGGGTTTGCTGCTCAGAAGAAGTGAATAAAAGGTTTATGCATAATGCTAACCTCATGTCTTGACATAAAATCAATCAATTATTCATCACAATTTCAGTCAATATATTTGTACTCAATGATGAGAGTTTCTGTGAGTTCAAAAGCTTTATTTAGAAATTATTAGTAGATTAACTATTTTTTTAATATGCATGAGTAATATTCAATCAATTAGTAAATAAATATAATTGAATATCATCAGAACAAATGCATAAAGTATGTTTCATGAAGGAAAGGTGCCCTTGTCTACATCTCAGAGCGGGACTGGGATAGGCAAGAAGAAAAATGTGTCAGCTAGAACACATAAAGAGCTGCAAGTAGACATGTTAAAGCATAAAGTTTCTGAATCAAATCTCAATTATCTGTCAAGCAGAACGTTCCATAAATAAAATTTTGTGAAACTCAGTAGAGTTTTTGAGCAGCAAAGATTCTGGCAGAGCATGTGTATGGAGAAAATCTCCTGCATAGAGTCTGGGGAAGAAGGAGCTCAGCAAGAATGTCCCAAACTACTCTAGGAACACACACTATTATAAGATAGCATTTCTAAACTTTTGCAAAGAGTTTCAGCTTCCATTTCATCTCAGCCAATCAGCAAATGGTGTCTCCGTGGGAAGAGGATTATGTTGTCATCATCTCATGGTACAAACAATAGTTCAGAGACACAATTCTTATCCATTATATTTTCATAAAAAATGATATACTTAAAAGTATTTTCCCATCGTTGTTTTCTTCTTAAAGACAGCTTCAGTTCAGGGTTAGGCTCTTTCATCATTTAATTGAATCACAAGTTACCTATTGATTCACAGAGTAAGCAATTGTGCATTTTGAAACATTCAATGGAATTAAGCTGATACATTTTAATACATTATTATCGTCTTTACAAAATATGCCTTTAAGAACATTTTTTACATTAGGCCATCATATTCTCAGCACTTATCTTCATAGAAGGTTCAACATTTCACATTCTTAGCCTAGGACAACGTTGGAAACTGCAGCATCAGCTTTTCAAACCTAATACTTGTAAATCTGTCTGGCTGCTGTTTTTCACTTGAGTTAAAAGACAATGCATTTTTGTCTGAGGCAAACTTGTTAATTTTACAAGTCATTGCATTAATTTTAAATAATTTTTCAACACTCTCTCAATACTTAGCAGAAAAACTTTAGTTCGCAGTGATAGGTGGAAAGATGCCAAAGTAGAGAAATTAGATGAGGACAAAAGTGAACAGTAAGGGAAAGCTGAAAAAGGTGGAGAATGGTAGCTTTGAAGCCAACTTTTAGAAAGACAAGCAAATGAACACAGGTGCAATCAGTGATGAAAATCAGTAGTCAAGACAAGAAAAGACTAGGCTGAAGATCAGAGTTATGGTGACTTGAAAAAGTCATATAAGATTTCAATTTTCATAGTTCATAGTGCTGGGAAGGTAATAAGGATCGTTATTACATATGTAACAGGGTAAGGTGTGATAGTTGAAAGAAGTTCAAGAAAGGGGAGGGAAAGACGGGCAGGGAAATATACAAGGAAGTATACAGTCAAAGAAATGTAAGTGCACTGGAAAACAGCTATGATGTTATGACTGAAAGAAAGACATAGATGGGTTTTGACAGGGTAAGAAAGACATGATAATCAGGATATCTTCAGCATTACATTCGCAGAGAGATCAAAGAAAGCAAAAGTGGATGAAAAGTAGAAGTAATAATAGAGAAATGAAGAGAGCTAAGGACAAATCCATGAGTCACCTCACACAGAAATTCAAAGGAAATGATACCTTGCCTCAGGAAACTGCAGGTTTGATTCAAAAGATAAAAAGAAAGTCAGGGAAGAGTGATGTAAGATAGGTCAACGGAATGGAGAGACAAGAGGAATTTAGATTGTGCCACTGTGAACAAGTCATGAAGACTAAGGGCCTCATTACAAGTGTGGTGGTCTGAGGACCACCACACTCGTGTTGACAGTCAGATTCCTGCACTCCAGGCGGTCTGACCACCTAATTACAACCCTGGCAGGCGGACCCTCCAGGGGACCGCCATCCTCACTGGGACATGTTGCCGATGGCATGACGGCAGTCAGAGATGTACTCAGCCAGCGTGGTGCTGAACTCAGTGCCGCCTGACTGATTACAACTCCCCTCACTGCCAAACTTTCCATGGCGGTCTGACGAGAATAAAAAGGCTGGCAGTGAGAGTATGCTGGGGGCTCGCCTTCCCAGCACCATCAGAATGTGCTCTGTTTGCTTTTCAGACAGTGTGCATTCTGAGGGTGCTGGTCGGACCCTTCTGTACTATGAGAGAGCACTGTTCCTGCTGATCTGACTGACGGAAACGCTCTATTGCAATGTTCCCCCCAATCAGACTGGCGGGACCATTGCAATAGGGCCCAGGGGATGCTACTGCCATAGCTGTGGCGTCCTACCCACGAGTTTGGCGGTCCTGGGGTGGGACAGCTAAACTCGAAATGGAGCCCTAAGTAAAGATACAAGTGTACCTTCACAGGCTGAGCGAAGAAGATTGTAGAAAGAGAAAGGAAGGCAGTTTCAATGGAGAGGGGAGTGCGCAGTGCAGAAACCAATTTGAGGCAGAGACAAAGAAAATTAGACATAAGGAAGGTAGAGCGTTGCTGATATATAGTGTGTTCCAAATGGCTGAAAGGTTAGGAGGGACATGTGAGAAAGGTAAAGTTTGAATAATATCATGTATTAAGGAGTCAGGGAAAAACTAGAAGAGAGAAAGATTGAAAAAATCCATAATGCTGGTCAGTAGAATATAAAGTAGATGCATATGCTGGTATCTAAGCAGCCAATACAAAGCAAAGTCTTCTATTTTGGGTGAAGATTAAGGAAACAGAAGGACAGAGGGTGCATTTAGACAATTGTTATAAAATTAGCTCTATTGGATCACACTTAGGGAATAAAGAAGAGATATGATTAAGACTGGAGCTAAGTGGGAATCTGAGGGAGGTAGCCATTTTAGGCATCATTTACTGAAACTCAAGACTGCTGCCCCTAAAAGAAAAAAATGGCATAGGAAAATGGTAAAAAATTGCATGTGGTCTGATTGGGGAACCTCGATATTAGTAAGTTCTATTTTAACAAAATATTGAGTTAAAAAGATAATCTTATAATAATACTATTCCTTTTATATTGTTATATCCAAAATATCATCATCTGAAATATCAAAGGTAAGAATATTGTTTCTTAGGTCCTGATCATGAGTCTGGCGTTCAACAGACCTCCAGACTCATGGGGGCGGTCTGCCAAACCACCGCCGTCTCCACCGGGAACAATGTTCCTGATGGGTTGACAGGACTCAGCACCACCCTGCTGATTACAACCTGGTTCTCCGCCATGAAAAGGCTGGTGGAAAACAGGTGCAGGGGGCCAGAGGGAGGCCCCTGCACTGCTCATGCATTTGGCATGGGCAGTGAAGGGGTCCCCCTGCCCAGCACCCTCGCAATGCTCACTATCGGCTGTGTCTGCTGTGCAGACTGAGCATTGCTAGGGTGCTGCCACCACTTTCCCCCGGGGCTGATGGATGGAAACCATGGTGGAAAAATTGTAATGGGCCCAGCGGGGAGGTAGCCAGTAAGGCAGCAACCTCCCTGTCAGAAGTTTGGCGAACGGGTCATCCCATCCACCAAACTCGTAATCAGCTCCTAAGAGTTCTATTTATTAATGCTGTTAAAGATATTGGTCCTCATTATGATCCTAGTGGTCCATGGACCGCTAGGCCCACGGGGACGATCTGCCTGCCGCGGGACTGGCAGTGCAGACTACCATATTACAACAGCGTTGGTTTGGCCACTGCCAAACCGCCATGTCCCTGCCTGTCCCACCACTTCACTGTGGCCCGGCGGGCTGGAGGTTTCCACCTGCAGCCCGGCGGGAGACGGATGACCGCTGAGGTCTTTCTGACTTGGGACACCACAGGCATTTTCCTGGTGGTCTCATCACCACAAAATGCTGGCGGTAAGGTATCCTGATGACAGTAACTTGCATTCCTGTCGCCGGGATACCCCCCAAACATCTCAGCACACATGCACGCATGCACCAACACACACACAATCACACACAGACACCCCCACTGACCCACAGGCATTCACAACATTCACCCCCATCGACACGCATACATACCCATACACATCACATATGCATGCATACACTCTCCATCCCCCACCCCCTCCCTTCAACTACATACATACATGCACCTGCATGCACTCACTCACCCCCCTTACCCATTACACATTCACCCATGCACACCCCCACTCCGTCCACATGCATACACACACGAATCACCATCGCCATATTCACACACAGGCACACATCCACTACATACACTCTCTCCAACCCCTAATTCATGACACGCATACACACACTCACACACACCCATTCACACACCCCACCCTCTCCTCTTGCAGACGGCACTTACCTCATCCGACGAGGTACTCCTCTGTTAGGGGACAGGAACGGCACTCCCACGGCTGGCACTGCCACCCCACCAGAAGACCGCGTCACAGAATTATTGGTTGTAATTCTGTGGGTGGTCTTTTTCTGGAGTGGTGATGCCGGCAATGAAACCGTTAAGCGCTGCCGACAGCCGTGATGAATGCCGCCAGATATCAGACTGCCGGCGGTGTAGATATCTGGTGGCATTCATAATACGGCGGTCAAAAGACCTCCAACACTGGCGGTCTTCTGGCGTCCGTGTCTTCGGTGGTCTTTGTGAAAGACTGCTGAAGTCATAATGAGGGCCATTGTTGCATATAATATGGAGGTATGTCATATTGTTTTTTTCTGTATTATTGCAGAATTGTAAATGTTATTTGATTTTAATTTTTATGACTGTTTGAATATTTTAAGAGGGGGAAGTTGTTCGTGTAGGGGTATGTGATGGATAGTTTATGAAAGTGTTTTAAAATATTTTTTAGGTTGAAATGTAAGGATTTTATTACTTTAAATTATTTTTTAGTGCCGTTGATGTGGGGTTTAACGGGGAAAATAGTGGGAGTGTTTTACATTTTGTTTGTTAACTTTTTAAATGTTTTTTAAAATACTTATTTTTATATAATGTTACTTTAATATATATCTATTTACACTGTTTTTTAATTAAATATGTTCTCCTTTTTAATGCTTATGAAAACACTTTTTTACAATTTAGTACTTTGAACTTTGTTAGAAATATTTGTTATTACTTATTTAGTTTTTGTATATGAAACTGTGTTCTTTTATAACACTTTCTATGTTTTTAAAATTTTTAGATTTTCTTAAAAATAATTTTAATTAAATGTAAAATGTTAATATTTTTTGTTATTTTTTAGGAGAATATCGTTTTCATTTTGCTTTAATGTTTATGTCATTTTGGCAAAGAGGTTTTGTAAAGTTTCTATTTAGGTCATTTTTAAAAAATTCAGATTTTAAAATATAATTATTTAGACTATTTGGAAACAATGTAAAATATATATACATTTTATAGCCTAGTTTAAATCATGAGTAATAACTAATAAAGTACACTGTTCCAAAGAAACACAACTAATCTACAAGAAGGCGAGAATACTCAGGAGCATAAAAGCCCTCACACATTCAATAGGAGGTGAAGCTTCATCACTGGGCGAGCTCCTCATCAGACCGGCACTGGAATGTCTGACGGGCCACCCCTTTCAAAGAAGGAGGTGGCTCTTAGCCAGAGATTTTACTCCTCCTGGTAAATATGCCCATAGTAGACACAAGCTAGAGATGTATGTAGGAGAGAGAAAAAAAGTGAAACATAAAATTGGCTCTAAACCATAACCATCATATTTTAATAGTTCAGAAGATGGTCCAGGCCAAGATTAAAAAAGAAGGGAATGCTTGTAGAGGTAATGCTCAACCGCACTCACACAAGGTAAGTGTGAGGAAAATGAACAATCTCCGAATTCCTAAGGAACTAGGTCGACATGTTTCAGGTCTAAATGGGCAAAAAGGATCCAGTGACGCTTCCTCAGGACCAAAAAAAATAAAAAATATACAGTATATAACTTCTCTTAATAGTAGTGCTCAAACCCAATTTAGGATACAGTAGAGTAAACAATAACTGATCACTTACTCATGCCAACTGCTCGTCAAAGTCAGTCACGGTCAGCAAGTCGCCCATCCCCAATTAAAGCACGGGCTTCATAGGAATACACACACCCTAAAACAGGTATGCACTGTTGCGATGTACCTGTTGTCAGCCGGAAACCCGCCTGTCTGCAGGAACGCGGCCCGGGTAGGTGAACTTCACTAATATTTAAAAATATAACAGCAGCAAGAAAGGTTCACGAGTCATGTTTTCTTGTAAATCTGAGGCGAGATGTAAACAACCATTTAAAAAGGATCAGAACAAACCAAGACACTTTACTTGTGTGATGCACAGTATGCACAGAAATCCACGTTATTGTTTGTGCTTCACACAGGATTAGCAATGAAGCTGCATGACTGATGAAAATGTGGTGGCCATTTCATTGCAGACTGAGCTGTTCATAAAAGGCAATAGCCTAGTGCACCATGTGTTTATCATATATTGCACCATTGGACACACATCACGCCCCTACAAGCCTCCTGACGAATGAGTGTGGCCCTTTTACTACACCTTGTGTAACACTTGAATTGGTCACATACACCATGAAGTCAACTTTCATGGACCCCCACTCTGAAAATTGTTCCAGCACCACTGCCTGGGTCTGTTCCTTATAATGTGTTCTAGGAATAAAGGCTCTGAGAGTCTTTGTTAGTACGGTGGGATCATGTAGCAATTACACTCATAAAGTAGAACGCAGAGAAGCTGACTTTGCATTAGAATTTCCCAAAACTGATTGCGCGAAAATCCTACTTTTTTAAAGACTATAAGGGTGGCGTTTCTGATAAAAATTAGCTCACCAAAGCAGATATTAAGGGTAATCCATATCTTCTTTTTATACGTATGTTTTGTTACAAAACCTTTCTCAAGGAGCACCTCTATTTCTTCATCGAGTTATCAACCCATTAAATAAAAAAATTTAATTATTGCAGGACCTTAAGTGAAAGGTCTTACATCATTCACATCACTGAGCAGCACAAATGCCAGTGACCCCATCAGTACTGCAGAAGGGGTAAATAGCGGGGGCATATGTTCAAGGAGACTGTTCTTTTTTAGTTGGATGTATTGCCGTAGCCACAGAAGAAGCATCAATGCAATGTCTCAAATCCTCTAATATCTGTGAACACAACACATTTGGCATTATTTTTGCTTGTATTGGGTGGCTATACCAGTACAATCAAAATTCTGAAGTTAATGCATTATTAAGTGTTCCTCTGTTTGATTTCTTTGGAAGTGGTGACATAGGAGGCAACTCTATAGTCAGTGGGAAATGTACACTTTGCAAATGCAAGGACGTATAGTATGATTTACTTCATAGCTATACAACAGTCATGACTATGGTTCATTTTGGAACTGTCAAGCAAAGAATCAAAAGTTTAAAGTAAAACAAATATTCTTTCAAGTCCAATTCAGTGTGTGAGGTGATAGAGACAATGTACACCTGTCTGCGGCCATGTGTGGTGTGTTACTTACTTTGAGACTTGGCTGGAATAGATTTGAGCCTGCTTGGGCTGTAGTACTGCTTGAGTAGATGTTGCTTTAACTTTTGTGAATTGCAACTGACTTACCCTTTTATAGGTGTATTTTTGTAGTTGCATGTCCCTCACTGTGTCTGTCCTTAATTTTTCCTTCCCTTCTGCCTCTTTGTAGTAGATATTCCTTATTTTCCAGGGCCTCATCATTGTCACGCCCACACTTTAACCTCAAGCTTGATATTATATGTGTATAGTGCTGGGCACTGTTGAAGATCTCTGTCAATGAGAAAGGACGGGAGTAGGCATAGATTTATGCCCATAGCTTTTTGAATTGCATTTATGTTTACTGCTACAGGTATACTACTACACATACTCAGAAATGCCTGTGTGAATTCCCTATGTAATCATAGTATAAATTGAATATGGGCCTTGTAGCTTACATTCATTTAAGTGAAGTACTGTTCCAGAGTATTTGCAGTCTTTCCCTATCAGTCTTTATCTCGCAGAACATTACCATGCAGGCAAGTACCAAGTAGGCCCATTTTTTGACACTTTACGTTACAATACTTTATCACCCGGGTACGTATTTTTTTTAAATTACAAATGTGTGCTTTAAAAAAAGGAATGAAAGCATGAATGGATGGGCAAGGATTTAGGAATAGGTAAGGGTAATGGAGGGTAGAGATAAAGGAAGGTAAGGTGTTAGGGTTTAGCAGCCGTAAAGGGAGGTAGGGACTTTTTAGGGCTCTAGGGTGGGTGGACATAAAGGGATTAAGGGTATATTAGGTTTCAGGGGAAGGTAGAGTTAAAGTGAGGTAAGTGTTTTTTAGGGTTCAAAGAAGGATCGAGGTATAGTGAAGTAATGGGTGTTTAGGGATAACTGAAGGGAGGTTAGAGGATTAAGAAAAAAGGGGTGGGCTAGTGGGCTATATCACCAAAAAAGAAAAAGAAAAAGGAAGGTTGTGGTGTTCAGCCACAAAAACAAATAATTGAGAGGCAAAGGCATGTAGGGTAAAGACCTACATTGTAAAACCTTCTTCTCATTCTGGAGTTCTCCCATTGCTCAAGGCAGAAGCACCTCCTTTCTTCCTGGTGGCACTTAACCCAGAAGTGTTTTATACCTACATTGGGACTGTAGTACAATATGTTGTAAGGTATCAACATGATCATGCAAGTAGGTGTGATGTCAGTCTCATCTCAGTGTCCTTATGGCTAATCAAATTACCATTATTTGACTAGATCTCATAGTAGTATAAGGCACTGATAAAGTATGTGGGCCAATGTTATGAGTTGGTCCTACCCATTATATTGAAGAAAGATCCCACCTGATGCCCTAATTTGACCCCCTGGGTTGGATACTCATCTCCATCATCTGCAATTAACACATGTAGAGCTACAGCTTTGGCATGTGAGGCACCAGAGAATTGGGCCTTCCTCCAGACCATCCAGTCCCCAGATCATATAGGGTTTTGAGCATCAGCAATGGTAGTTGGGGAGGGGCAGTTCCTCTCAAGGGTGCCTCAAAAAGCAGATCTTACCCATTGCAGACATCCTTGCACATTTGACAGTGCCAACGCTTTACAAGGCTGTCCCTTAGACTACTCTTCATATCCTTTATGCTCTCAGCTCTTCAGATAGAAGGAGCCTCCTTACTCTGTAAACATCCAGATTGTGCATACAGACATACCAGGTAATCATGCATGAACACATCAATCAGATCACCATAGGCACTGCTACTCACACCAGACTCAGCTCCAGGTGCATCTGATTCCTGCCTGTTTCCATCTTGACCAGAAATGCAAACATAACTCATCAAAAGAGTGCATCTGCCTCACTCATTATTGGCATTCTGCACTTACGTTTAATGTGCATAGATGGGAAGGAAGCCCCAAATGAAAGTGAGCACTGTGGTGTTACAGTTATACCCCTTAATCTTTGTTTCAAGGTAGCCCAGTGTCTCAAGGAGCTTGAACATTCCTACAAGATTTCAGCAACATGCTATGGGAAGTGTTTAGATTTGAATGTCTGTGGGTCTCTTTGGGAGGACGTACACCTGTGGGTTGCAACTCAGCAAAGGTACAGTGTGGAAGACTGACGTCAACACCTTTTGTCAATGTCTATCCATTGTGGGCCATGCAATGGCCATCCAGTGTGTTGCAAACCACCGTTTTGCAAGCAGAAGATCAAGGTTTGCCAATCTATAGTGTATTGCCCCCTTTTTTGGTCTGGGGATCACGCCCAGCGAACACTGCTGAATTGTTGGTTGGATATGCACCCTAGTCTCCCAGTCACTTCCTCTCAGTATCTCGTCAACAACTAACTGCACATCCAGGTTATGTGGATGAATGTGGCACCTGGTCGGTTACATTTCGGGAACTCTGTTGACCAATTTTGATACATCTTATGGGTCATGGGTCATATTTGTTCAATTAAAAAAAATGAAAGTGCTTTAGCTTAAACCTGGCATTACTAGCGATTTCTTGAACTTGGGCACAAACCAATGCCCATTCTGTATCAGTTAGGGGATTTTGCAAATCAGTATCCCGTGCATGTCACACTTTCATCAGTAGTATCGGTCGATCTCTGGTCAGCACCTGGTACAACCTGGCAATCAGTCATTGTACCTGTCCACCCTCCAATAGTATCTCTAGCATCTGAGACACTGGTGGTACATTTGGGAAGTCTTTCCAGAACTCCTTTGTAGTACGTGCAAGCTTCGCAAAATTCTGAAATTGCCCGCAGTACCCCAAAGCTCTCCCTGGCTTCCTCAAATGTAATGAGGCTCCCCGTGGTCCAGTCCCTCAGGGTCATGATGTTTGTAATTTGTCAGTATGGCTGTAGCCAGTCCAGTGGGAGAGATCTCTTTAATGAAGAATGTCTGAGCACTCAACAGACTACCCTGCCCCACACCGTTGTAACCTGCACCCACCACTGGCACTACTGTGACCTTTGTTTGACCTCGGATTAGGCAGATAGGCAGTGTATCCACTTGTATCATGCCACTCAGGAGAAACGTCTACCTGTTGGGTTCAGCTGCCCAACATTTCACCATATTCTGCAGCTCTACTGCCATATGATAAAGCTTGAGATCCGGGTGACCCAGTCCCCCTCTTCTCTGCTCAGTTTCAAAACTTGGGACCTGGTCTGTTCCCCGGCTCACATAAGGAAATTAGGAGTCGGTCTAGGTCCTGAAAGATCGAGCGTGGGGTCGTGTGCAGTGTGTTTTGGAGCAAATAGAAGCACCTGGGAAGCAGGACCATTTTGACAAGCACCACCTGCCCCATTATTGAGAGGGGGAGCGTGTTCCAAAATGTGACTGAAACCCCTGCAATATCATTTCCATGTTTAGCCAGTGATACCATGTCTCTTTGTCCTTCACTCAGATGCCAAGATATCAAAATGTGCCACATTCCCAAGGGATCCCCACCACAACCAGGTCAGCACTAGGAGTACCAGTCAAGGAAGCACATGGATAGAGCACTGTCTTTTGCTTATTAACTCTTAGGTCTGACATTCTTTCAAAAGTGGCCAATTCCTGGAATAGACTTGGTAGTGATTCTTCTGGTCTGACTAAGCACACTAGGGTATCGTCTGCGTACATGGATACAGCATGTGTCATATCAGCCACTCTCATGCCCCAAAATTGCAGTGTATATCACATATCACAATCTCATGGCCAAATGCTCCATTGCTAGGGCAAAAAGCAGTGGAGATAGGGGACATCCCTGCCTGGTACCGCACTCTATGACCATACTAACAAGAACTGCCTGCCATTGCAGCGTTTTGCCTTTAGATCTGTTTATAGGAGCCTCACCATTTTAAGATTTGCAGGCCAAATCCCTCAAGACCTCAAACATGTAGTCCCAGCTCAGGCAATCAAATGCCTTCTAATTGTCTAAAGCCACAAGGCCCCACCCTACTGGGCATCCAGCATAGAGTTTAGGACGTGCCTGAGGCACCACAGATTAATCATGGTGTTTCACCACGGGATAAACCCATATTGGAACCTCGTGCACTAACACCCCTTCCTTGCACAGAGGCCTGTTGGTGACCACCGAGCAAAGATTTTTTTCGTGTCTCATTGAGAGGTCTATATGAGGCCATTTCCGGCAGGTCCTTATCTGGCTTTGGCACCATAATAATGATAGCTTCTCCTTTTCGCATGGTTGCAGGGAGACTGCTGCTAAGCACAGCTTCTAGGTACACTTCTAGGAGGTGATCAATAAGGATGTCCGCATAGTTCTGATAGAAGTCAGAGAGAAATGTGCCACTTCCCGGTGTCTTTCCCATTGCCAAGCCATTAATAGCCACCAACACTCATTCATATGTGATCCCAGTTTCTATCCCTGCCCTGTCTGCCCCCATAAGTATAGGTATGGGGAGGTTGGCCAGAAAACCCACATTCTGCCCATGTTCAGTGCCATACAGGTTCTTATAAAGAGTCACCAGATGTGCCGACAGTTCTGTATTTATACCTGTTTGCATCATTACTCATCCCATCTTTTTTTCTTTAGAGTTAGAATCAGAGGGTGCAGGACTTTCCGCTTCAGGGGCCACACAAGCATTCAGCCCAACTTGTCCTCCTGCATGTGGAGTTGCTGTCGATAATTGTGAATAGTGTGCTTATCCTAAGGTGTCCCACAAGTCTGCAATGTCTTGACACAACACTAGGAAGGGCTTCAAATGGTGTCAGTCAGTTCCATTCCGGGACTGCAGTTCCACGTGACTTGCCTCTTTTTTTTGTAGTTCACACGTCAGTTGTCTCCTAATGCCATAAGTTTTTGACATACATTCCTGCCTCACCACTACCTTCAGCGCCTCCTAATCTGCCCCCCTTGTCTGCATGGATCCCCAGTTATGCCCCCAGATAATCTTCCAGTGCTACTCTGATGTCTGTGTAGAAGAACTGATTCTTCGGCACCTCAGGGAGCAGACGTCATAAAAGGGATTGCCTGTCCTCACCGCAGACCATCTATGTTACTAACAGCGGAGCGGAGCCCAAGTGGAATCTGTTCAAAGATTGAGCTGCGTGCATGTCAGTGCTGAGAGTTTGGGTCACCAGTGTGTAGTCCAGCCTACTATGTGTGTGGTGTGCAGTAGAGTAACAGGAGTACTGTGTAAGTGTGGGGTATAACATGCACCATAAGTCCATACATCCTAATCGGTTCATCACCTCAATCAACACCGACGGCATTCCTGGTTTCGTATTGTGTATGAGTGGACACCTGCCCAGGTTTCCGTATAGTATGCACTTAAAGTTACCTGTCATCTGTATTGAGTGCATAGGAATTCCTCCTGACATCGAGCAAACAATAGACAAGCACAAGTGACCCTCCACATCCTCATGGACATATTGATGCTAAAAGGGCATGCACAGAGTCATCCAAATCATAGCCCCTCTTGCATAGGAAGAATACGTCTCTTTCAGCACCGCAACATGAATACTGTGTCTGCAAAGGTATGTCTCCAACCTGTAATGCTTTATGTAGGCATTAAGGCTGTGAAATTCCAGGTCACTACTTGTAGCGTATCTAGTCGATCAGTAGCTGTTGTCTAGAAGTGGCCTGTACAGGTCCCATCTCATCTCACCATCATGCATAGGCAAGAGGAGATTTTGTTGACCCATATATAGTGTTTTGTTTCTCTCTCGCTTCTGCAAGTGGGCCCCCCAGTGGGTGCATGTGTCCCTCTTCCTCACTGCCCCTCCCTCCAGGTAAACACTTCAAACGGAGAAAAAACTGTTCTTCCCCATATTACCCTAAAACATAGGAATACTACAACAACTGTATATTAACTACAAAGTGGTCCAACATGGACTGCAGAACCAACTATCAAACATTCAAGTAGTAGGTTGTCACTTGATGTCCGTGTCTAGCTGGCAACCACAAAGGTCAGGCTCCTCCCATATCCCTACTGACTTTTCCCAAGTCCAGTAAGACCCCCTTGCCCAGGTACAGCATCTCCTGAATATATGTTGTCCACACAAACCCTGCTCACTAGCAGTTCATATTTGTGCTCACCTACCGTCATTGTTTTCTGCAAGGGCCTTCCCCTAATGCATCTCAGAGATGTCCCGCTGCTCATGGGGGGATGTGGCATACACTGTCCTAAACCTTCCCCAACGGGGACAGCATCATAAAGTGTTCCTTCAATGCAAGTACAAATTACATACCATTTCTATTGCTGCAAGGATACGTTATCATGCTGGACGCAGACATACAATCAGTTCTCTAAGGTGGTCACTCTCACATTAGCATTCATTGCGCCCAGTTCTAGATCCAATGTAGCTGGGAGTGCCATGGTGCCGTCCAACTGCATGTCCACACGATGGGCAGACTGCTCCATCACAATGGCCCATCTGCACCTC
The DNA here is from genome assembly GCF_031143425.1 of Pleurodeles waltl. Classification (NCBI taxonomy): domain Eukaryota; kingdom Metazoa; phylum Chordata; class Amphibia; order Caudata; family Salamandridae; genus Pleurodeles; species Pleurodeles waltl. The sequence goes on along the minus strand of NC_090439.1, from coordinate 666,214,866 downwards.
TCTTCCAGTCCTGTTGGATTGCGCCTGCTCCCAGAGCCTATCTCCCTGCAAGTATGCATCTCAGTTCCACCACTTCGGCCAATGCCCTCAAGCCAGTGCTACACCACCTCTAGGCCACCAAAGAAGTGTGCATGGCCCTCATGAACCACACAGTTTTGCTGGGAACAAAAGCATGTAATGAATATTAAGCTGCCTCAGTTTCCGTTTCACTGTCAGGAAGGATTTCCATTCCAATTGCCCGCTCTTTGTGGAATCAGGAAAAATGTAAATAAGTCGGTCTTCACACCGGACGTCACCCTGTGTCTGGGCCCATTTCAGGACAGTGTTCCTGTCTCGATAGTCTAGGATCTGAGTGATCATGGCTCTAGGTTGTCCCCCCTGGTGAGGGTTGGGGTACCAGGAAGAAGTTGGCTCTGTATATGACAAATAACAGGGAAAGTTCATACGGTGGGTTGAGGGCCTTGAGCCAGCTCTTTAAGAATTGCTCTGGGGCCTTCCCCTCTGAGCCCTCCGGGAAGCCCACAAATCTGAGACTACACCTCCACACCCTTCCCTCCGCGTCTTTCATGGGGGTACCCAGATATGCAGCTTTGCCTCTGAGGGTGCATGTGTCACTTTTTCAGTTCCGCAGTGATCCCCAGCACAGATGTTTGAAAGTGTTAGCTTAATGAAATTTATGAGAGTAAGTCGGTGGAGTCAACAAGTGGAAGGTGCTAAATAAGTTAGTTTTATTGAGCAATACTTGTAACAGTAGCTGGAAGGTATTAATTTTATTGATCATTGGGTATTTGTTTTTACTTTGCGTCTCTTGCATAATTATAATTTTAAACCTAATCCAAATATTGTCAAACATGGCCTCCACAATTCCAGTTCCAGTCATCAGTGATGAGTGGGCTCAGTCCAGTTATTGACTTTAGTAAGGTTTTGACTGTGATATATCTGAAAATGAGAAGTACTTTTAACACAGCCTTTCCAGAAGCATTACATATTTTTTCACTAAAGACATAGAGCAAGGTTTTCTTTATCTATTAATCTGGCTTATTTATTTTAACCCCCGCCAAAATATATCTGTGTAAAAATATAAAGCAGTAGACTTAGTATTCTGTTTGCTACTTGTAGATTGATTTCTAAGAAGAGGCTCTTACCTGCTGGGTTCGGTAGTGACTATGCATTCACTAGGCGCTGATGAAGTGGGGCTGAACATTCCCCCCATCTGTTCTAATGCAGGTACGGGTTTGGTAAGTCTACCTTATTATAAAGAAAAGAGCACATGTGGTTACCTTTTATTGTCTCTGCTATCACTTTGCATCTGTCAGAGGAATTGGAAGAGGTCGGGAAAAGCATATTCCACTGTTTCTAATGACATTAAGATATTCCTGAATCATAATAGTTTCACAAAGCCCTGATTTTGATGAAGAGCTGAAATCTAACATCCATATCATTTAAATTAAATGTTGTTTTAGTCAAATAAGGCTGAAATTCTGAGAGGCAGACTTGATGAATCTCAAAATTCTAGTCAAAGGGATCTTGACATTTAATGCTCAGTGAGTCAAACAGATAATTAACATATCCATGCATGAACATGCTTCATACTCTAACTTCCACATAAAAAGGAAAATCTAGCCCGAGGGAAGATTTTATTCTGATGCAGCGCCCCACTCACATTTTACATGTATTTCATATTCTCTGATTGTTCATCGTTAGAATTTTCTACACTAAAACTCAAAGTGGTGTCCTGATTTGTTCATTAGTGTAGCATTATTGACTGAAGAACGAGTCATGTACCTGAATTATTGACCATTGAATGACATCTTGCAGGTCAGGACATATATGTATGATGAGGGGCAATAACTAGCACTTTGGAATCCTGGCACTACACTAGTCACCACCATTTTTTTCTATCATAAGTTGGCTCCACAATATGTCAAAAGAACCATCATTTTCTGAGTCACATGAGAGAATCTTCATTCAACCTCTTCGCTGGCAGGCCTTTTCCCCTTAGGTGCCAGGTCTTTTTTTTGGCTATTTGGGGCAGTTCGCGCTTAGGCCCTCATATCTTTATGTCCACATAAGCTACCCATGCCAAATTTGCATAGTTTTTTCCAACATCCAAGGGATTCTAGAGGTACCCAGACTTGGTGGGTTGCCCTGAAGGAGACCAAGAAATTAGCCAAAATACAGTGAAAATGTCGTTTTTTGAAAACAAATGGGAACAAAGGGCTGCATAAGAAGGCTTGTGGTTTTTCCCTGAAAATGGCATCAACAAAGGGTTTGCAGTGCTAAAATCACCAGCTTCCCAGCTTTCAGGAACAGGCAGACTGGAATCAGAAAACCACATTTTTCAACACAATTGTGGCATTTTACTGGGACATACCACATTTTTACTATTTTTTGTGCTTTCAGCCTGCTTCCAGTTAGTGACAGAAATGGGTGTGAAACCAATGCTGGATCCCAGAAAGCTAAACATTTCTGAAAAGTAGACAACATTCTGAATTCAGCAAGGGGTAATTTGTGTAGATCCTGCAAGGTGTTCCTACAAAAAATAACAGGTGAAATAAAAAAAGATCTTGAAATTGAGGTAATAAAACAGCCATTTTTCTCAATGTTTTACTCTGTAACTTTTGCCTGCAATGTCAGATTTTTGAAAGCACTATACCCTTACATCTCCTGGACTCTTCTGGTTGTGGGGACATATAGGGCTTGTAGGTTCATCAAGAACCCTAGGTACCCAGAGCCAATAAATGAGCTGCACCTTGCAATGGGTTTTCCTTCTATACCGGGTAAACAGCAATTAATTTGATGAAATATAAAGAGTGAAAAATAGTTATCAAGAAAACCTTTGTATTTCCAAAATGGGCACAAGATAAGGTGTTGAGAAGCAGTGGTTATTTGCACATATCTGAACTCCGGGGTGCCCATACTAGCATGTGAATTACAGGGCATTTCTCAAATAGACTTCTTTTTTACACAATGTCTTACATTTAGAAGCAAAATATGTAGAAAAAGACAAGGGACAATAACACTTGTTTTGCTATTCTGTGAGCCCCCAAGTCTCCCGATAAAAATGGTACCTTATTGCGTTTGTAGGCCTAATGCCCGTCACAGCAAACGCAACATGTGCACATCACATTTTTTGTTTGTTTTATAAAGAACTTTATTGGTTTTATAGAACAAATTGAAAAGGTAAATCATAACAAAAGACCAGACATCACAAGGCCCTGGAGACGGACATCTCACTAGCCCCTGGACAGGCCTCATAGACAATTGTTTCGGACAGAGTACGATATGCACTTGTACAAACACCTGGGTGGGTGTCAAAGGCCTTCTCGAAGTCCAGCAATAGGAGAGCTAAGGAGGATTGGGCCAGGACTTCCCAGTGAGCCAGGGCCACGTGCAGGCGCCTAATGCAGTGTCTTGTACTTCGTGTTGGCATAAATCCGCAATGATCGGGGTGTACCAGTGAGGGAAGCACCTCCTTCAGCCTGGTGGCAAGAATTGTGGACAGCACCTTGACCTCGGTGTTTAAAAGAGAAATGGGGTGGTACGCCGAGCAGTGTTGCAACAGAGGTTGAGTCTTCGGGATCACCACAATTGTTGCCTGGTTAATCCCTGAGGTTAAGCAGCCACTTTTTTGGGCTTCCTCATACATGTTTAACAAGTGGGGGCCAAGGATATCTCATCATCTACCATACAGTTCTGCCAGGAATCCATCAGGGCCGGGTGTCTTGCCGGAGGCCAGTTTAGCTATTACCTCCTTGATTTCTTCAAGGCTTAGGGGCTTGTCTAGGTTTTCCCTGGTCACTTGGGGAGGGTCATCCAGGAGAGGGGACTCTCTCTCGCCGAATGGCCGAGGGCGTTCTGCATAGAGTCGAGCATAGTAGGAAGCAAAGCATTGCGCGATTTCACCCGGTGTTTTAGTCAGGGTTCCCGACTCGTCATTTATTTCAGAAATAATTCTGTTTGCTAGTGGCCGGGTGGCCAGCCAGTGTAGGAGTTTCCCATTTTTGTCACCCCATCCATACACACGAGCTGCTGATGCTTTCCAGAGATGTTTCGCAGTTTCCAACAGTAGGTGCCTGATCTCATTCTTGACAGTGATGAGCTGCCTCAGGGTGGAAGCTGAGGCGGAGGTTGCATGCCGTCACTTGAGTCGCAACACCCTAGCTTCGAGGTCTGCCACCCGTGAGTTAAGTGCATGCTCCCGAATGCGTAAAAGATGTTTGGCATGACCTCGCAAGGTTACTTTACAAGCGGCCCATATCGTGCCAGGCGATTGCACTGACCCTACGTTATGCTCAAAGTATTGATTAAGATGGTCCCGAACCGCCAGGGTATAGTCATCGTTCTGCAAGTGCCAAGCATTCAGGCGCCATATCGGGCGCTACCTGGAGTCCACACCTCACAACCGAATTTGTATTGGAGCATGGTCAATATCTCAGCCCCGGTGACCCAGGCAATGTCCAATGCCGGCATGAACACAAGGTCGATCCTGGCGTGTGTTTAGTGTGCCGCTGAAGTGTGTGTGTACTGTCTCGTCCTGAGGTGCCAGATTCTCCAGACCTCACACAGGCCAAGACTTTCAGCCCAGTCAGTCAGGCTCGTGGCCCGGGAAGAGCGGCTGGCAGATACGGAGCCCGATACATCTAGTCTAGGTTCTAAGACAGAGTTGAAGTCCCCACCTATTAGGGTGGTCCCCTGGGGGAGTCCTGACAGTACCCTGTGGAGCGTTAATAAGAAGTTATCGAAGGCTGCTGGGGGGGCGTAAGTGCTAGCGAAGTTAATCGGCCTCCCATAGAGGGAACCAGTCACGACTACGAATCGTCCTTGTGGATCAGATTGGGTGGCAGTAACCACCATGGGCAGTGTGCGATGAAGGAGGAATCGCTAACCCCCTGGAGCTCCTCGAAAAGCCTGAATGGTAAACCCTATCATATCCCCCTCGTGCAAGCATGGGGCATTTAGTGTCCAGTAAGTGGGTCTCTTGTAACAAAACTACTGAGGGGGCATACCTGCGAAGCGTGTTGAACACAGCGGATCTTTTAATTTTATCTAGGAGTCCATTCACATTCCATGAAAGGACTTGTGTCAGTGAGGGTGATGAGTGGAACACTGCGGTGTAGTAGTAGAGTGTCGAGAGCCTGTCAGTGGGCCTAGGAGCGACCGTCTCAAACAAAGGACTAAAATAAAGGAAGAAGCATAAAGGAAACTTATAGAAACAATGTTACTTAATCCATTGGTGAACTTCCCACCCCCCAACTGCCCCCCACCCCATACTTCTACCCCGGAAGCATCTGTCGCCCAATAACTCAAACAGAACTGTACAGCCAGAAGGACTGCCATTGGTGTGGAGTGGTGGGCCCCTCCATTTAGGCGGGTCTTCTGCAATCAGTAAGTGCAGACCAAGGTCCGGTGAAATTAGGTGATAAGCGAAGGGCCTCAGGTGACGGGGAGGGTCCCGCCCAGGCCCGGGCGTGGCCGCACCCCGCTACATCAGTCGCCCCGAGGAGCCCCAGAGAAGAGCCACAACTCCACAGTCAGTTGAGTGTAGGGGTTTGACTCAGGCGATCTCCCTCCATCTCACATTCCGAGTCTCTGATCTTTGAGATGTCTGCAGGATCTTGGTCCTCCCGACTGTCGGGTCCTGGTGTCTTGATCTCGTTCTGTGGGCCCCCAGGGACCCCTCGTCTCCCGCAGTGAGACCTGGTACGTCTTCGTACTCGTCGTGTGTCCGTTCGGGGCACGAAGCTTTGCCCCGGGGAGCCCCCCAGCGGCCGGGAGGGCCCCCTCTGGGGCCCGTCACCCTCCTCTGTTAGCAAATCCCATGCTCCCTCCGGTGAATCGAAGAAGTAAGCCTTCTCACCCATGAGGACTTTCAGGCACGCAGGGAATAGGAGCATATACGAGAGTTGCATTGCTTTGAGTTTTTGTTTGACATGCTCATATGATTGGCGCCGTGTTTGGACCTCTCGGTGTAATCTGAGAATATCAGAATGTTGTGGTTGCTCCAGTGGAGGTCGGTACAACGCCTCGCTTCCTTAAGGATATTGTCGCGGTCTTTGAAGTTCAGGATACGTGCAATCATCGGCTTTCTAGCACCGCCCGGAGGGAGCCGTGGGGCTAGGCCCCTATGTGCGCGTTCAATGGCAAACCAGGGCGAGAGAGATTGTTCTGGCATCCAGGATTTGATCCACTGCTCCAAGAATTCAGAGCTCCTCCAGAAATCCAACAAGGCGCAGATTGTTACGTCTGGAGCAGTTTTCCGCGTCCTCAGCGCGTCGGTGGAGTTTGCCCGTTCGGGTTTGTAGTTGCGCCACTTTGGTCCGGAGGTCCGCTAGATTGTCTTCTGTTTGGGGTACACGAGTCTCAACTTCGGTGATACGGCCCACCGCGTTTCTGAGATCTTGCCTTATGAGGCCCATGTCTTCGCGCACCTCCCCGATCTTGGTTTCTGCAGCAAGTTGCGATGACTGGATAGCTTGAAGGATTGCATGTACCCCATCCGGGGGGGGGGCCCCGATGTCATGTCCCCTCCACTCCGGGAGGTCGTCGGTGCAGTGAATTGGTCAATCCTCTGCTGGGAGGCCGGGGGCTGTCTGGAGGATCTATCCTTGCCCATGGTGACATGAGGAATCAGGCAGGGGTCCTCTAGTGCCGCACGCAAGTCACACCCGGTCCTTCGATTATGCAGTTCCTCCCTGGCGCCTACAGTGTCATCAAGAGGAGTCTACCAGGGTGGACCCCCCCCAGTCAGAGTGACAGTCTTTGTCAAAGGCCGCTGGGCCACTGGACCTGTGGCAAGGCCCCACTCACAAGGGCGCACCTTCGCGTTCCAGGACGGCACCCCCCCACGACACAGTGGGCACCCGGCAGGCCCCACGAGACCAAGGGGGGGCAGTCAATCCTTCTCCAACTTACTTGGTTCCAGTCGCTGCCGGCCGGCCCTGTCAATGGGCTCCCTTTCTGAAGAACTGTCGTGATTGCATTACTCTCTTTCTTGAGGTGGGATCATCCAGGGAGGGCAGGGCACACATCCCAGAAGGCGCTCACGATCTGGTCCCAGGCAGTCGGATCCGAGAACTGACGCCTCGAGTATTAGCTCAGAGCCCCTGATACTCTCTTTAGCTCCTCAGCGGTCCTGCCGCACCCCTGATCCCGAGGGATTTAAGGTAAATGTCTCTGCCCTCACCTCCGAGGGCAAGACTGGTGTAGGGCTTCCAAAGGGTTGGGGGACTCCCACTGCATATTCAATTTTTGTCCCCACTGGGGCTCGGGCCCCCCAAAGGCCTCGCCCGCACCTCCGGGACCTCTGCCGCTGCACGGGTCCGCGGCGGGGCACTCACGGCTGGATCAATCACTTCGGCACCGCTTACAGGTGAGTCTCTCCGTCCCGATCTGCAGCCGCCCGGGCCGCACTCCGGCAGTCAAGGCCCGGAGCAGCCCTCAGGGCTCAGGGGGACGGCCCGCGATCATCGGCACCGTGTCCCCCCGGGGCGCCGCCGTCTCAGACCACTCGAGGGGGTCGCCCAGGCCGTCTCCCACAAGGCTGACTGGAGGCCCCCCGGCACAAATTCCTCCTCCTCAATCGGCGCGATCAGCCCCGGCAGCGGCGCCGTGCCGGTCAGGGGCACCGCGGCCGTCCGCGGCACTCGGCTGCCATGTTCAGGCCCGCCTGGATCCAGCCACTCGCAGGTGTACAGGCTCCGAATCCTCCCTTCCAACGGGGCCGCTGGTGTCTCCGCTGGCCAGAGGATCTCACTGGGACATCTTGGGTTGAGTATCGAGGCAGGATGATAGAGGCTTCTACGGGCGGATGATGGAGGGGACTGGAGCATTCTTAGAGTGCGACCGCCATCTTGATCTAACTTGTTATTTGCAAAGTGCCTAGCTGTAGATTTTGGCCTCTAGCTCAGCCGGCACCTAGGGAAACCTACCAAACCTGTGCATATTTAAAAACTGGACACCTAGGAGAATCCAAGATGTGGTGACTTGTGGGGCTCTCAGCAGGTTCTGTTACCCAAGACCCTTTGCAAACGTCAAAAGTTGGCTAAAAAACACTTTTTCCTCACATTTCGGTGACACAAAGTTCTGGAATCTAAGAGGAGCCACAAATATCCTTCAACCCAGCGTTTCCGTAAGTGTCCCGATAAAAATGGTACCTCACTTGTGTGGGTAGGCTTAGTGCCTGCAACAGGAAATGCCCCAAAACACAACTTGGACACATCACATTTTCACAAAGAAAACAGACCTGTTTATGGAAAGTGCCTAGCTGTGGATTTTGGCCTCTAACTCAGCCGGCACCTAAGGAAACCTACCAAACCTGCAAATTTTTTAAAACTAGACACCTAGGGGAATCCAAGATGCGTTGACTTCTGGGGCTCTGTCTAGGTTCTGTTACCCAGAATCCTTTGCAAACCTCACAATTTGGCTAAAAACACATTTTGGTGATACAAAGTTCTGGAATCTGAGAGGAGACACCAATTTCCTTCTACCTAGCGTTCCCCTAAGCCTCCTGATAAAAATGGTACTTCACTTGTGTGGGTTGGCCTAGCGCCCGCAAAAGGAAATTCCCCAAAACCCAACGTGGTCACATCACACTCTCCAAAAGAAAACAGACCTGTTTTTTGCAAAGTGCCTAGCTGTGGATTTTGGCCTCTAGCTCAGCGGGCACCTAGGGAAACCTATAAAACCTGTGCATATTTGAAAACTAGACACCTAGGAGAATTCAAGATGTGGTGACTTGTGGGGCTCACACCAGGGTCTGTTACCTAGAATCCTTTGCAAACCTCAACATTTGGCTAAAACACACTTTTTCCTTATATTTTGGTGACACAATGTTCTGGAATCTGAGAGGAGCCACACATTTCCTTCCACCCAGTGTTCCCCCAAGTCTCCTGATAAAAATGGTACCCCATTTGTGTGGGTAAGCCTAGTGCCCGCACAAGGAAATGCCCCAAAACACAACGTGGACACATCACATTCTCCCAAAGAAAACAGACCTGTTTTTTGCAAAGTGCCTAGCTGTGGATTTTGGCCTCTTCCTCAGCCTTTACCTATGGAAACCTACCAAACCGGTGTATATTTGAAAACTAGACACCTACAGGAATCCAAGATGGGGTGACTTGTGGGGCTCTCACCAGGTTCTGTTACCCAGAATCCTTTGCAAACCTCACAATTTGGCTAACAAAACACCTTTTCCTCACATTTTGGTGAGAGAAAGTTCTGTAAGCTGAGAGGAGCCACAAATTTCCTTCCACCCAGTGTTCCCCCAAGTCTCCTGATAAAAATGGTACCTCACTTGTGTGGGTAGGCCTAGCGTCCGTGAAAAGAAATGCCCCAAAACACAACGTGGACACATCACATTCCCCCAAAGAAAACAGACCTGTTTTTTGCAAAGTGCCTAGCTGTGGATTTTGGCCTCTTCCTCAGCCGGTACCTATGGAAACCTACCAAACCGGTGTATATTTGAAAACTAGACACCTACGGGAATCCAAGATGGGGTGACTTGTGGGGCTCTCACCAGGTTCTGTTACCCAGAATCCTTTGCAAACCTCACAATTTGGCTAAAAAGCACCTTTTCCTCACATTTTGGTGAGAGAAAGTTCTGTAAGCTGAGAGGAGCCACAAATTTCCTTCCACCCAGTGTTCCCCTAAGTCTCCCGATAAAAATAGTACATCACTTGTGTGGGTAGGCCTAGCACCCGCGACAGGCAATGCCCCAAAACACAACATGGACACATCACATTCTCCCAAAGAAAACAGACCTGTTTTTTGCAAAGTGCCTAGCTGTGGATTTTGGCCTCTAGCTCATCCGGCATCTAGGGAAACCTACCAAACCTGTGTATATTTGAAAACTAGACACCTAGGGGAATCTGTGATGTAGTGACTTGTGGGGCTCGCACCAGGTTCTGTTACCCAGAATCCTTTGCAAACCTCAAAATGTGGCTAAAAACACTTTTTCCTCACATTTCGGTGACACAATGTTCTGGAATCTGAGAGGAGCCACAAATTTCCTTCTACCCAGCATTCCCCCAAGTCTCCAGATAAAAAAGTACCTCACTTGTGTGGGTAGGCCTAGCCCTCATAACAGGAAATGCCCCAAAACACAACATGGACAAATCACATTCTCCCAAAGAAAACAGACCTGTGTTTTGCAAAGTGCCTAGTTGTGGATTTTGGCCTCTAGCTCAGCCGGTACCTAAAGAAACCTACCAAACCTGCACATATTTGAAAACTAGACACCTAGGGGAATCTGTGATGTGGTGACTTGTGGGGCTCTCACCAGGTTCTGTTACCCAGAATCCTTTGCAAACCTCAAAAATGAGCTAAAAACACATTTCGGTGACACAAAGTTCTGGAATCTGAGAGAAGCCACAAATGTCTTTCCATTGAGAGTTCCCCCAAGTCTCCCGATAAAAATGGGACCTCACTTGTGTGGGTAGACCTAGTGCCCGTGAAAGGAAATGCCCCAAAACACCATCTGGACACATCAAAATTATCAATACAAAACTACCTGTTGTTGTGGGGGCTACCTACATTTTTGGTCCAGGGCTCAGCAGCCATCTAGGGAAACCTACCAAACCCAGACACTTCTGACAACTAGACAATTGAGGGAGTCCAGGGAGGTGTGACTTGCGTGGATCCCACAATGTTTTTTTACCCAGAATCCTCAGCAAACCTTAAATTTAGCTAAAAAAATCACTTTTTCCCCACATTTCTGTGTGGGATCACTGCACCGGGACAAATTTCCTACCACCCAAGATTCCCCTGAGTCTCCTGTTAAAATGATACCTCACTCGTGTAGGTGATCCAAGTGCCTGTGACAGGGAAGAGCCAAAAATATGTCAAAATTGAGGGGGAACCAAAGCAGGTCCAAAAGGGCAGTTTGAAAAGAACATTTTTAGGCTGACAAGTGCAGCAGAATTGTTATTGGTATAGTGAGATAATGCTGGGTGGTAGGAATTTTGTGGATTCCTGCATATTCCAGAAGGTTCTATCACAAAAATGTGGGAAAAATGATTGATTTCCAGCAAAGTTGGAGGTTTGCACGGCATTGTGGGTCAGAAAATGGTGGGGGTGCATATGCAGCACATCACCGTGGAATTACCCAGATGTATAATTTTCAGATGTGTCTAGGTCTTGAGGATTTTTCTACATGGCAGCGTCCCAAAGTCCAAAAATTGCAGCCTTCACCATTACAAATGGGACTATTTTGAGTTAGCCAAGCTCTCATGGCCGAAATGTAAAACCAAAACCCAAAATAATCAAATGTCCTCTTGCTTGCCATGGGATAGGATGTATTAGTGTTGCCCCCTTCAGTTGGGGTGGGGGCATAACCAGGCCCATACTGGTTGGTAGCCACCACCCCACTATTTTATATATTTGTTTTAATTCCCTGGCATCTAGTATGCTTTCTGCCCCCCAGGAGAGTGGATCTGGGGTAATTGCACCATCTGCCCACCGGTGGGTAGAACAACTTTGGCCCCATTTATTTGGGGTGGGAGTATGGCCATACCCCCACCCTCTTATTTTGGAACAAAAATCTTCCCTGGTCTCTGGTGGGCTTTCTGCCCCCCTTGTGGGCAGATGGGCCTTCCAAAAATAGGCCGATCTGCCCCCAAGGGCAGCAGATATGGCCAACAGCAACGTGCCCCAATTGGAAGTGACCCTTGCCCAAGGGGCTGCCCCCCAAACAAAACACATACATACACACACCAATCCCTGGTGTCTAAGTGGTATCTGCCCCCCAGGGGTAGATCTGCCTAACAGAAATAGGCCAATCTGCCCCCAAGGGGTGCAGAAATGGCCTAAAGACAATTTGCCCCCCTGGTGAATGACCCTTGCCTAAGGGGTCACTCCCCATATAAAAAAAAGTAAACATAAAAAGATATATCTCCCTGGTGTCTAGGGGTTTCTGCCCCCAGGGGCAGATTGGCCTAATTATAATAGGCTGATCTGCACCCAGGGGGCAGACAAGGCCTCAAAATATTTTGCCCCACTGGGGAGCAGCCCTTACCCAAGGGGCTGCTCCCCTTATGTATAAACATAAATAAAAAACAAAACTCCCTGGTGTCTAGCGGTTTCTGCCACCCTTGGGAGCAGATTGACCTAATAAAACTAGGCCGATCTGCCCTGGCAGAAATGGCCTGAAAGTAAAATTGCCCCCAAGGGAGCGATCCTTGCCTAAGGGGTCGCTCATCACATACATTAAAAAAAAAAGGATCTCTGGTGTCTAGGGGTTTCTGCCCTCCCCCCCAGGGGATGATCGGCCTAATTATAGGGGGGACAGAAAAGGCCTAAAAATATTTTGCCCCCCTGGGGAGCGGCCCTTGCCCAAGAGACCGCTCCCCGTATGCGCAGGTAAAAAAAAAAAATCCCTGGTGCCTAAAAGTAAAATTGCCCCATGGAAGTGACCCTTGCCCAAGGGGTCGCTCCCCACATACACAAAAGAAAAAACAAAAAAAATGATCCCTGATGTCTAGCGGTTTCTTCCCCCCTGGGGGGCAGAAGTGGCCTAAAAATAAATTGCCCCCCTGGGGAGCAGCCCTTGACCAAGGGGCCGCTCCCCTTGTGCCATAAACAAAGAAAAAAAAACCTCCCTGCTGTCTAGTGGGCATTTCTGCTGCCCAGCAGAAATGCTGAGAGAGACATGAAAGGAGAAGAAAGGCCTTTCCTCTCCTTTCATGCCTCTCTTGCCCCCTCCACGTGTTCAGAGGAGAAATGCTTTTGCTGAGCTTCCAGTGCGGTGGGGGCAGCCTCTGATGAGGTCAGTGTGCGATCTCGCGCTGACGTCATCAGACGCCACAGGGGCGTTGGGGGAGGGGGTTGAAAGGGAAACGATTCCCCTTTCACCACTGCCCAGGGGAGGAGGGTGCCAGGCCCCCGTGGGTCCCTGTCTGGACGTAACAGTTACGTCCTGGACACCCGAGCGCTGCTGCCCAGGACGTAACCGTTATGTACACGGCACCCAAGGGGTTAAGTGACACTGTATGCCATAAAGAGCATGGGACCAGATGTACAAACAGACTGGTCGGAAGTAGTGGCTGCAAATTGTGCTCTGCCTTTTTGCAACCTATCTTTAATTTATTCTATGACTGGGGGTGAGTGCTTGAAAAGTTTCAGTACTCCGTCCAGCATTTTATTTTGTGGTGTTGCTATGTGTGTCCTAAGTGGTTAGGGTATGCCCAGATATGGGTTCTTGCTCGCTGCGCCAAAGAATCAACCTAGCCTGCCTGATGAGGGGCGATACCCCAAAATTGGTGCCAGTATGCTTGTTGCCTATCCAGACTTGGTAGTTCAGGGTGGACTGTTTCCATGAGGAGCAGGGTCAAGACTGATTTGCTTATGGCTGTATCCAAACTGGGGTGACGTGGTGAGCAAAATAGCAATGGATTAAACCCAGATCTGTGACTGGGGGTGAGTGCTTGTAAAGCTTCAGCACTGTGTCCATCATTTTATTTTGTGGTGTTGCAACACACTAGTCACCTCCATTTTTTATGTCATTAGTTGGTTCCACAATATGTCAAAAGAACCATAGTTTCCTGAATTACATGAGATAATCTACATTTAAGCGACATCATATGCTGAAGATTGGGCCAGATGTACAAACAGACTGATTGAAAGTAATGTTTGGAAATTGTGTTCTGACTTTTTGCAACCTATTTCAAGTATGCAATGTGACATATGCAATAATAGGTTGCATTGCGAAATCTTCAGACGAGGGTGGGCGGGGTCGAATGAATATTAACTAAACAGGTTATTTGTGTACCCCCCAATAGTAGACTGCAAACACAGAGATGGAGGCATGCAAGGAACTACAGACCACCATTCGTATATTTGCATTCCCAAATAAGATTTTTTATTTTTATTTAAAGCAGCTCGTTTTCCTTAGAGGAATGGGTTCTGCTTTAAAAACCATTGCCTGCTTCCTCCTCCCTAAACCTCCCCCACTTTGAGGAGGCCCAAGGTGGCTCAAAAAGGAGAATGTGTCAAAGGGATACATGTTCCCCTTTGCTAGTCTTACGCGTCCTACAAGGAGTCGGTTACATTGATGTATGTTATTGTGAATCACAACTAGGAGGGGGCACCTCTCATATGCAGTCTTCTATTTGTGATTCCGAAGACATCGGTAAACCCATTTTCAGAATCTGGAAAGGCGTTACCAAATAAGAAAATGGGTTTAATGCAAAGCAAAGCACCATCTTAAGGTCACAAATCTTGGGATTTTGTGAATTCCAGGTTTTGCGACCGTTGAATAGTTATGTTCAACTAGCCCGTGGTTCTCGCTAATAAAACAATACTTTTAGAGAATCCTGTTTACCTGTGAATTCTCAAACCTGCGAATCAGATTCAACCATGCAAAAGTGTCATATTACAGCTTTAGCTTTAACCCTCTGACCCCCTCAAAGGATGAATGACATTTTTGTTTACATAATGTAGGACCTACAAAACTGAGTAAGTTCAAACTAATTTATTTTAGGGCACAACCACAGTAATCATATCACTTATTTTCTGAACTATGAACATGCAAACATGATACGCACTTGTGAGCTCCTGGTGTGAAGGCATCTCTCCATTTTAAATACTATTTAGTGAATTAAGCACCCAACATGATGTTGAACTAATATACAGACAGTACTTACATATCTCCAGAAAGGTAAATACAGCTGAAAATACATAATATACACCTGCAAGAAGTTCAAAAGGACTCCTTGAAAGGGGTAAATGGTTACTACTGCTAATTTCGCAGCTACAAGAGCAGAGAAATCTCCACATAAGTAGTGGGAAGTGGGCATGGTTAACTGTGTAAGTGTGGGAAAGTCTACAAACTTTTATGTTTATGGACATTCCCAAGCGCTGAACCAACATGTTCCCCACCCTGGAAATAGTTAGAAATTCACACATACAACGGGCTAAATTACTCCTCTTAGTGGCCGGGAAGGGGAGGTGATCACTTGGATACTTGATGATGTTGTAGGGGAAGGCCTTTCATCAAGGGTGGGAGGGCAATCACTTTTTTTCCTATAGATTTAAAAGAAAAAGAAGAAAAAAATGTACATTTGTACAGAGGGGTCAATTCCCCTATTGCTTAAATGTATGTTTTTTAGAATTAAACACTGGGGAAATAGGAGCCTGGAGAGTGATTTACGAGCTTGGAGCTGGGACTGCTTGAGAGTTTAAAAAAAAACCTTCATTCCAAGCTGTAAACCTCCGCATAACCTTTTACGTTTCTTTTCTGATACGGGCCATTGTGTATATGGATATTTACGATAGCAACTCCCGAATTAAATAGGTCTGAGGATAGAATTAGTCTGAGTCTCGATTCCCTTTAAATATTTTGCGTTTTGTGCCTTATTTATGTGGTGGTGGTGGGGGTGGGGGGGAGTTTGTGATTCTGTGTAACCTTTAACCTTCTGATTAGATCCTAGTTTTTCTAGTATATACCTACAATTATCGGTCTCACATGCTAAAAGCTTCCTACTTATACTAATGGAGTTTCAAATCAAATGTTGAAGACTTCATCACGTGCATGTGGGTTTTATTTTCCAATCTCACCACCACGATGAGGTCTGTTCACTCTACCACATCACATCTAACATGATTTTAAACGTTCTTATAAATCAGCCTCCCGAGTTATTTATTGGACGGTAATTTCATGAGCTGATCTGAGCTGTATTCAGTAGAATGGATAGATACCAAACATTGCACAAAATCACAAAAGCTGCATTTGAGCAAATCCTGCACTAAACAGTTTGGTGTTTATTTTTGGTACATGTCACTTTGTCCTTGAGCTAAAATGCATTTTACATCACAGTTTTTCTAAGCTTGTTTTGAATAAGTTCTTATCAAAATAAGTCAGAACACTCTGCATGCACATTCCTAGGTACTCCATACCAAAAACCTTTGCAGAAGAATAAAGAATACAAGAAATGTCTCGGTAGATACTTGTGTCATGTTAGAAAAGTATCATAGTCTCCTGGCAACAAAGTCAAACATTTCATTTTCTTTAGTCCGTGGAAAATAGGATAATTTAGCACGGTGGCCATACTTTTAAGCCAAAGCTACTCCTTTCCAACCTGTTTGTACCCACATCAAAAATTGAACTACCATATGACCAATGCTTTACACTTTAATATTGTTGGGAACTAGAAGAGACACAAGCAAACTCTACAGCGTGCAATATCGTGGCATACACGTGAGGCAAACAGGTATCAGTGGGACTGTATTTTGTTTTTCTCGTTAGTCCACAGTAGCATGATGTTGAAGCAATTACAGGTGGACCAGACCACAGCAGTGCAACAAAGACTCAGAAAACTCAAGAGGAATCGCTAACCCACCGACGACCTAGATGCCTACGGGGACATCAGAAATTAAAAGGGAACCCTCCTGTATCCCTGCAGCAAAACACGCAAATCATACTAAATGTCTCTAAATAGTTCATTTACCTCTCACAATTTTTCTAATCTAATGAGATATAAGGGGCCGTCCTGGGGCACTGCTCATACACACACCAAATGACAGAGTGTTGTCTTCCAATAAGGAACAAACATGAAGAGAATCAGCTGTTCATTTTCTCAGAGCGCACATGATTCGCCTCGCCAGGCAGCTGCCAATGTCATGGTTTCATCAAAGCTTTCAGTACGAAAGGAGAGAAAATCAATGCTTATCTGTAAACAGTGAATGGTTTCGTGCACAATATAGTTTATTTTAGATACTGAAACGTGCAATCCTAGTTGCAAGTATTTATCAAGACAGTAAATTGTGTGCAGGTTTCTATGGTACGTTTTTCATCACTATCTCACCTACAATATGGGAACTCTTTACCAATCAGGTAACCTGTTGGGAAGGGCTTGTAGCCTTTCGCTGGGTGCCTAATTTCCTGTTAAATTGGTATTCTGACTTTCAATTTGGCCCTGCAATCACAATAATCTAGCTTTTGTGCAGAGGCATAGACCTTTCTCGGTACTGCTAGGCCCAAAAACTGTTCTGTGACGTGGAGGAGCACACCCAGCGTGTGGGTTTTCGACTACTGTTTGAGCTCTACATGCAATCACATAAAGCAGTGGTGGCAGCATACTGTGCTTTTTAATCTATAGTGTGACCAGACCTTTTTCGAGTGGAGCCTACCGCCGCCTCTTGTGTAAAGTTCAGCTGTTAAGTGGCACCCTGAATCTTGCGCTGGCATTTGTATGTATGTGCAGTTAGTGTGTAGCACATGCACAATAGTAGGACTCTATGGGCCTGATTCACAAATAGTCTCCGCAGTTGTGGCAGAGGCTTAGCAGCCTTAAATTGTGAATCTCCATCCCCTCTCTCAAAAATGCCTGCACAACTGGGATCCAAACCACATCACTTTGTTCCAGTCTCAAGTTCTTCATCGCAAGGAACCTGAGAGTGCCGAAGAGTAATTGAAGAGCTGCCATGCAACCAGCCAATCTTCCAGAGGTGAGGGGGAATCACTCAAAGTCTGCAGTTTCTGTTGAAGGAGTGTGCCTAGGCCTGCAAGGGGAGAGCCTGTCCAGGAGGAGAAGCCCAGTGTGTTCCTGCTCACTTGCCGAGAGAGCAAGGTCAGGCATGACCCATATCATGGAAGGATTCTGACAGTTGCCCTGTGCAATATCCATTTGAGCTGTGTGAGACTTCTCCAGAGCATCTTGAGTTGCCCAGCAGTTTTCCGTGGGCTTAAGACACTAAACACTAGTTGTATCACATTTAAAGCTATACACCTTAACTGTCCCTCAATCTAAAAAATGTATGACAACAATTACAACTTAAGTAACACATCTAAATTACTTCTCCAAAGCATCCTTGTTTCAAAATAATGGTCACCATTCATCATACCTTATCAGGAAATGTAAATAGAATTGGGAATGCCCTTTCCACCCATTAAAGACTCCTTAATCACAAATCTTCTAAGCTAAGCTAAAATATCTCCTATTAAAACTGCCCTAACATCAATCACTTTGTTCATGTCTGCTAATGATCCCAAATTATCACTGTCACACAACCATTACACTGCTGCTGACCTCCAAATATATAACTCCTGTCACTTAAACCATTACTAGACACATTGCACCCAATTTAAAACAGTAGCACATTTGTACTTGTACATTAACTTTTATGAACTGAAGTAGAGTTACAACTTTTTGAGATTCAAAAGCATTCAGATAAGTAAGCCTGGAAAGCTACACCAGGCCTCACTAGTGTATTTATCACACAATTTCTCTTCCACTTGCAGATGTTGTGCAAGTTCATATCCTATTACCTTTTGGTGTAAAGCCATGGTCACTCTTTGGGATCTAGCAACACTATATCAAATATGCTAAAATACAAAAAAAGAATAAAAAAGGGTGACACTATATGCTACTTTCAGATGTTAAATACTACCAGTCTACTGATATACAACTTTGGGGTTCATTGTCCATTCATATGGTTAAACGATAGGTACTACTCTATAAATTTCAAACAAAGCAAACAGCATAATGCACGCAAACCTCTAAGGCACTTTGACTATTTGTTACATCATGGAAAAACTCACAAAAGTACTATTCACAAAAATGTTGGAAATCTACAATAAGATTTTTACATTTATGTTTTAGTGCAGATTTCCTACTGTTGGAATTCATGAAAGCCTCATAGAATCTACAGGGGAAGCTGATCCTGGCACAGGTTTACAGGCATATCCCTTGAGAATGTGTGATTTCCCACTGCAGGGAGTTCTCTGTGGTGGAG
Source organism: Pleurodeles waltl (assembly GCF_031143425.1). Taxonomy (NCBI): domain Eukaryota; kingdom Metazoa; phylum Chordata; class Amphibia; order Caudata; family Salamandridae; genus Pleurodeles; species Pleurodeles waltl. Next base: position 666,196,137 of record NC_090439.1, on the reverse strand, counting down.
AACTTTGCACAAGAGAATCGATGCCCGTATGGCTGTGCACTTTTATGCTTTTTTTTTTCTCCTTGGAGAAATATTTTTCCCCAAGGAGAAACCCCTTGTCCTACACCTCTGCTAAATTTTGTGGGTGATCCATTTCCATTTCCAGCCTGGATAAGATATTTATGCCAGCACTTGTCTCACGAAAATATATAACCCATTACCGGCATGACACAGGAATGGTATTGGTTTGTGAATGTTCACAGACCCACTTGTTTGTGGCCGTTTACAAACTCGCAAGGCTAACTATGTGTCAGAATGTACAGCAATGCTCTCAGTCCCACCACTTGAGAGAGATTTAGAGATGCAGATATATTTACACTGGTGGGGGCAATCCCCACACATGTTAAAGGTCTAACCCCTGCTAGGAATCTATTTGTGAATTCTTTGTCAGGCATCTCTGAGGTATCATTAGTCATTAACTGACATTTGTTGCCAAATTTGCCTTTGTGAATGGGCCCCATGGAGCTTAAACCTTTCCTGTTTTTCTGCAGGTACTGACTAATGAATAAAGTATGTCTTTCTAAAGGCAAGAGGACACAAGATATGTGAAGAGATTGCCAAACTATGCTGCTACCTTCGTCTTATGGCCTAACCCTTCAATACTAAGTCAACCATAGCTCCAACCTTTATTATTTTATGAGAATATTTAAAATAACACATGCATAAAAGACTCATTCTTGTTGTTTACAAATGTCTTAAAGGTTGATTGATGGACTTACTCATTTATTGAAATGCCACTATAGACTGTTATGAACTAGTGGCTGTTTAGATGTAAGATTGATGTTGTATTGGTATATATTGGCTGGGGTGCTGGTACTGAATGACGATGGGTCTGTACTTGCCCTGGGATCTCTCTGCACATCAATGCCCCCTAGTGCCCTGCCTGTGACGGTTGTAAGGCTGAATTTTCACCTGACCGAGGCACAGTGGCCTTAATTCCATGCGTAACCTCCAACAGGCAGCGATCCATTGTTGTCAGTCTATCGATCTCTGAGGCTAATATAGATTTATTAATATTGTCCAGATTCTTAACAAAATTTTCCATGCTGACTTTTGGAATTGTCTCTAACTGAGATTGCTCATATTGAAAACAGAGTCTTGAGGAACAGCATGGCTGGCACAAGTCTCTGTTTTAAGAGGTCCCTTAGTTTTAGTACAAGGAGGGCAAAGCATGTCTTTTTTCTTATTAGCTGGGGGGTGAGGGATGACCCAATTATTGCCTCTGGAGTGGGATTTTGAGTTAAGATAGAGTCAATGGAAAGAGGCCCCATATAAGAGAAGGAATTAACTTCAAGGCCAAGCACATATGCGCATATGACAGGCTCATGTGTGCTGGTCTTGCCAATAACTGATTACTGATCTTATCCGTATTAGTCAGGACAAGCTCTGCAAATCATCTATGGGTAATACTGATTCTCTCTTCGACTGAGTCAATTTCTGTGTCAATTACCCTCATTGCATTGGTGAAGAAGGTAGAGATAAATTAAATGGTGTGGTCCTTGCCATAGAGAGTCAGCACTTCATCTTTTCTCTTCCCCATGGTAGAATATCAAAAGCAAAGTCAGGAGATGTGGCCCAGTCCAGCTTCTTCCTGACTCAGATGGGCTCAGACAGGCTTGATCTAGCTCCAGTCTTTGCCCAGGCAGCACCTGGGCACATCCCTCATGCATCCCACGTCAGGGTGAGTGAAGTTCCCTTAAGAGTGCTAGTAGCAGCAGAGAAGGGCTCACTTCCTCCACCCCCTCTCACCACCAGAGGCCAGGAGCAGCAGAATCCTGTAACACACAAACGCAAATTCCTGCAGTAGAGTTACTCGTGCCACAGGGAGTGAGGTGCACTTAAAAGTGTTAGTAGAAGAAGAAGAGGGTTCCACACCCTCTAACCACCTGAGGCCAGGAGCAGCAGAATCCTGGGTCACGAAATCCCGGTGTGGAGTCCTTCTATGTCGCGGGGAATGAATTGTGCTTAAGCAGAAGAGAAGGGCTCTGTGAGCAATTGTGTTGTTGGTTGACTGAGGTGTGTGAGCCCTAATCAAGCAACAGACACAATTCCTTACAGGGTGAACCACAAAAAGTCACTAAATTAACCTCTGCAAAAGCCTGGGTAGCTTGGAGAAAAAAGGAATCAGGCTAAACTTAGAGGCAATGTGTAAAGTATTTATGCAGCATACAAACAGTAACACAACACTGTAAAAACTCCAAACTAATTTTCAATAAATTATTTAACACAAAAATGACAAAATCCCAAGCAGTTTAACTGGAGTTTTGATTTTTTGCATTTTAAGGTTTAAAATAGTGCCAAAAAAGTGCCAACCACAGAAACTTGATCACCTTTAGCACCACAACCAAGGACAAGGAGTGTATGGGGACCTCTTGGGGATTCAGGACTCACTCCAGGTGTGGCTTCAAGATGGTGAGATCTTGTTTTGTCACTATGGCTCTGAACAGGAAGCCAACAAACCAGCCCTTGGAGTCACTTCTGGAAGTCCTGGGTGTAGGTGAAGATGCAGGGCTCAACAGAAAGGCTGGCCTCTGAGGGTTCATGGCCGGCTCAAGGTGGCAAAGCAGTCCTTTCAGGTGCAGTAGCAGTCTGGTAGAGTGTACAGCAGGTCACAGCAGCAGACAGATCTCTGAGAGTCTTTCTGCAGGTTCACTAGTGAACTGAAGAGTGCATGTTAAAGAGCCCTATTTTTATACTCTGGTGCCCTGCTCCTAGAAAGTGAATGATGTTTTCAGAAGGGTTCTTTGAAGTTCCAGGAGTTTCCTGCCTTCCATGCCCTGGTTCCTAGCTGGATGCACTGGCAATATGGGGTTGTTAAGCCCATTGTGTGGTTGCAAAGCCTTTCCAGATGTAAGTGGGGCTGCACTCAGCCCTCGGTATATAGTATACCACTCAAAAAGAGCCTTACATGTAAATTATATATGCCAGCCAGGTGTATGCCAACCAAACCATGTTAGGGGAGTGAGCACTAGCTCTTTAGCACAGGTTAGCAGTGGTAAAGTGTACAGAGTTCTAAGGCCAACTGAGCAAAAATCCAGACAAGATGGATGCAAGCAGGCAAAAAGTTTGGGGAAGACCACCCTAAGGCTGACAAGTGTAACCACCTGAGGCAAGGAGAACCAGAATCCTGGGACACAAAGTCCTACTGTGGAGTCGTCCCATGTCGAGGGGGAGCAAAGTACACTTAAGAGTGCTGGTAGCAGTAGAGAAGGGCTCACTGCCTCCTCCTCCCCCTCTCACCTCCCACTCCAGGAGCAGCAAAATCCTGGGACATGAAGTCCTTCTGTGGAGTTGAGGTTTTTAATTATCTTGCACAAACTCAACATGGCAGCCTTGATCACATAACCAGAGTTTCCTTCACCCTCACCATATAGTGTGACAGCATAAAAGAAGGACATAGGCCCTCATTACGACCCTGGCGGCCGGCGGTAAGCTGGCGGTAACACCGCCAACAGGCTGGCGGTTTTCCGCCAGCTATTATGACCATGGCGCAATAGCTACGGGCATACCGTCGGCCCCTCAAACATAACGCCAGGCTTCCGCCTGGCAGTCATAATCCCCAGGGCAGCAGTGCAAGCACCGCTGCCCTGGGGATTATGAGTCCCCGACCGCCAGCCTGGCCACGGCGGTAAACACTGCCATGGAAAGGCTGGTGGTAAGGGGGACTTGGGATGCCCCTGGGGGCCCTTGCACTGCCCATGCACTTGGCATGGACAGCGCAGGGGGTCCCAGGCATAGCCCCATCGCGTATTTGGCAGTGAAATGCGCAGAGGGTGCTACTGCACCCGCTGCACATCAGCATTGCCGCCGGCTCTATTATGAGCCGGCAGCAATGTTGATGTGACTTTTCCACTGGGCCGTCCGCTGGCCCAACAGAAAAGGTCATAATAGGGAGCCAGGAATACCACCAGCACTGGCGGTATTCTGGCTCCCGCAGCCTCGGCGGTCTTTTTAAAAGACCGCTGAGGTTGTAATGAGGGTCATAATCTCCCTAGGAAGAGCCCTATTGGGATGGACAATTTCACATTCTCATAATAAAAATACATAAGAAAAGTCTATTTACCAAAGTAAAATAAACCAACATTGTACAAAAGAGTAGATGGATGCTATCTACCATTTAATATCCAATTGACTGAAATCTACATATAAAATAAATGTGAACATATGTGCGTAACTGCAATAATGCATTATTTATGACCAAATTCCACTAATTTGACAATCAGTATGGTGGATTTACTCTCATGTGGGCAAAATGCATACAGTTCCAGAGTACACCACAATATACAAGGCGCCACCTTGGGTCAATCAGGCTTCTGTAATATAAAAAACCTTGGAGATAAGGTGAAAAAAAGGGACAGTGCAGCATTACAGAATAACAACTGCAAATATTTCTATGCCATTCATATTATACACACCTGCATAAAGCCCCAGTGGGTAAGGTCCCAGCACAATAGTGCCTTAGTGGGCAATAGATGCCTCCAAGTTAGGGAATCCCATGAAATACCAGGTCACGCTTGGGTGACTGTTGAAGGCCTACTTGCTAGGTACGCCATCCAGAAATATTGACATCTGTAAGTGCACTGAAAGGACCCCACAGGCACAACACAAATATACAGTGTAAATAAAATCAAATTATTCATATCTGTCTCAATGTACCATCACCCCAGTACCAAGATCAGAAGAAAAAGTAGGAATTTCTCCACTAAAGTATGTGATTGATCTCTTTCCTTTCCTCCTGCAAATGAAAGCAAAGGTCCATGTATCACAAAAGTATGCCACTGAAAACAAGAAACCTAAATAAATAGAGCAAGTAATTGGCCCCAAAAGTTCAAAACATTCCTCCTTGAAGTGCCCCCTTAATTTCTGCTCTTTATTTAAACCTAGAGTTGTCTTCGTCTCAAGGTCAAAGATGTACCTAGATTCCCTTTTCCTGAGGGTCAAGATCTTATTGCCCCCCTGATTCTTTTCGGTACCTTCTCAGCCAGGAAAGTAGAGAACAAGTTCCTATCACTAAGTTGCCTCTCCTGAAAATGCCTGGCGATGGGATAGTGCACATTAATTGCCCTCATGTATTTTGAGCGCTCTCTTCTTAGCCTTGTGGTTGCATATGTCATTCTGCAGGGACATTTCAAAATGACCACATGAGCGGTACTACACGTAAGAAACCGGTCAATCATTTTGGTGCCCATTCCAAATGGGTATGGGCACTCCTTTTTGCAGCTACTGTTTCCGAAGGCCTTTCATCCACCATATTGGTAGAACCCCCTTAAAATGTCAAATCTCCTTTCTTTTTTCTCAGCAATGTCACTGCATACTAGTCTATTTCTGAGGGAGTAACCCTTTCTATAGATAATTCTGGGTTTGACAGCCAGTACTTCCCCATCTTATGTTAAAAAAAACAAGAAATTAACTCTAAAAAAAACTAAGGTTACAGGGATGTTATAGTTAGGTTCAGATTTTAAACTCATAAAGCCTTAGAAGTTCAGCTGTTAGAGTTATTTCAAGCAACTATAACTCACTCTCTAAGGTAACTATAACTCGCGCCCTCGCCATGCACAGTTTTGTCATCAACAATTTTATTGCAAGTGTTACAGTGCTATTATCAATGATGTCAAAGAAGATGTCATGAGTAATGTAATAACTTGGGTAATTCGCGGTGCATGGTGAGGGCACTAACCCCCCTATAACCACCCGGCCATGCGTGGTGGAAGATGTCCAAGGTGGGGCTGCACAGACCCCCCTATTCCCGAGGACTAACACCTCCTTGGAACAACACTAACAAAATATATGGGGGCTGCATGGACTCCCCCAGGAACCTGGGAGCCACCACCTCCCCGGGGCTTCATACCTAAAAAACATAAAGGGCCATGCAGACCCCATCTGGTCCCAGGGGGACACCACCTCCCTGGGACAAAGTTTAAAGAATATGTGGGGGCACACAGACTCCCCTAGGCCCCAGTGACCACCACAACCCTGGGGCTGCATTTTAAAACTATGTGGGGGTAATGCAGACCCAACCATGTGCCTGAGTTCCCCACTTCACCAGAGCTATTGAAAAAATATTTATAGTGGGGCCCCTCCAGGCCCCAGGATCCACCACCTCCCTGAGGCCTAAAACGTTTTTCAAAAGGGAGGGGGACCATGTGGACCTTCTCCCTAGGCCAATTTCAGCCCCGGGGACTCCATCCCAATGTCTCGGTCTTATCTTCAAGGGTGCCCAGGGCACCATTCAAACCTATGGGACCTGAGGGGGAGCCTCAAGGCCCCCGTGGTCTCACCAGCTTCTGTCTCCTGTGGGAGCCAGTGTTCAGTGTTGCTCCTGCATGCAGGGAGCTGCTTTAAATAGACCCCCTCTGTATCTCACAGCCCCAAGGAGGTGGCCCACTGGACCCCTATTAGTTTATTAAAAATATAGCCCCTAAAGGTGGTGGTCCCCAGGTAACGGGGGAGCTCCGCGGCACCCCTGGATATTTTTTAAGAATAGCCCCAGCCCTAGGAAGGGGCCCCTGTACCATGTCCCCAGAATCTGGTCTACCCGGGGGCCAAGGCATTTTTAAACACAAGAGACTGTGTTTTAAAAACAAAATCATGACGAAATTCTTTGATTCAGCTGCGGATACCTCTGTGGTTAAAAAAATAGCTTGTAAGCCTTGGGGGAGTCCCAGGGGGACCCCTGAATCAAGACTAGGGGATTTGGGAATATATACCCTGACCCTTTTCTTTTTTTAATGCTTTTTTTGTGGGACTCTGGAAATGGCTGCCAACACTTCTTGTTTGAAGTGCTTGCAGCCAATCAGATTTCAGCACAAGACCTCCATGGATCCACGGCCCTGAATATATACAAATTTGTTTTCCCTTTAATATCCCAAAAACTACTAAACAGATTTTGCGCCAAATAGCAAAAAGCATAATCTATCTATCTGCGTACCGAGAGCTACCTTTCTGCCAAATTTAGTGTAACTCCGTCCAGCTGTTCGGGCTGTAGTCATGTTCAAAACTCCTAATCATGGGAAATGCACTTTTGTGACCCCCCCTTTTTCATGGCCCCTACTTGGCGGATCACCCCAAAACTTCCCCTACACAACAAGATTTTTGGGCACACTTTTTTTGGCAAACTTCTTGAAGATTCGTCAAATCATGGCAAAGACATAGGCAAGCCAAAAACTGCAGGTAGTAGGAGCCAGTAGGTAAAAAAAATATATATATATATATATATATAAGCTGCGGGCATCATCCAGCTGGCGATTGAGGTAGAAGAGCCAAGTCTTGAGCTACTTTTTGAAGTCCTTCAGAGAAGGGGAGGTGCGCAGGTGCTGGAGGAGGTCTTTCCAGGACCTGGTTGCAAAGTGGGAGAAGGAGCAACCTTTGAAGCGATCACGGTGGATGTAGGGGATGTGGGCCTGGGTGAGGGAGGCTGAGTGGAGTTCTCTGGTTGGTCGGTGGAACATGAGGTGGTTGTTGATGTAGGTGGGTCAGGTGTTATGGAGGGCCTTGTATGTTTGTGTGAGGAACTTGAAGAGGCATCCTTGCTGGATGGGGAGCCACTGAAGGGCCCTGAGGAAGAGAGTGATGCTGGTTCTTCTGGGGAGGTCAAGGACGAGTCTTGCAGCCGCGTTCTGGATGGTCTAGAGGTGGTTAATGAGCTTTTTCATGGAGTGAGTGTTTGAAAAGTTTCAGCACTTCGTCCATCATTTTATTTTGTGACGTTGTCTTGGATGCCAATACTGTTTAGCATGGTGATGAGAGTGTGGTGGGAGATGGTGTTGAAGGCTGCTTATAAGTCGAGGAGAAGGAGGGCCACTATTGCTCCTAGGTTGAGGAGGTGACTGATGTCATCGGTTGATGTGATCAAGGCAGTCTTGGTGCTGTGATTGGGCCAGAAGCCGGATTGGGATAGGTCAAGCATGTTGTTGTCTTCGAGGTAATCCATGAGCTGATGGTTGATGACCTTTTCAAAGACTTTGGTGGGGAATTAGGAGGAGCGAGAGGGGGCTATTCTGTTTGAGATCGCTGGGGTCGGCTGAGTGATTCTTCAGAAGGGCCTTGACCTTGGCATGCTTCCAGTTCTGGGGATGGTGGCTGTGGAGATGGAGGTGTTAAGGAGTTTAATTAGGGATGCTCCAATTACTTCTCTTCCAAGGTTTTAGAAGTGGTGCGGGCAGGGATCCGCAGGGGATCTGGAGTGGATGGGGGTCATGATGCAGATGGTGTCTTTGCTGGACAGATGCTTCTGTTCAGTGATCTGGTGAGGTGGGAGGTGGTGGGTTGGGGTGTGGGGGTGGTCAAAGTCGGTGGGCTGGGGATCGAAGTTACTGTAGATGATGGTGATCTTGTAGAGAAAGTAGTCTGATAGTGTGTCACAGAGGGCTTGGGGAGGGTAGATTGTGTTCTCTGTGGTGAGGGGCAGGAGAATTCTCTGACAATGCCGAAGAGTTTTCTGGCATGGTTGGTGCTTGTCTTGATGAGGGTGGACCTGAAGGAGTTAAGGTTGGCAGGGTCTTGTTAGAACCCCAGCGTCTCTCTAGTTTCCTGCAGTGATGTTTGAGGGTCCAAAGTTCTAGGGTGAACTATTTGGTTTTCTTGGTGGGCTTGCTGTTGGTGGTGCTCTTCAAGAGGGCATGGTGTCGGCTGCTGAGGAGATCCATTTGGTGAAGTTTTGAACACGGAATTCAAGGATGTCCGTGGGGTTGGGTCTAATTTCTCTTGCGGTGGTGCCCCAGGGTGTTTCAGTGACTTAGCTCCAGCTGCGGCAGGGGAGGGGTCTCATTGGGGCTTCAGACAGTCCCTCCATGGTGAAGTGGACGATGTTGTGGTCAGTCCATGCTACCTCAGTGGTGTGGGAGAACTTGGCTCTGTCTTTGGTGGAGAAAATGAGGTCCCGTGTGTGTTCTGCGCTGTGCGTGGGGCAGTGACCAGCTGTGAGAGGCTGATGATGCTCATGTTTTCGAGGAGTGAGGTGGAGATGGTGTCTTCTGGGTCTTCTAGGTGAAAGTTCAGCTCTCCCAAAAAGATGCAGTGGTTAGAGTCGATTGCCAGAGGGGCAATGAAGTCCAGAATGGAGTTGCAGAAGCTGTGGCCAGGGGATCTGTAGGCAAGAGTTTGATATGGAAGTTGAGGTGTTCCATGATCTGTGTCATGTCGTCATCCGAGGCGGGCAGTGAAGAGAGCTCTTGTAGATGATGGCAATGCCTCCTATGTGTCTGTTAGGGTGGTAGCGGTGGATCATTTTATATGGTCTCTTGTTGGCAGAGGTACACACCCTTGTCCAAGTAGGCACCACAATCCTAGTCAGGTTAAGTCACACACAATCCAAATTATTCTGTGCCCACCCTCTAGTAGCTTGGCACTGAGCAGTCAGGCTTAATTTCGAAGGCAATGTGTAAAGTATTTGTGCAGAACTTTGTACAATAACAGAGTGAAAACACCACCACACAGATTTAGGAAAAAATAATATTTATCTGAATAAAATACTGTTGAAATTATGAAAATCCAATGTACACAAGCAACATTATGAATTTTAAAAGATTAAACCAAACTAAAGCGCCTAGAAAACACAATAGCCCCAACTGGTGCTATCACTGCAGCGTTGACAGAGTCATTCCCAACAATCCGACACCATAAGTGCCAGTCACGGAGTCACACAGGCCCCCAGTTACAGTACCTTTTGAAAACAAATAACAAGGACGTCACATGGAGTCGGAAGGAGGTATTGATGGAGTTAGTGCCACATCAGTCCCTTACAGCTTCAGACGAAAGAGGTGTCAGGTCCACTACACAAGGCAGGAAGAGTTGAGGCGTTGATTCCGTCCAGATGCAGGGGGAGATGAAGCAGCGGTGTCCGTGATGTGTCGATTTCTTGTGACCGGGTGGGGTCGCTGGTTTCTGTCCGTCAAGATATGATATGTCAACTTCACAGTGTCGCGTTGACCTTGAGTGACATCTGCAGAGTCGCAGCAATGTCAGACTTGTGTTGCAGGCCATGGTCGTTGCGTGCAGCAAGGTCCATGGAGCGGGAGCAGGCATCACTGAAGTCGTTTCTGGAGTCGCTGGAGTTGAGAACTAGCAAAAAGCTAGTAGTTTAAGTCTTTGCTGTCCCTGAGACTCCAGAACAGAAGGCAAGCTCAATCCAAGCCCTTGGAGAGCACTTGGGGGAAGGCAGAGTCCTTCCAGCACAGTCAGAGGCCAGCAAGGAAGCAGGGCAAAATCAGGGCAGCAGTCCTTTGTGGAAAAGCAATCCAGAGTCCTTAGGGTGGCCAGGCAGGTCTTCTGGCAGAGTTCAGGTGCAGGTCCAGAAGTGTCTGAGTTGGTGGAGTCAGGGGCCCAGCTTAGATACCCAAACATGCCTTTGAAATGGGGGAGACTTCAAAGAGTGGTTTTGAAGTGCTCAAGTTCCCCTTTCAGTGCAGTCCTGTTTCCCAGGGTCTCAGTAGGGGGTTTGGCAGTCCATTGTGTGTGGGCAGGCCACTAGCCTTTGAAATGTAATTGTCAGGCCCTCCACCCTACCAGCCCAGGAAGACCCATTCAATATGCAGATCAGTGCAGGTGTGACTGAGTGTCCTGTGTTTGTAGTTGTCTGGGTGAAATGTACAAGGGAGCTGTCATCCAGCCCAGACCAGAGGTAGATTGGAGACAGGCTGTAAGGCACAGATTGCTTTTAAGAGCAGAAACATACTCACTTTCTAAAAGTGGCATTTCTAAAATTGTAATATAAAGTCCAACCTCTTCAATAAGCAGGATTTTCTATAACAGTTATGGCCATACTAAATGTGACCTGGTTATCTCTTGCAGATCAGAATTTACCACTCAACAAGTATATGATGACAGTCCTAATGGTAGCCTATGAAAGGAGTAGGCTTCACAGTAGTGGAAAACAAATTTAGGAGTTTTACCAGGACATATAAAACACATAGGTACATCTTCTGCCTTTTTCCTATATTGTACCCTGCCCTATGGGTTATCTAGGCTCTATCATAGGGGTGACCTGTATGTAGAAAAGGGGGAGTTTAAGGCTTGGCAAGTACTTTTAAATGCCAAGTCAAAGTGGCAGTGAAACTGCACACACAGGCCTTGCAATTGCAGGCCTGAGACATGGTTAAGGGGCTACTAGTAGCACTAGATTTCAGGCCCAGGGCACATGTAGTGCACTTTAATAGGGATTTATAAGTAAGATATGCCAATTAGGGATAAACCAATTGTACCATGTTTAAGGAAGAGAGCATATGCACGTTAGCACTGGTTAGCAGTAGTAAAGTGCGCAGAGTCCTAAAACCAGCACAAAACATTGTCAGAAAAGTGGAGGGAGGCAGGCAAAAAGTTGGGGGATGACCACCCTAAGGCTGTCAGGTCTAACAATCCAGGGGTGTAGCAAGCTACTCTGGAACCCAAAAGGACTAGTGGTGGATTGGTGTAGGGGAATGTGAGTTAATTTGAGCAGTGGACATGTGAGCCTGTTAGTTTGCTTGAATAGAATAATGGAGGAATAGAAGAGGGAAGAATCGGAGATCATAGTAGTAAGATGAGGTCTGGGGTGAGTAAAAGGAGAGCTAAGGGAGGGAAGACTGTAGAAAGGGATTGGGGAGCTCATGGTAGTAAAACGAGGTTTAGGATGAGTCAAAGGAGAGATACATGAAGGAAGAGTTTAGTAGGATTGTTTGGGAGATCATAGTAGTAAACTGAGGTTTGGGGTGAGCCAGGAAGGATGGAGGAGGGAAGAGTCTAAGAAGAGTTATTTTTTGAGGTCATAGTAGTAGATTGAGGTTTGGGATGAGTCAGAAATTGGAGATAGAGGATAGATTGAGAAAGGTATAGAGTGAGACAAAGTAGTGCTTTGAAGAGAGTGATTTTTTTATCTTGTACAGTAGGAGTAAAGTAGGAGTAAAGTAATAAATAATATCAAGAATAAATAAACCGATACATGATTACATAGAAAGGGGATATTTGTATAAGGAAGATAATATATTGAGATTTTAGTTTGTATTGTATGAACATAGACTTCTTTCAAGTGTTGCGGTTTTGAAGGTAATTTATTTGTGTAGTATTTTTTAATAACTCAATGTTTTTATCTCTTTCCCAATATTTAAAGAGTGAAGTGCTTGTAGATAAATAGTTATGATAATATTTACCTATTGTGATAGATAAATAAAACTCAAAAGGATCTAATCAAACAACTTATATCAAAACTATGCAATGACCTACGAACATGTTAAGCATATATATATATATATATATATATATATATATATATATATATATATATATATATATATATATATATATATGTATATATATATATATATATATATATTCTGAATTCGTTGTAGTAGTTTCATAATTGATAGAGGTGATGCCTAGTAGAGACACTTGGCGTAATCCAGTTTAGACAGTACAAGAGAGACTTTGTATGGAAATCCCAGGTGGGGGAAGACTTTTTTATAGAGCTGAAGCTTCATCTTGCTAATTTATTCACTTAGGGATTCATTGTTAACTTGGAGTCCATGGTAATTCCAAGGTTTCTTACTTCCTTAGATATTTTAAGAGGTGTCACCAGATCACCAGGCCAGGTGTAGAGTGGGTCATGATTTTTCCAAGTACCACATGTTAGTATTTCCATTCTGGAAGCATTCAGTTTGAGATGGCTCCATGTCATCCACTGATCAATGGCTCTGAGGCAACTGAAGATTTTTTAATTTCCAATGTCCTTGGGGCTTTCCAGTTTAAGGAATATTTGTGTGTCATCTGCATAGTTGCAGTATGTGAGCTGAAATCCATTAATCATTACAGGTAATGACATCATTTAGATGTTGAAAAGCATGGGTGAGCTGACTGAGCCTTGAGGGACCCCTGCTTTTGTGAAGTATGGTTTGGGTGAGAAAGGGGAGTATGGATGATGTTTGTTTTGTTTTGAAGGTAGGATGTGATTCAGTTGAGAGCAGTCCCCGCTATGTCAGCTTCGTAGAGTCTTTGTAGTAGGGTGTCATGGTCAACTGTGTCAAAGGCAGCTGAGAGGTCCAAGAGAAGCAGTACAGCAACTCCATTGTGGTCTGCTGTGTTTTTAAGGTTATCTCAGATGGGGATGAGGGCAGATTCAGTACCTCTTCCTGCCATAATCCAGTTTGGTAGTTTGAAAGTATGTTGTTATCTGGATTGCATTGCGACATTAGGACGGATGCTGCTATTTCTATCAGTTTGAACAGGAAAGGTCTATTCATGATTGGTCTGTAGTTGTTGGGGTAATGTGGGCCCAGGTTTGTTTGTTTTTAATAATGGGCATATGTATTCCTTTTTAGATCTTCTCAAAATATTCCTGTAGTTAAAGAATTATTGATGATTCTTCTTGCTGGTGTGGCAGCAGAGGTAGATAAAAGAATGTTCTTGAAAAAGTGTGGTGGACAATGGTCAGAGGGGCAGTTGGAAGGCCTGCTTGCTTTGATCTGATCCATAAATTCACTTTGTGATATTTGTGTGAAGAAATGCAGATGCTGAGTTTGCTTACTCGTGGATGGGAGTTCTGGAAATGGGTTGGTTCTGGTGGCTTTCTTTTGCTTTAAATAGGAGTCAAACGTGTCTGCCTTGGTTGTGCAATGATTTGCCAATTTGTCTGCTAATTCTTGAGTAATGGGATGAGTTCCTTCTGTGCAATTAGGTTTGTAAAATTCGGTAAGAATATTATAAAGTTCTTTATTTGCGCATTTAGAATTTAGAATTCTGTCTGAATAGTACCTATTTTTAGTTTTTTTTTATTGTTGATTTGTATATTCTGTTAAGTTTGCATAGATGAAGTTTGTCTTGATTGCTGTTTATTTTGAGCCACATTCGTCGTAGCCTTTTGATTTGTTGTCTTATCTTTTTTAGTTCTGTATTTCTCCAAGGTGCTTGTTTTTTTTTATCCAGTTTGTTTGTTCTAGGTGGCATTAGAATATCAAAAATGTCCTGCAGCCACTCATAAAGGTTTTGAACTGACTTTCTTGTGTCTAGATCTGTGTTGGCTGTTGGTTTTGGTTTTAAGTATTCAAAATTGAGTTTGTTCCATGGTTGATAGGTGGATGTATGTAAGGTGGCCTTGCATGTGTTGATTTGTGTTGTTTTACGTTGGAAAGCTACCAAATGGTTGCCTGACCAAGTGACTGGAGTAATCCTTTGAATGGTAACTAGTTCTGGATTTGCAAAAATGACATCTAGGGTGTCTAGTAATGTGAATGGGTTTGTGTACTGACCTTTAGCAACAGCAACAAGACATGGAATGACTCCTGGTGGCCATCAGATCTAGGACCTGCACCCACTTCTTTTGACCAGACCAGAAACCTCAGAATCATCATTGACAACAAGCTCACGAGGAAATCACAGATCAACGCTGTCTTCTCTGCCTGCTTCCTCACGTTCTACATGCTAAGTAAGATCTTCAGTGGCTATCCCTACACACAAGACATACAGTGACAAAGGCCCTCATCACCAGATGACTGGACTACAGCAATGCCCTCTACGTAGAAATTGCCACAAGCGTCCTCCAGAGACTTCAGACCATATATAATGCCACAGCCAGACTCATCCTTGGCCTTCCTTGACAAACCCACATCACACTCCCACCTCTGGCAACACCATTGGCTCCCCACACAGAGATGCCAATTCAAGCTGCTAACCCACGCACACAAGGCTCTACACAACCAAGGATTTGCGTACATTAACCACTGCCTGAACATCCACTACCAGTTGAGAAGACTATGTTCTGCTTCCCTTTCACTTGCCAATACTCCCTGCAACTATGAAGCAGAAGTGGAGGACGGTCCTTCTCTCACATTGTAGCAAAAACCTGGAACAGGCTCCCCACACACCTCTGGACCAATCACCTCACTTTTGCAATTCCAAAAGGATCTCAAGACCTGGCTGTTTGAATAAGCCTTCAGAACCTGCAAGGGCCTGGATACCCAAATGGGTGAATAGCCACACTTTATAATTCCTGATTGATTGATTTATTGTGCACAATCTGATATAGCTTCAGTATGACTAGGCTACTGATGATAGTTTTTAGATGGAGCATATAGGGTTTGTCAAACCAAATGTTTAGGTCCCCGAGAATGCATATGTTGGCTTGTAGTGTTATGAAGTTTGAAACTGAAACTGTGTCTAGAAACATATCTGGAAAAGTTGCATTGCTAGGTGGTGTTCTGTTAAGGAGGAGGAAGTTGGTGTAGGAATCTGGTGATGGGGCCTCACAACCTTGTATGGAAATGTTGTCAGTTTTGGCGAGATTTATTGTTTGGTTGAATATAACAGCTAGCCCACCACCTCTTTTGCCTATACAATTTTGTGTTATAGTCTGATAGCCTGGAATAATGGCTTCATGCAACACTGGAGCCATGTCATCTCACAACCTTGATTCAGTTAGGAAGAATAAGTCAGGTGGTGTGTCAGTGAGTATGTTGTACATGTGGTGCTTGGTTTTAGATAGTGATCAAGCATTTAGTAGGCAGCTAAGAGATTGTGTTTTTGTGGTGGTGTGACTTTGTTTTCTATAAGATTGAGCCGTATATTTTGAACTTGTAGTGGGTGTGTCATTAGTGCTGGTATTAACTGTATGAGAGTCGCAACAGTGTTGATTTTTTATTTAGTGTTCCTCGTCCAGCAGGCTTGGAAGGCATTTTGTTGGGTCTGCGTGTGTTGGTGTGGGAGATGGTAGTTGAGAGTGAGATGGTGAGTTGTGTTGTTTTTGTAGAGTAGCCTTTTTGTGTAATAGACAAGGGAAAGTGAAGTTGTGAAGAGTGACACGTTGTTTATTTTGTTTACATCTATTTAAGTGGAAGCTGGGGTGGTGGTGGAGCCTGTGGGTCACATTTTAACGCTCTAAATTATGCAATGGATGAGAGGCCAGTGAATGAGAGTTGTTGTGTTGGTGCTTTTGTTGTTGGTGTTGGTAAAGATAGAAAATTGTGGAGTAAAGATGGTTTACAATGTGTGTTGTTTGTGTAGTCATAAGGGTGGGAGTGGATGTATGTTTCTAATTTGTGTTGGAAAGTATTATGAAAGATAAGAACCAGACAATTTTCGTTCTTAACGTGGTGTTGCGTTGGCTCTCATTGTACCAATGGGACTGCTGGATTTGGGTGACTGCATCACCTGAATTGTGAGGACCCGAGTTCGATCGCACACCATCTGACAACTGTCGGCCCAAACCGTTTTCAGCCAGCTAGCAGCGCCTCACCTATATCCAAAAGCAGGGGTCATTTGTGGCAGCGGGGCACATGACATTGTGACCTCACAAAGAAATCGTGATGGATCAGATCTCATCCTTTGCTCACAGTTACATTTGTCTCACTGCTTGTTATGCAGTGCTGCCCCCTAAGGTCTGCATGTAAGTATGTTGTTTATGGAATTCATCATCCTTCATGTAGACACTCACAGCCGCACAAGTGGCAGAGTATTGATGTTTAGTGACTATTGCTGGTTGTGCTGAACCCTCAGTGTACATAATTGTGTGATATTGGGTAACAGGCAAGGTGTTTGCTGGAACTGGGCATTCTAGTTCATACTGAAGAAATTATGGAGTTTGTAATTTAAGGTTGAAAACATAGTCAACATCAGTGGCTGACAGAGACATTGCCTATTGAATCCAACATGGATGTAGTGCCTTAGCATTAGGAATGCTGGCTTTTGTGCCAGCCTCCAGGGCAGGAATCGGAGATACGACAATAATGCATTTCCCCTGGGCCAGAGTTCTCTCTTTAATCACAGCCATCTGAACAGGAGCCAGAATGTTTTCTGTGGGAGCTAAGGATTGTTCAGTTGTGGAATACAGATGTGATTTGTATGCTATAGAGGCAGTGTCACCCTCATTGAGCGTTACATAGATGACACCAATGGCACCAGCAATTACCCTGATGACCAAAAGTGTTTTGTTGTTCCTTGTTTGTACGTGTTTTTCTGCAAGCATGTCTTGTTGTAATGCTCTAAGAATGTGTGTGTGTTTGACTGTCCAATATTTACTTGAAAAGTCAGGACGTTTTAGATCATTTAATGGTTTAATGCATTGTGCATAATCTGGAATCTAAGTTCTACCAAAGTTTAAATAGCCCAACAATGACTGGATCTTTTTGATGGTGTTTGCGATTGTGCTCATAGGCTCTTGCCTTCATCTGATAGTTTGTATCCCAAAAATAGGACACTAACAAAGACTATTTTAGCCTAGTTATTAATTTTAAAACGAATAGGAGTCTTAGGCCCTCATTATAAACACGGCGGTAAATACAGTCGACTGCCGTGGCGACGACGAACAGAAGCCCGCCATTGGCGGTGAACAGAAACCCGCCATATAATGATGCAAAAATCTGAAACTGCCAAAAATCTCCCTGCCACCAGTCACCGCCAGGACCTTGTCAGCGGAAATGCTGGACCTACCACCCCGCCACCGCCGAGCACACAAACACCGCCCTCCAAATAATGTAGCACAAATTACCACAGCGGTTAGTGGAAGCCGAACGACCATTGGCGGTACAGATCGCCATGGGCGGCAAGTGGACCCAACATTAAGAAATGCATTCATTGGTAAGTTTGAAACCAACACACCTGAGAAACGTCCACAACACTATAAATCACACACAGACACACCCCATAATCCTTTGCAATGAAATTAGGCTAACCAATACAGAGAACTCCAGAAGCAGACATCAAAGCACCCTCACCTAGATCCACAAAAGGCACCATTCACAACTCTCACCATGGCACCCCCCAAACACCCACGCTTCACAGAAAGGGAGCTAAGGACCATGGTGGATGAGATCCTGAAGGTGGAGCCACAATTATTCAGGGCACAGGTCCAGCACACACCCATTGCCAGGAAGATGGAGCTATGGCAGCAGATAGTCAACAGGGTCAATGCAGTGGAACACCATCCACGCACCAGGGACAACATCTGCAAGAGATGGAACGACCTGTGTGGGAAGGTCAGGTCCATGACTTCCAGGCACCACATTGCAGCCCAGAAGACTGGGAGAGGACCGCCACCAGCACCACCTGACTAAACTGACTGGGAAGAAAAGGTACTGGCCATCCTGCACCCGGGGGGCTTCACTGGACTCACTGGAGGAAAGGACTCTGATGAGTCATCTACAATTACCCCATATCCATCACATCTAGAATGCATGCACCACCTCACCCCTCCAATGGACTGGAAACAAGCATCCTGGGACCGGTTTCGGGGTTTCACCCCTCATCAGCCAGACTAGTTTAATCCAGTGGCATGGGAAGCACGGGACCCACGTCTGGGCATACCCTTCCCACTTAGGGCAACAAATGCAAAAAGAACAAGTGATGGATGGAATGCTGAACAATGTCAAACATTCACCCCCAGTACAGAGATCTGGGCCTAAATCCATTGTTTGTTGGCTGCCCATGCCATTCCAGTTTGGACCCAGCCATATGCAAATCAGTCTTGACCCTGTTGCTTTGGCCGCCATATGTGCGCTGGGTATGCCCAGACGTGGGTCCTGGGCTCACTATGCCACTGGATTCAAGCTAGCCTGGCTGATGAAGGGTGAAACCTTGAAACCGGTCCCAGGTTGCTTGTTTCCGTTCCAGGGAGGACCTGGCCTGGCAGTTCGGGCTGGACTGTTCCCATGAGGAACAGGGTCAAGACTGATTTGCATATGGCTGGGTCTAAACTGGGGTGGCATGGTGAGCAAAAGAACAATGGATTAAACCCAGATCTGCGACTGGGGGTGAAAGTTTGATTGGTTCTGCATTCCGTCCATCATTTGTGTTTTGCTTCATATGTGCGCCGGGTATGCCCAGACGTGGGTCCCGGGCTCACTATGCCACTGGATTCAAGCTACCCTTGATGCTGAAGGGTGAAACCCTGAAACCGGTCCCAGGATGCTTGTTTCTGGTCCAGGGAGGACCTGGCCTGGCAGTTCGGGCTGGACTGTACCCATGAGGAACAGGGTCAAGACTGATTTGCATATGGCTGGGTCTAAACTGGGGTGGCATGGTGAGCAAAAGAACGATGGATTAAACCCAGATCTGCGACTGGGAGTGAATGTTTGATTGGTTCCACATTCCGTCCATCATTTGTGTTTTGCTTTGTGCGGACCTACCACTACTGCCAACATTGCTGCGACCATGTTACCATATTGTTCAACCACCAGTAGGCCACTCCCATCACTGTAATCTGCACGATTTATCCCTGCACCAAATAAAACACCTTTTGACCTGTTACAATGTCCCCTGTCATTAAGTTGAAACAAAGTGAAGTATGGATACAACTGTATAATAACTCTTTATTGTTATCTGATTAGCAGGAAATGCACCAAACGCCTTACGTGTTCTTGTGCCTACAGATGTGTTGAAATGTTATACTATGTTGTAATCTGGCCCAGGCAGACCTGGTCACAGTGGCAATGAGTATTGACCCAACACCCCCATAAATGACAAGGCACACTGACAGTATGAGGCACAGACAGCAATCTCATCCAAGTGTCCCACAGAGTTACTAGAAGTAGAGTTGTATTAGTTGGGTTCTGGTCTGTGTATCTTCCCCTCCTCATCATCACCATCACTGTCATCCCCTCTCTGAGGAAGCTGGTCTGGATATACAGCACCCTCCTCCTCCAAGAAGAGGATAGAATTTCTCACAGCCACGTTGTGCAACATGCAGCAGGCCACCACTATTCTACACACCTTTTCAGGCCCATAGGCCAGGGAACTGCCAAAGATATGCAGGCAACGAAATCTAGCCTTCAGGAGACCTATTGTGCGATCTATCACCCTCCTAGTACGCCCATGGGCCTCATTGTAATTCTTCTCTGCATCTGTTCCAGGATTCCTCACTGGTGTCAGGAGCCAACTCAAGTTGGGATAGTCAGAATCACCTAGAAAAAGGTGAAAAACAGGACTTTCATTGACGACCCTCAGAAGCAGACAGCCTGTCTGTCTGCTATGTGGCAATAAGTGTCAGAAACACCTACCTATGATCCACCCTCTGCCCTCTTGTAGTTGTTCGATCTTGTGTGGCACACTACTGTTCCTCAGCACAAAGGAATCATGGACTGATCCAGGGAACATGGCATTCACATGTGAGATGTACTGGTCTGCAGTACACACCAATTGAATGTTCATGGAATGAAAGTTCTTCCTGTTTCTGTACACCTGTTCACTGACTCTTGGGGGGATGATAGCTATGTGGCTCGATGGCACCTATCACATGGGGTATGTTGGCAAAGGCATAGACGTGCGACTTGATGGCAGGGAGATCAGCACTTTGGGGAAACCTCACATAGGACTGTAGGTGTGTCATGACCACACAAACTTGCCAAATCAAATCAAAGAAATGCTTGAGAAAAGCAAAGAGATATCCTCAGTGGAGACAGCAAAGCCCAAACTGGAAGAAGGTTTGCAGAGTAATCTTGCGCTTATTTCAAAGGAAGAATCAAGAAGAGAAGATTCAAGATGGCCGTCGTAAGTCCTGAAGGTTAGTTACAGTTCTAGTCTTGCAATCGGTTAGTTGCTAGGTTACGAGCTCACCAGCTGGAAGCTTTGCACTTCAACTGAGGTCTGACAGGAATCAGCTGTGTGGAGAGAGAGCGCGCTTCAGAGCAGAAACTCCTGTGAGGTAAAATTACCCTTGAAGACTATTTTACAGAAAACGTGATAAATATTGTCAAGGTTTATTCGAGGAGTTTGATAGTAGACCGTTCCAGTGGAGGTTTGGCAAGGCTACAGAGTTTAATGTGTGAATAAACCTTATGTTTACAAGGTTCCTGTTTAAGATACCAAAGTCAAAAGAAAAATGAACTTTAACAAGCAAGTATTTACAAATACGAAGATTATAAACGAAGGCCGAGTTTAACGGAGAAATGAATGTTAACAAGTAAGCATTTACAAATGCAACGGTAATAAACCAAAGTAGAGTTTAAAAGAGAAACGAACTTTAATAAACAAGCATTTACAAATACAAGTTATCAACAGATGTCGAAGTAAGAAAGAAGAAACAAACTTTAATAAACAAGCATTTACAAATACAAGTATTGACAGAAGGCAAAATAAGACAGAAGAAACAAACTTTCACAAGCAAGAATTACCAATGCAATAAACGTAATTGAACTCTCTAATGTAAAGTAGAAACCAACTAACATCAGCTGATTTGGAGAACGCATTATCACCAACTATATATATATATATATATATATAGAGCAACATAAAACCAATCTCTAACAAAGGTTGATAAGTTCTTCCAGAATCAGTAATACGCATTTTTAAGAAGAGCTTATCATTCATAGAGAGAAGCAAGGCTACAGAGAACTCAGGGTGAGTGAAGAAATAATAGAATTAAAGAGAATTAAGTGTTAAGAGTAGAAAGTGTAAAACTGATGTTGTATGTCCCTAGTAATTGCGACTGTGACTCTTGCAGGTGCTGCATCCAATCTTAGACGTGAAGAGGCAGACTGAGTACTGACGTTCATCATCTCTGTGGCAGTCTCTCTACAATCCCATTCCCCTTTCCACGAAGGATTAAAATTTGTTGTGAGTAGCTCGGGTCGGGATTGAGGAGTTATTTTCTGCTTCTGAGGAAATCGAATTGAAGTATCCTGACAAGGTGTCGTACAAATGCATTCAGGAATCTGGACAGTATTATGCTAAACATTGGCTGTGAAAAACCTGCACCCATGCCCGCTGTCACTAGAAATGAGCCTGTGGCCAGGAAAAGGAGTGTAGAGAGTACCTGCACTTCAGTAGGGATGGCATGCTGATTACGATTTGCCGGTGTCAGTGGTGGATCCAGTAATGCACAAAGTTCATGAATAGTTGCATGAGTGAGTCTGTAATTGATAATGATGTGATGCTCCACCATAGTCCACAAATCCACAAGTGGTCTGTACACCAATGGGGCCCTTCCTCCCCATAAGGGTCTGTACCTAGGAGGAGTTTAAAACACGTGTCCGAAACACACACACATCTGCACACATTGTTTTTCATTCAGCACAGCTGGCATGATTGTAGACAGCGTTAATGCTAAGTGTGTGTGATATTACAGCAACATGACCAGAATGATATATCAGGAATGGTCAGGTGAGGTAGCGTATAATGTTACATGTCTATGGGTATTTGCGGTGACGGCGCACACTGCCGCGGTGCGTACGCAAACTCGTCACCCCAACTTCACTTGACTCCCTGATCTCGTGCATGCAGGTACTCGACTGAGTGTACTGCTGTGTTCTGCCTCTGGTCATGGAAATGGCAAGTGTTGCAGGGGAAAGGGCCCCGGCCTTCACCAACGAGGAATTGGAGAAGCTCGTGGATGGGGGCCTGCCCCTGTACCCCAAGCTCTACGGATGGCCAGAGGTACAGGTGAGTAGGAGGATTGGGGTGCATGGATGTGAGTAGTGGTGGGTGCTGGCTGCATACATGTGTGCACCTGTGACACTGTATGGTCCAGGGTTCCTGACATGCTTCGTGTGTGTGCTGTTAGGCTGTTTGAAATGTCTGTCTCATAGTGGACGTATAGCCAGCTGTATATGATTGGCCAGTGTCTGACCTCAGTGTTATTTTTCTGTGTGTCCCATATAGGTCAGCGCCTCCCAGAAGAGGGCACTTTGGCATGCCATCACCAAGGAAGTGCGGACCCTGGGGCTCTACAACCGGCGGAGCACCCACGGCAGGAAGGGGTGGGAGGACCTGCGGCGCTGGGCGAGGAAGATCTGCGAGGCCCAGCTCAGGAAGTCCTCCCAATGAGGAAGGAGTGCCCGTCGGGCACTGAACCTCTTATGCAACGCATCCTGTCGGTGGTGTACCCAGACCTGGATGGGCGCTTGAAGGCTGCACAGCAGTCACAAGGGGGTCTAGTGGCAGGGACTCTGACTGATGTCCATCTACGTAATGGCCCCCATGGGGAGCGGGGGTGTTTGGGTCAAGTCTGCAGTACGGCAGGTCCTTAAGTTAGTTGGGGGAATGGCTGCAGATCAGGGTTCTGGGCACCGGTCAGGGGGATAGCCATGTGTATAGCAGTAGGTGCTGCCTGGTTGAAGGTTTTCTGGGTGGGTGTATGTGTGACCCACTAGTGTACCTCCATTCAGCTATTTACAAGTGTCTCTCCTGTTTTGTTTCCCCATCCCTGTTCTCTTGTGTTGTCTGTGTACATCAGCATCATCTGGCGAGAGAGCTGAGGCACCGGCGAGTGGGGATGCAGCGGCCCACGGATCCTCAGAGGCAAAGTCGTCCGACGCCAAGGGGACCAGTGTGTTCCAGGGCGAGGGGAGTACCACAGGGGAGGCATCTACCACTGGAGGTAGTGACTCCGATACCTCCTCCGATGGGAGCTCCCTGGAGGTGGCGGACCCTAGTGGGCCCACCCCTACTGTTTCATCTTCCGCCATCCCCCCATACCAACATTGCCCTCCCATTTGCTCCCCATTTAGTTGCCTGTGCCCACTCACCCAGAAAGGTGGACGTCTCCTTCGCCCAAGGCACCTCATCCCCTACCCCAGTCAGCCACGCTGCCCTCACGGAGGAGGCTATTGACCTCCAGAGAACCATCTCTGTAGGGCAGACAACAATCATCAATGCCATCCAGGGTCTAGAATCAGAGGTGCAGCTGACCAATGCCTTTCTGGATGGCATTCACGGTGTCATGTCTGGCCTACAAAGATATTTTCAGGCTCTGGCCTCCTCTTGGATGGCAGCTAGTGTCCCTGGTCATTCCGTCCCCCCTCCAACCACCTCTACCCCTTCCAGCACCCCACTCCCTTCACCCGTCCAAAGCACACATTCTGACACGCAGGCACACACCTCAACACACAAGAAGCACACTTCAAAACACAAGCACCACACCTCCCACTACAAGCATACACACAGCCAACATACACATGCACACACACCAACATCCACTTCTCCCACTGTGTCCACCTCTTCTGCCTCCCTGTCTTTCCCCTCTACATGCACACCCACAGTCATTGCACCCTCATTCAATGTTGCTGACCCTGTTCCTGCAGTCACCACAATAGCACACATCCATTCATGCACCCCAGACATCACACCTGCACTCACCACAATGACTTTAGTTGACCCATGCAGCACACTCACCAGACTAGCAGACACCCAGACAACATCCATTTACACTGGCAGCCTGTCTTGTCCCACTGTGTCCACCCCCTCCTCCCAAGACACTCAAATGCACCAAAACACACACCCATCACACATCCACCACACCTCAGCATACTGTCCAGTCACCTGCACCCACATCACGCACACCTACACCTGTCACGACCACTCCCTCTACCTCCACTCCCACGCCTTCCTCCAAGTCCACCCCAATTGCCCCTAAGAAACTTTTCCTCTCCTGTGTTGACCTGTTCCAACCCACTGGCCCACACCGTCTCCTCCCTAAACGTGCCCACCTCCTTGCCCTGTCCATTCCTCCCACGTCACAGCCCGCCCCTGTCCTCCCTGCTTAACCAGGTCCATCTGCCACCCCCAACTAAGCCCACTCCCCCACCTTCCAAGGGCAAAACCAAACACCCTCCACCTGCCACACGAAAGTCTAAGCCCCCTTGTCCTAAATCCCCAACCCCACCACCCCTGCCCCGTTCCCTGAGGTCCCTGGATGCCCCATTGTTGCCCCTATGAGGTGGAGTCCTTTAGTACTTGTGGGAGTCAAGTTGGGGCCATTGTGGCCCATTGGACTTATTGCACGTTGGACTGGCCATTGGCCTTCTAAGCACTTCTGTTGCTCAGTGAGCATAATAAAGGTTATTGTGTGGCCTGAGTTATTAGAGGCACACTCTAGAGCCGTGGTCTCTTGTTTCATTGTTTGGGGGTGTTGGGCACATGTATGTACTTTGGGCAGGTTGGATTTGCCTTGTGTCGGGTAAGTACCTCTTGGTGTGGGGTGTATGGCTTGTGCTGCTGTGAAGGGTTGTGGGAGTATTGCAGGGTGGGTGGAGTGGGTGGGTATGTAACTGTGCCCTTTCCTCCCTTGTTTAGTAGGTTGCGGTACTTACCGTTGTTGTCTTTGTCGGCGGGCTTGGTCGTGGAGGTATATGGCAAGGAGCAGGGCTGTCATGATCTGCAACTCTGTATTCATGTCTGCTTCGGCGTGTTGTGTTAGCCTCCGGTGAGTTTTTCCTTATATGTGGTTCATTTCCACCTGGCTTTGTGTGGCGGTGGTTCCTGCCCCGGAACTGACGGCGATCTAGTGATTCATTATTTGATGGGCGGGTAGGGCCTTTTCGTGGGCATGTGGGCAGGCTCTGCCGTCGTTGTCGGCACTCCTCTGCTGTCGGTGAGTGGTTTTCAGGATACCTGTGTTATAGTTGGTTCATTATTTGACGGTTTGGAACGTACGTCTGTTGGAGGTTGTTACCGCCACGTCCGGTGGTGCGGCGTCTTCATAATGAGGGCCTTAATCCTTAGAAAACAGTGAGAATGCTTTTATTGCACAAAGGTACCTGGGTAGCGTCAAAATAAAGCTGCATGGGCGAGTGTGTGTCGGAAAAGGCCATTGATGCATTGATTTCTCACTTGCAAGCGAGAACGTGCGTTGTTCCTCCTCCGGTTGGGTCGGCGTATGTCATTTCTTCTCTCCCGCAAGAGAGCGATGCTTCGATCTGAACAAGTACCTCGGGTGTGGGCAGACCTTGTGTTGATTTCCCACACCCAGGGATGTTGCGTTGAACTCTGGTGTCAAGAAACCACGCTGTGTGGGACTTGCATTGTCAACAGCAGCCGCTGCTGGTGCTGCACGTTGTTTCTTCAGCTGCATTGCGTCGATCTGCCAGCCGCAAAGAAGGTGGAACATTGATTTTGACCAGGCTGGTGTCTTGTCATTTAGCACCCACGAATCGGGTAGTGTGTCGAAAGTTTTCCCACCCAGTGGTCTTTGCATGGATTTCTGTCCTTTTCCACCAGCTGCACCTTTCAAGGGCCCAGAAACAGGTTAGGGCACCACTTGGCAGGCAGGATTCTCAGCAGAAGGCCCAAGTGCTGGCAGAGAGAAGTCTTTGTTGTCCCTGAGACATCAAAAACAGGACACAAGCTCAGTTCAAGCCCTTGGAGATTCTTCACCAGTAGGAAGTCACACAAAAGTCAGTCTTTGTCCTCTCACAGGTAGAATCAGCTACTGCAGGCCAACCCAGCAAATCACAGTCACAGGCAAAGGGGCAGTACTCCTCTTCCGGCTTCCAGCTCTTCTCCTTGACAGAGATTCCTCTTGGTTCTAGAAGTAATCTGATTTTCAGGGGTTTTCGGTGCTCTTCTTATACCACTTTGTGCCTTTGAAGTAGGCCTACTTCAAAGAGATGGCTCTGTTGTTTTAAGATCCTGCCTTGCCCAGGCCAGACCCCAGACGCACACTAGGGATTGGAGACTGAATTGTGTGTGGGCAGGCACAGCCTGATCACTTTCAGGTGTAAGTGGCCACTCCTCCCCTCCCCTCAGCCCAATGGCCCATCAGGATATGCAGGCTACACCCCAGCACCCTTTGAGTCCCTGTCTAGAGGACAGGTACAAACAGCCCGACTATCAAACTGACCCAGACAGAGAATCCAGAAACAGGCAGAGTCACAGAATGGTTTAAGCAAGAACATGCCTACTTTCTAAAAGTGGCAGTTTCAAACACACAATCTAAAAACCAACATCACTAAAAGATGTATTTTTAAATTGTGATTTGTGAGACCCCAAACTCCAAATGTTTATCTCCTCCCAAAGGTAATCTTTCCTTTAATAGTATTTAAAGGAGAGAGTCCTTGCAACAGTGAAAACAGAATTTGGTAGTATTTCACTGTCAGGACATGTAAAAAGCATAAGTACATGTACCACCTTTAACATACACTGCACCCTGTCGCCCATGGGGCTACCTATGGTCTACCTTAGGGGTGCCTTACATGTATAAAAAGGGAAGGTTTGGGCCTGGCAAGTAGGTACACAAGTCGAATTGCAGTGGCAGGTCTGAGCCATGTTTACAGGGCTACTAATGTGGGTGGCACAATCAGTACTTCAGGCCCACTAGTAGCATTTGATTTATAGGCACTGGGCACCTCTAGTGCACTAAACTATGGACTTCATAGTAAATCAAATATGCCAATCATGGATAAGCCAATGTACACATACAATTTATACAGGGGCACTTACACTTTAGCACTGGTCAGCAGTGGTAAAGTATCCAGAGCAAACAAAAACAGCAAAAACAGAGTCCAGCACACTGAAGCAACCTGGGAAGTAGAGGCAAAAAGTTAGGCATAACATAGGATGGACTGAGAGGCAGGCTTATCGGTGTAGGAGGTGTCCTTAGCCTTGGACCACATGCATTCAAAGAGACCTCTGGGACCCAATGGGTTCCGGGTGGAATTCTTTCAAAAATTGAACAGGCAAACCCCTGCTCTGCTTCACGCAGCCTTCATAGAGGTATTTAAATCTGGAGAACTCACGGAAGATTTGCTCTCCTTGATAATATTCCTTATTCTGAAAGCAGGTAAACCCAAAAATAGATGTGAATCCTATAAACCTATATGCCTATTAAATGCTGGCATTAAAATCCTGGTTTAAGTCATGGCTAGTCAGCTTGGAAAGGTGATAACAGGGCTGGTACATCTGGACTGGAATGGGTTTTTGCCCAGTAGATCTACAGTACTGAAGCCCTTATTTATACTTTTTTTGCACTGCATTTGCATCATTTTTGACGCAAAAGTGGTGCAAACCTATAAAATATAATTGTATTTTGTAAGTTTGCGCCACTTTTGCATCAAAAAATGACGCAATTGCGGCGCAAAAAAATATAAATAAGGGCCTGAATCGACACAGACTCACAATAACTTAGCTGTGGCGCTAGCCCCACCTTTGAGTCAGGCAATAGCTGCGTTGGATGCCAATAAAGTGTTCGATTCAGTGGAATGGTCAGACTTCTTCAGAGTTTTAGGAAAAATGGGCTTTGGCCCTAACTTCAGGCAGTGGGTTAAATTACTCCACGATAGACCACAAACACAATGGTTGCTTTTCAAGGGAATACTGCCTCTACAGGGAACAAGACAGGGGTGCCCACTTTCACTGATGCTATTTGCACTGGCAATAGAGGGGTTGACAGCATGGATGAGAGTGGATGCACAGATTTGGGGTTGGCCAGGGCAATCCGGGACGGAGGAGCATATATCACTCTATGCGGAAGATATCTTATATCTGATGCACACATCTGAGACACTTCATAGACTAAAAGACATCTTTCACATTTTTCGGGAGGTTTCTGGGTTTGCTATTAACTGGGAAAATCCCTTTTATTTCTGCTGGGAGAATGGGATCAGAATCAGGTATTAGCTCTTCCTTTCAAGGTAGAAAGACATTTTTTTAAATATCCTGGAATATGGATTACCAGAGGACCGAATTTTGCACTACGAGGAGAATTTGGCTCCTTTTCTGGGCAGATTCGAGCAGGATGTTAAACAATGGAAATCGTTTTTTCTTTCATTACTTGAGAAGGCGACAATGTTTAAAATGTTGGCCCAGACGCCCTGGTGTGGGACTTATTGTGGGCAGGTGCCCATCCCCGGATTGCATTAAAGACCTTTCAGCCGTCTAAGTATGAGGGAGGGATTGCCCTGCCAAACCTTAGGAAATATTATGAGGTGAAACAGATATCTGTGGTTAATTATTGGGCTTCCACGGACTGGGAGAACCCCAATGGAAGACAAAAGCTACCTTCACCTTTTGTACAGTGGTATACTAGGATCTGACACGAGCTCAGCCACAGAGATGGCGGTACATGGCTAGAGGAATTTGACAAAAGAAATGGAATGGGGAAATATTCTGACCATGAGAAAGCCACTGTGGAAAGGGTCTTGAATCAGGAAAGTAGCAACCATGACACGATTTCAGAAGTGGGGCAGCATAGATATTTTATGTCTGGCATATGTATGGGATGCTAATGGGGTGGTTCCCTTAGTTTATTTGCAATCTGAATATCAGCTGTCCCACACGCAATGGTTAAAATATGCTCAATCCAGGAAAGTCCTTAGAAAAAGCGCACCCCCACAGGAGGAGACGCAAGAAGACTGCCACTTGAAATGCGACTGCTAGATGAGCTGGTGGGCAACAATTAATTTCCTTAACATATGGGACCCTGATAAGCAACACACAAACCCCCCTGTCTGGGCTATTAGAAAGCTGGTTGCAGGGCTGTGGAGACTTTGACGAAGAGGATTTCAGGGAGGCACTGTCATTTCCAGCTGAGATGGCCATTTCAGCAAACCTTTGCTTGATTCACTCAAAACTCATGCATAGAATATGTTATACACAGACCTTGCTCTATACACTAGGTAGGACTACAGACACTCATTTCCTTAGAGGGTGTGGACAAGAGGGTACATTTTATCACACACTATGTAGTTGTCCCAAAATAACAGGTTTCTGAGAATCAGTGAAGGAGACACTTGAGGAGGCAATGAGTATGGCACTAGAACCCTACCCCATGCTGGCATTACTCTGAGTGCGGAGGTAGGCAGATGTACACATATATAGGGGTTTTGGGTGGCAAGGGCAATTTTAGGGTGTACAGTGAGTAAGGGAATTTGGGTGGCAAGAATATTTTCAGGGTTTAGGGTCGATAAGAGTATTTGAGAGGCAAGGGTATTTTTAGGCTTTAGGGTGGGTAATTGTATTTGGGTGGCAAGGGTATTTTAGGGTTTGGGTTGAGTAAGGGTGTTTGGGTGGTAAGGTTATTTTTAGGGTTTAGGGTGGGTGAGGGTATTTGGGTGGTAAGGGTCTTTTTAGGCATTAGGGTGGATAGGGGTTTTTGGATGGCAAAGGTAATTTTAAGGTTTAGGGTGGGTAAGGGTATTTGGATGACAAGAGTGTCTTTAGGGTTTGAGGTGGATAAGGGTATTTGGGCGGCAAAGGTATTTTCAGGGTTTAGGGTGGATAAAGGTAGTTGGGTGGCAAGAGTAGTTTTAGGGTTTAGGATGGATAGAGGTATATGGGTGGTAAGGGTAATTTTAGGACTTAAGCTAGGTAAGAGCGTGTAGGCGGTAAAGGTAATTTTTAGCGTGGTTAAGGGTATGTGAATGGCAAGACTATTTTAGGGTTTTGGGTAGGTGAGGGTATTTGGGTGGCAAGGCTATTTTTATGGTTGAGGGTAGATAAGGGTGACAAGAGTATCTTTAGGGTTTGGGGAAGGTACGGGTTTTTGGGTGATAAATTTGTGTTTTAGGGCTTAGACTGGGTGAGGGTTTTTGGGTGATAAGGATGTGTTTTATGGTTTAGGATGGGTAAGGGGTTTTGGGTAGCAAGTGTAATTTTAAGATTTATAGTGGATTTTACGGTGGCTAAGGGTATTTCAGTGGCAAGGAATTTATAGGGTTTAGGGTGGGTAAGGGTATTTGGGTGGTAATGCTAATTTTAGGGTTTAGGGGTAAGGTATTTGGTTGTTAGGAGTGTTTTTAGGAATAAGAGTGGGTGGGGTATTTGGGTGGCAAGGGGTTGTTTAGGCTTCAGGAGTAATTAAGTTTATGGGTTGGGGCTGACTCCCCACAACCCCGTAACAGCGTGCTCCCAAGCGTTGGCAGTGCCACACTGCACTCGCTAGTGTGTTAAATACCCACTCTTCTCTGTTCTTCCTCACAGAGTGAAAATCTGCACTCCGACAGCATTTTCACCTTGTTTGTCAATCCATCAGCGGTTCAATCAATTGCAAACTAACGTGTTTGGGCTCAAAAGGGCCTTGATAACAGTTCCATAATGTTGTTGCTGACTCCTCCACCATTTTTAATACGTCATTTCCCTGTTAATTTCATTGATACTATCAACGGACTTTCATTATTACTGAGAAGCAGTCACCATCTTGGAAGTACTCTTAGGGCCAGATGTAGGTAGGAAAAAAATAGCGACTCGCAAATTGCGAGCATTTGCGACTCGCAATTTGCGTGTCGCTTACTGCAATGCAGGTAGAAAGTGCGTGGACAAATTGCGACTCGCACCCGGAGTCGCACCGCAGATAGCGAGTCCGCAGTTTGCGAGGTCACTTTTTGCGACTGCGCAAAAAACGGAGTCGCAATTTGCGAGTGGGTGTCGCAAATTGCGACTGTGCAGAAAATTGAAAGCAGGTGCTGCAGAACACTCTAGAAACCACTCCAGAACACTCAGGAAAACACTTCCTGGCACATGATGATGACATCACAGCCAGGAAGTTTACAAATACACCTGGGAGGAGGAAGGACCACACCCTTTTTAACTGCAGCACAGCTAACAGAGCAGCAGCAACCATGGCTGACACTCCCAGGAAGAGAAAGCTCAAGTTTGCTGAGAAGGAGCTGGAGGTGCTAACGGATGAGTGCTGTCAGCACCATGATGAGCTGTTTGGCAAGGCAGCCCTCACTGTGCCAGACTCTGAAAAAAAAACGAATTTGGCAGGATATCCAGGACAAGGTAAACTCCCTGGGGGTCAGCCACCGGAGTGTGGAAGAACTAAAGAAGAGGTGGTACGACCTCCGCTCCCGGACCAAGGAGAGGGTGGCAGAGCGGCTCCGGGAGATGAGAGGCACAGGAGGGGGACCATCTACCATACCACCACCCAAACCCCTGGAGGAAAGGGTTGAGGAGACCCTTGAGCCGGAGGCTGTCACTGGATTTGGAGAACTGGACACCTCTGAGCCCGGACCATCAACCGGTGAGTACCATGTGATATGCTTGTACCCCCATCAATGCCATACCCCCACCCACCATGTACACAGGGGCATGCACAACCAAGATAGCTCCATTTCAGAGTAGCAAACACCAGAATTATGCATTATGGGCAATGTAGTCAAGTAGGCATTACATAGAAATTGTTTATTAGGAAGTTTTTAACTGATAGTAGACACTGACAGTGTTTTCCCCATGTCCCACAGGTCTCCCACAAGACACCCCCACCAGCCCAAGCAGCCAGGTGCCAATGGTCAGCCAGCACAGAGAGGAGACAACAGGACCAGCCACCACTCCCACCTGCACCACCAACACCATCCCCTCTCTGGCAACAACTGTTGCAACAGTGGTGTTGGAGCCTGCACCAGGTACAAGCCAGAGTGACACATCAGACATTACAGGGCCTCCACCGCTGCGCAGGCGACGCAGGATGATGACAGCAGAGCAGCAGGCAGAGTCAGGGCTTCCCTCCACAACACCAATGGAGGCACAACTGCTACGGGGTCAGCGCCTGCAAAACCAACAGTTAAGGAGGATTAGTGGGGTTTTGCAGCGCTTTGAGAGGAACCATGCCAACAGCATGCAGCAGGTGCATTCACAACTGGAGGTCATTGGGAACAACACAGGTGACCTTGCCCTGTCTATGCGCGAACTGGTGGCTGGACTGCTAACGCAGAGTGACGGTGCGCGGCACAGGGACCGCCAGCTGCTGCAGTGCCTGGACAGGATGGCCTCCTCCATCGTCAGGCTGGCAGTTAACACAACTGGGCTGTCTAGGAGAACAGTCAGCCTCCAGGTTGACATGGGCCACTTTGCGGGTGATGTGGCACCGGGACTGGGCCGGATCACCCAGGCAATAGACCTCATGGAGGCACGGCAGGTGTCCAGGGGTACAGGTGACACCCCACAAGACAGTGAGGAGGGCTCCACTGTCAGCAGTGTCTCTGCCGGTGACACCAGGGTGCTACGGAGTGGGAGTACAAGGCAGAGCACTGCTGACCCACCTAGTACCAGCCAGGCTGGCCGAGCCCGCCGTAGGGTGTGAGCTAAACACTGTCCCTGATGTTGCGGCACATGATGGCAATGTGTCCTATGCCAGGTGGACTATTGAAGTCCCTGAACAGTTTTTTCTTGTATATAGTTTGGTAATTTGCACTTATTAAATCATTTGTTCGTTCCACTTAACACACAGACTGTTTGTTCTATTGGTGAGTATGGTAGAAGTTGGCACGTACCTTCCAAAGTATTGGTTTGCAATGTGTTCCCGTCTCAGTCTGCCTTGATTTGCGATGCTCCTATCCCCATGATGGCGATGTGGTAGCTCTTGCTCTTCATCCTCCGAATCTGGGTCTGCAGGGGTGAGAGGTAGCGCACGTCGGGTGGCAATGTTGTGCAGGATAGCGCATGCGACAACTATTTTGAATGCCGTTATGGGGGTATACTGGAGGGCACCTCCACTTCGGTGGAGGCATCTGAACCTTGCTTTCAGCAGTCCGAAGGTTCTTTCGATTATGTTCCTGGTCCTCTTATGTGCACTGTTGTATCGCCTCTCACATTCATTGCTGGGTGTTAAGTACGGAGTCAGTATCCATGGCCGTAGTGCATATCCACTGTCACCTGTTGGGCACAAAACGTACACTATTAGCAAGGCATGGGTGGTTTGCATATTGATCTGTGTGCATGTCTACAAGGTGTATTCAGCTCTACCTAGGAGGTATCCGTCTCCAAACTCCCCACGTTCCAGGCGTTGGTGTATCCCACTGTGCCTAAAAATGTAGGAGTCATGAGTACTGCCTGGAAATTTAGCAACCATGTCAGTGATGAGATAATGGGCGGCACAAACCACCTGAATATTGAGTGAGTGTGTAAACTTCCTATTGCGGAACAGATATTTCAGGTTTGCAGGAGGGCATATTTGAATATGTGTCCCGTCTACACACCCTATGACATGGGGAAAGTTGGCAATCCGGTAATAGTCCAACTTTGTGCTGTTAATTTCTGCCTCATTCCTGGGTAGGTATATGTATTGGGACATGTGTGTGAGTAAGGCATCTAGGAATTCCCTGAGGAACCTTGATAGTGCACTTTGGGATACCCCACCTGCCACAGCAATGACCCCCTGATAGCTACCCGAGGCCAAGAGGTGCAGTGAGCATAGCACTTGCACATGCGTAGGGATGGCGCAGCCGCGCACAGTCTGGCGTTCTAGCTGTGGTTTGAGTAAATCTATTAAATCTAGTATAGCTGCGCTGCTAAGTCTGTATTTGTCAAACATTTCCTCCTCAGTTTGCTGGAAGAGTGTCTGCCTTGTTCTGTATATCTTCTCCTGTCTCTGGCTCCTCCTCCTCCTCTGCTGGGCTGCGTGGGCTCTCCTCCTCACTGCTATCAGGTATATCTCCGCCATCTTGAGTAACCCAGATGCCTTCTGGGTCTCCTTTTATACTTTGGTAATGGTTACCACCTGCTCTGAGTTAGTGGTAAATTGGAAGTGCAAAATGTTTTTTTTGCGACTAGTCGCAATTTGTGTGTTGCTATTGCATATGGTTTGCGACTCGCAAATTGCGACTTCCTATTTGCGGGTCGCAAAATGGGGTCGCAAATTTTGCGAGTCGGTACCGGCTCGCATCGCATTTTGCGAGTCAGAAATGGGATTTTTGCATCCCATTTCCGATTTTGCGGGGTCGCAAATAGCGAATCGGGCCATTTGCGACTCGCAAAAGTTTGCTACATCTGGCCCTTAACTTCGATGATGTATCTTTTTACTATAATTCATACTACTTGTACTTAACTATAATAGGCAAACTGTCATTAGTTTTTACATACATCATATAAGCTTATATTACGTCTATTCAGCAATTATCAAGTGAGAGTTGTTCACCATACTATTATCATACATATCATTGGTAATTTAATTCCTCATCTACTCATATACCCCAAATGGGTAGAACTACACCATATTCTTTCATCCTCCTGATTCTTCCACCCTGATGATTTGTCAGTCTCTTCCTATCCCCCAGTGGGTAAACTGATTGCTTTCTTTGTCTTCCACTTCTATAAAAAAATATATAAAATAATAATACAAATAAAAATACAAACAATTACTTAATTACACCAATTCAAAACTCAGGGAAAGACTTGATATATCTTTTGAATGATATAAGTCTCAACATGCTGTATCAGGATTGGGAACTTCTAGGGGCAATAGCATCTCCTTATATGTCCTGTCCTCTAAATAATGTGGTGAGATAACCCAAAAGAGTAAAAACATTCTTTCCACAGTCTCAAATTCTGCAAATCTTTGTTGGCACGTGTCCACTTCTACTAATCTATTATTGACAGATTTCACGTATTCAATATTTCACAAGAAACAATATAGCTCCTCATCAGCATTCAGACCCAGCAGCTCTTTAGTAATCATCTCCAATATGAGGGTAGCCTCCTGTCTCCTTAATTGCTCTTCTCGATTCCCACCCTCCAGTTCGTTGGTATATGGATTAATCCAGTATACCTCAATTTAGACATGTCTTTTTGATGGTGTCTAAGAAAATGTTTGGCCACTGCATATGTCACATTCCCATTATTGATGGCCCTGAGGTGTTGAATGATCCTTTTATGTAATGGCAGTGTATTACTCAATACATAGACCTTTGGGCATGTGCATTCCAATATATATACAACAAATGTTATTTTACAATTTATATCTCCTTTATACCAACTCATTTTCTACATTTCGTATCATATTCTGTTCTGTTGTATCCATATTTGCAGGACTTACATTTAGTACACTTCATAAAACCTGCAGGTTTCAGCCAGTTGCTATCTTCTTTAGTTTTTTTTCATTTCTCTTCTAACCAAGTGGTCTCTCTAGGATGCCGATCTTCTATACCTCACGCTGGGTCTCTTATCTATCATATCGCCTATCACCCGGTCTCTCCTTATCAAATACCAATGTCTGTCCATAGCTTTTCTCACTAACTTATGTTGTTTATTATACGTCATAATGAACCTGTGCTTTTGTCCTTCTTGGGCCTTTCCAGTCACCGCAAACAAAGCTTCTTCTCTCTTAATGTTTCTCACTCTTTTTTCGAAGTCATCAGCAATCTTTGGTGTATCCTCGCTGTTCAAATCTTTCAAACATTTCTTTTTCAGTCCTCATATACTCTTTCTCAGTACTGCAACATCTTGTAGGGATATTTCTCATATTGCCGATCTTCATTCTCTGAGGAAAGAAGGAGAAGAGTATATATACATATTTATATATTTATATCTATATCTATAGCTATATATCTATAATTATCTATATATATATATATATATATATCTATATATCTCTCTCTCTCTCTATATATATATATATATCTATATATATATATGGTTTAGGGTGGGTAAGGGTATTTGGGTGGCAAGGGTATTTTTAGGGCTTAGGGTGGATAAGGGTATTTAGGTGGCAAGGGTAATTTTAGGGCTTAGGGTGGATATGGGGTATTAGGGTGGTAAGGGTATTTTAGGGTTTAGGGTGGGTAAGAATATGTGGGTGGTAAAGGTAAAATTTAGGGTGGTAAGGGTATGTGGATGGCAAGGCTATGTTTAGGGTTGACGGTGAGTAAGAGTATTGGGGTGGCAAGGATATCTTTAGGGTTTGGGGTGGGTAAAGGTATTTGAGTGTTAGTTTGTGGGGTGGTTATGGGTAGTGGGGTAGTAAGGCTGTGTTTTAGGGTTTAAGGTGGGTAAGGGTTTTTGGGTAGCAAGGGTACTTTTAGGGTTTATAGTGGATAAAGGTATATGGGTGGCAAACGTTTTTAGGGTTAAGCTGGATAAGGGTATTTGGGTGGCAAGAGTATATTTAGGATTTAGGGTGGGTAAGTGCTTGTGTTGGTATGGGTATTTTTAGGGTTTAGGGTGGTAAGGGTATTTGGATGGCAAGGGTAATTTTAGGCTTTAGGGTTGGTTAAGTGTAGGGGTTGGGACTGATAAGGTAATATATATAGGGGTTTGGGTGGGTAAGAGTATTGGCTGGTAAGGGTCATTTTAGGGTTTAGGGTTAGTAGGGGTATTTGGATGGCAAGGGTAATTTTAGGGCTTAAGGTGGGTAAAGGTATTAGGGTGGCAAGGATATTCTTAGGGTTTAGGCTAAGTAAGGATATTTGGGTGGTAAGGGTAATTCTAGGGTTTAGGGGTAAGGGTATTTGGATGAGGGCTGATAAGTTAATATATATAGGGTTTAGGGTGGGTAAGGGTTTTGAGTGATGAGGATGTTTTTAGGGTTTGGGGTGGTTGTGTGCAGGGGTTGATAAGGTATTAATAATATATATATAAATATAAATGTATATTACCTAGTGGCAGTTGCCACTAGGTAGTTATGGTGAGGACCATGTTTCAGTAGAAAAGGCGTTTTTTGACTTGCCTTTATCTTTGGCACCATTTGACAAATCATCACAAAATGTACCACAATAAGTTCCACAGTGATTCTTGTTGCTCACTGAAAGTTGTGGTATGACCTATCAAGCGGGGTCTGAGAAACATTTCTTTCCCATGTTAATTCCTATAGGAACTTTAGACACTACTACATCCCGACTCACTGGTTGGAATAACACCAAATTTGGCAGAAAACTGGCTTTCGGTGTGCAGATTACGCTTTCACTTATTTGATGTAAATCCAGTCATTAGTTCTTTGAGAAATTTAAGGAAATCCAAAATTGTATATCTGTGATCGTAAAGACTTTGGGAAAAAAGATGAGCTCGGGAAGGGAAATGCACACCTCTGATTGGCTGCCAACACTTTAAAGTGTTGGCAGCCGTCTTGGGACTCGGCTTGAGGATTTGACTCGTGGTGTATCCTTAATCATTTCCCTCCTTAAATTTTTTTCAACTACGAATGTTTAGGGCTCATACTGAAAGGTGATCTTACTGTTTTTAATTGACAAATACGTTTTTCTTTTCAAGTTGTGCGGAAATATCTCATCCACCAAAGCCTAAAAAACTCCCTATCTCCCTCTGTCTCTTTGTCTCTGTCTTTCGCTCTCTTTTAATCTCTTTTTTCCACTCACACTCCAACTCAGACCCTTGTTGTAGTATAACTCTTGCTCTAGGCAAGACTGCTGGTTCAAGGATGACAGTACTTATGTTTCTAGGTGACTATGCCAGTCCTACAACAAGTTGCAACTGTTGTCCCAACCTTCCTGGCTCAAAAGCATCACCTCACCAAAAACCTAAACAGTAAAAGGTAATTTGCGGCAGCCTTTACGCAGGGACTCAAGAGTGTGATATCTCAGGGAGTGTTGTGGTTAAATGGAGATTACCCCTTTCTCACATAAACACCATGTCTCAATAAAACACAGGCAATGAAGAAGATGCAGTAAAGTTTCAATAGGTTTATGTAGCAAAACTTCAATCTGCGATAAGTTGCATGGGCTGCAATGATTAGAATAATGAACAGTGCAAGAAACAGAATTGTAAAGACAAGCGTCATTAATACAAAGACCCCAACCATCTTGCAATAACATGGAATGACATAAAGTGTGAGATATGTCCTAATACCCTAGCATAATGAGCCTAACCTCTAACTTAAAAGAGAGCTAGGTGTGTTAAACTTAATCTGCCAATGCCATGTCCATGAGAAGGGCCCCCAACACTTGTTACCTTGGAATGTGGTCTCTAGCTCAGGTTCCATAGGGACACGAAGACTGGGTCAGCATCAAAGCGATGTGCAGCATCGATAGCAGCGATGGCACCTGGTCAGAATCCCTCTGGCTATCTGTTTAAGTTTAGAGTATTTATACAGATCTGCTTAGACCACTGACGTAGGTCTGTTCCCATCAATAAATTACAAGATATGCTTGGGACGGTAATTTATATAAACAATTCCCTCGAAAGCGTGAAGAGGGAAAGTACCTAATGTGAACACCTACATTTTGCTTGTATTTGTCGCTTGATATTGACGCCTTAGCGCGGTGGCACTGATAACACAAACTAAAACATGGGCCTAACTAAAAATAAGGCAGCCATCTTAAAGATTTAATTAAATAAATGCGCTAAAACAGAGCAAGCTAAGTAGGGTAAAAGTCACTAGGTGACGGGGGCATGAGTCTGCAAGCCAAAGGCTGAGCTAACTCCTCTATCCCATTAAAACAAACTAGGATTCACTACATCCTCCCCATTGCTGTAACAAGTATGACGCCATAACTTGACGCCACCAAAGGTGAATGAATCCAAAGGCTAAAAATGCTCAGGACTAAAAGCTAAAAGCATAAGAACTAGATAAAAAAATCACATTTATAAACGTGTTAAAAATCAGTAGCTAAAAAACATACAAAGAGATATAAGGCCTCATTACGACCCTGGCGGCTGGCGGTAAGCTGGCGGTAACACCACCAACAGGCTGGCGGTGTACTGCCAGCGTATTATGACCGTGGTGCAATAACCACGGCCATACCGCTGGCCCCTCCAACATACCGGCAGGCTTCCACCTGGCAGTCATAATCACCGCTGCCCTGGGGATTATGAGTCCCCAACCGCGAGCCTGTTCATGGCGGTAAACACTGCCATGGAAAGGCTGGCGGTAAGGGGGACTCAAGGTGCCCCTGGGGGCCCCTGCACTGCCCCCAGGCACAGCCCCATTGAGCATTTCACTGCCCGAATTTCGAGCAGTGAAATGCGCAACGGGTTCTGCTGCACCCACTGCACATCAACATTGCCGCCTGCTCTATTATGAGCCAGCTGCAATGTTGGTGTGACTTTAATAGGGAGCCACAAATACCGCCAGCACGGTATAGTAGCACCCGCGGCTTCGGAGGTCTTTTTGAAAGCCCACCAAAGTCGTAATGAGGGCCATAATGTCGATCATGGCAAGCACAGCAGGCCAAAGTAAGGGCAATAAATGTAAACTATGAATTTGGTATAATAAGCCAATCATCAAATCTTTCTAACAATAGTCATGATCTTGAAAAGCATCTTTGAAGCCATCGAATGGAAAGGGCCTTAGGAAAGAAGCCACATCGTCAGATGTTAGATTGATCACAGGATAGACAGATGGATCCACGGAACAGTAGTGTGTAGTAGTCTCTTGAGCTGGTCCACCTGAAGGAGTGGCATCCTCCTTTGTGCCAAAAAGAGTCAGATCATTCATCAAGGGTGGCTCATAAGTGGCCTCGCGAATCAGCCTTAGTCTCAAGGGGCACGACTGTGAATGAACCCTCATCGGGGACATCAGCAGTGCTTGGTCCACAGGAGGCACTGGTGTAACAGCAAGACACACTGTAGGTAAGTGTTCGAAGAGGTACCATGCGCAGCGAAAGAGTGGTTGCACGCACCATAGGAGTGGTCGAATGACAATGACCAATCACGCTCCAATTCCTCCAGCAACGAAGCATTAAAGACCTGAACCATGCGTTCAAAGTGCAGTAAGATGGTGTCAGTGGCTCCATTGCTTTGCGTGGCTGGAAAGATGCAACCACTGCGAATCAGAAGAAATAGCAGCAATATTCTGCCAATCAAAACCAAAATTATACAAAAGCTGCCAAACACACTTGAAAAAAGTGAATGGATGGCCGATAGGATGACTCCGAAGACAGTCTGGAAGAAGGACACAAATCCAGACCCTACAGCCTTGAAGAAATGGACAATCCCAGTAGTGCTCGAGGCATTGAATATTCTGGATACTAGCTTTCCAAAGTGCTTGGGGAAGTTGATATTTAATAGGGATTGTATCTCAGCTGATGATCTCACAACCTGGAGAGCATACGTCTCTCCAGCTGATATCAACAAGACTTGTTTTTGGAACAGTAGCACCTTTAGTCTGCTCAGCTTGTCATAGTTTACATTAGCAGTATCAATGTAAGGCCACACTTCTGATATTTTTATCTCTCATGTGGGGGGAAATAAAACTTGTCCACAACACGTAACAACCTTAGAGACTGAAATTGCATAGGCAATTCCTGGTCGCATACCGCAACAGCTTTGGTTGCTCAGCACCACATAACTTCCATTTGAAAGAACATGAAATGCTGATCGAATCAAAAGGACGGGAGTACCCTTCAGAAGACAGGCCAAGTTTGCAACCCCAGCTTTGCAAAGGCCATGAAGAGACACCTGCTTGCAGATCATTGAATGACTAACAGTAGTCTTGCATTCCATTCTGCTGATAAAGACCTCTGTTTCGCCGTTCAGACATTTGTATTTAAAGGGCAACTCCCACTCTTCTTCAATATAGCTATTGCCTAGTAGCTCGTACCTGCCCACAGCAAGATGTTTCAGGCATTTCGAAAACAAAAAGTGGAAATGAGCAGATTAATGATGCCATGTAGGAGCCATACTGTTGAAGGACTTTCTGGAACTGTGAAAGGAAACTTTTCTAACTTCTCTATATGAAGCATGGTGAAAGTCACTTCCCTTTTAGCCATTGTCTGTTGTTCCCTGGATAAATCAAAAGCAGTGAGCAATTCTCTACTGTTAATATACTTCCGTGGAATGCGGCCACTTTTCAATGCCTGTAACGTCCAACCTAACTGCATGATGGAACACAGCTGGCTTTGTCCATGATATAAAAGAAACATGTCTGTCTGAATTATATCAATCGCAGAAGACACTATGGCCCTCATTATGACATTGGCGGTAAATGCAGCGGACTGCCGCGCTAACGGCCGGCCACTTATCGCCGCACTGGTGAATACCCGTTCACCCTATTATGACACACACACACCAGTCCGACAGAATAGAGACACATACACAAATCTGCCAGACCAAAGGTCAGTGATAAACTGGTGGTCCGAAAACCCACACCGTTACACCAGCAGAACAATGCCCATCACATTATGACCCACGAATCACCACAGCAGACATTCAACGGCGGTATATACCGCCGCGCTCACAATGGACACCCACATACAAAACAACACTACATTGGCCAATTCAAACAACACACACCTGACACCCATACACACACCACACCCACACCACTATAAAACACACACCCACATTACCCACAACCCTTTACCAACAACTATTGCCACCACAAGACTGAGAAGAAGAGCACAGAGACATCTAGACACACACACCAATCCACATCACACACAGCCCACCACATTACCCAACACACCCTCACCAACACACATCACACAACACCCATGGCACCAAAAAGGCACCCCCGTTTCACTGAAGAGGAGTTAAGGGTCATGGTGGAGGAAATCGTCAGGTTAGAGCCACAGGTCTTTGGAGCACAGGTGCAGCAGATATCAATAGCAAGGAAGATGGAGCTATGTCGGAGAATTGTCGACAGGGCCAGCACTGTGGGACAGCATTCAAGAACAAGGGACGACATCAGGAAGAGGTGGAACGACCTCTTGGGAAGGTACGTTCCATTGCAGAAAGACACCAGCTCGCCATACAGAGGACTGGTGGTGGACCCCCACCTCCTTCCCCACAACTCACAGCATGGGAGGAGCAAGTCTTGGCATTACTGCATCCTGAGGGACTCGCCGGAGTTGGAGAAGGACTGGACACTGGTAAGTCTACTTTTAACAATTATCACCCCCATACCTGCATGCCATCACACACTCTCACCCTCACTCCCATCACTCCACCACATCCCACACACTCCACCATCACATCTCACTAATCCCAATGCCAAGCCCTGCATGCTGTACCAATGCATGGATGCCCCTCCCAGCCCTGCATGGACACTCATCACCAAAGCATGCACAGCATAGGGAAACTAATATAACCATAATACACCAACATACACAAGCAAAAGCTGGCAGGGGAACAACAACCATAGAGGGGAAGCTACAGAAGTACACATCAGATACCTGAAGCACACTACATCATTTACATCCCCACAGGTACCCCAGCCAATGTCACTGGAGAGGAGGTGCCACTCCTATCTAGTCCCCCAACAGAAGAAGCCCACAGTGATGACAGTAACTCTGGACTTCTGGATCTGGATGATCTACCTGGCCCATCAGTGACCACTGGACAGCCGTGTCACCCAAGCCCACTCACAGACCACCACAGAGCCTCCCCATCAGGATCAAACACCACAACACCCACCCAGCGTACCCACAACTCTGTCCCCAGGACACGTCAATCAGCAGTGTGCCCACCTGTACAGGGACCCCAGGCCACACCTAGCACACAAGACATTCAGGGACCTGGGGTCAGTGGCAGTGGGCACACC
Organism: Pleurodeles waltl; assembly: GCF_031143425.1. NCBI lineage: Eukaryota > Metazoa > Chordata > Amphibia > Caudata > Salamandridae > Pleurodeles > Pleurodeles waltl. Next base: position 666,153,287 of record NC_090439.1, on the reverse strand, counting down.
ATTCAGGGGACAGAGGCATAGGCCAACAGGGACACTGGGAGGACTGCTGTGCACCAGGGGGAGGACAGGGTCAGGGAAACAACTTTCCAGGAGGCACTCTCCAAGATCCTGAGAGCCTACCAACATTCCCAGGACACAATAGGCCAGATCCTAGACAACGTGCAGGAGAACAGGCAGATGCAGGAGGGACAGTATTAGGGGATCAGGGAGGACTTGCAGGTCATTAACAACAACCTGCTCTCCATAGCAGGGGTGCTGGCAGACATGGGCAACATCATGAGGGAGGCAACAGCACACCAGTGGGCCCCTGCCACTAGGCAGTCATCTGAACAGCCACCAGCACCCTTGCCCCTGCGGAAGGTGAACCACCCGGTAAACATTCCCTGCGAACGAGACAGAAGCCAGAGACACTTGCCAAGATCACTGCCAGGAAATTAGACTCTCCTGATTGTCCCACTTGTGTCCCACTCAGTCACCTTGTCCACCTTGAACTGCCATTGCTCCCCTTCCTATGTCCCCATGGACAAAATGTACCTGTGCTACAAACAGATTGGAACAATACCCTGGACTTTCCTCCTTCATCACTCCATTCCATTGCACTTTCCCCTCTATATATTAGTACAACCACAAACACCCTTGGATAAAACTCGACTACTAGTATGTCATGTATTGCAAATTTGTATTGATTGAAACAGCTACAATCATTGCAAATGAACTGTAAGTATTATGAGCTTAGAATTAATGACCTGTAGCTGGCTGTTGTGATCACACCAGGAGAATGTTGTCATATCACCAACATCTGTAAAATTAATATCCATAGGTAACAGTAAGTAGGGCAAAGACGTTGGTAATGCCAATTTGCCAATGCCACACAGAATACACCAATACTCATAGAAATGTGAAGTTGCACCATCTCACCTGTGTGTCATTGGAAGTACTGATGTATCACTGGTGTTCTGTTGTCCACATCCTCATCCTCTGCCTCCTCATCCTCACTGCCCTCAGGATCCACTGCTGCCACAGGGGCATCTCCAGTCTCCTCCTCCTGCAGAAATGGTACATGCCGCCTGAGGGCCAGGTTGTGCAACATGCAGCATGCCACTACTGTCTGGCAGACCTTCTTGGGTGAGTAGCACAGGGATCCACCTGTCAGATAGAGGCACCTGAACATGGCCTTCATGAGGCCAAAGGTCTTTTCAATGATCCTTCTGGTTCGTCCATGAGCCTCATCATAACGTTCTTCAGCCCTTGTCCTGGCATTCTTCACAGGGGTCAGCAGCCATGATAAGTTTGGGTAACCAGAGCCACATGCAAATATTGAGGGACAGCATTTAGCCACACACTATCCTATATGGCCAAACCCATAGGCATACAAAAACATATACTGGGTGGGAACCAGGGTTCACCTATTAGCCACACCCTGTGCCTCTGTAGTTAGGACATCACATTTGGGATGCTGCTATTCCTCAGGATGAAGGCATCATGCACCAACCCTGGATATTTAGCATTGAAGTGGGAGAGGTACTGGTCCACCAAGCACACCATCTGCAAATTCATGGAGTGGAAACTCTTTCGATTTCTGAACACCTTTTCATTCTGGCAGGGGATACAAATGCAATATGTGTTCCGTCAATCGCCCCAATTATATTGGGGATATGTCCCATTGCATAAAACCCAGCCTTCACAGTGGCCAAATCCTCAACTTGGAGGAAAGCAATGTAGCTGCACATGTGTTTTATCAGGGTAGACAAGACTCTTGCTAGCATGATTGAGAACATTGGCTGTGACATTCCTGCAGCCAAGCCCACTATCACTTGGAAAGAACCAGTTCCCAGGAAATGGAGCACTCATAGAACCTGCACAAGAGGGGGGATCCCAGTGGACTGACGGATAGCTGATATCACGTCAGGTTCCAATTGGGCACACAGCTTTGTGATTGTGGCCCTGTCCAGTCTACAGGTGAGTATTATGTGCCTGTCCTCCAGTGTAGCCACATCCACCAGGGATCTGTACACAGGGTACGTCTCCATCTCCTATTCATCCGCTGCAGTAGGTATCTAAGGGACACAAAAGTGAGTAGGCTGTCACAAACTGAACAATGGAGCCACAATAGCAGTCTACATTGTCCATATCCTGTGACGCAGCAAATATTGATAGGCCTGTTCACCCTCCCTGAAACGGCAATCTCCTGTCCTGTGTGGAGGGACAGGTGGAAGTGACATAGGGGGTAATTGTAATCTTGGCGGGCGGCAGGAGCCGCCCGCCAAGCGGGAACCGCCAGAAGACCGTACCGCGGTCAAAAGACCGCGGCGGTGATTCTGAGTTTCCCGCTGGGCTGGTGGGTGACCGCCAGAAGACCGCCCGCCCGCCCAGTGGGAAACCCCCTTCCACGGGGATGCCGGCTCCGAATGGAGCCGGCGGAGTGGAAAGGGTGCGACGGGTGCAGTTGCACCCGTCGCGATTTTCAGTGTCTGCTATGCAGACACTGAAAATCTTTGTGGGGCCCTGTTAGGGGGCCCCTGCAGTGCCCATGCCATTGGCATGGGCACTGCAGGGGCCCCCAGGGGCCCCACGACACCCGTTCCCGCCAGCCAGGTTCTGGCGGTCACAACCGCCAGAACCAGGCTGGCGGGAAGGGGGTCGGAATCCCCATGGCGGCGCTGCCTGCAGCGCCGCCATGGAGGATTCTTTAGGCCAGGCAAGGTTTCCCTTTTCTGACCGCGGCTTTACCGCCGCGGTCAGAATTGGCCTGGATGCACCGCCAGCCTGTTGGCGTTGCATCCGCGGTCCCCGGCCCTGGCGGTCTATGACCGCCAGGGTCGGAATGACCCCCATAATGCCACCGACGTTGTGCCCCGTGGCGGTAGCTGGTCGTGAACTGCTGTGCAATTCCTCATTGGTTAATATTGGGCCTTATGGTGTACAGTGGCCAATGGGGATCTACGCCGGTGGTAACGGTATGCACCGCCGCGGACGTGACCCCCATTTTCTATCTAATTCCTCACTTGTTTCCTGACCTTCCATAGGAGAGGACCTACACTGCATGTGCTGCTGTAACCTGTGTCTGGAACCTACCATGGCCTGTGTGACCGGGGAAAGGGCCACACCCTTCACTTCTGAAGAGTTGAAACGACTGGTGGATGAGGTCCTACCCCAGTATGGACTGCTGGATGGGCCTCCAGACCAACAGGTCAGTACACTGAGGGCACGATGCATGTAGCATGAATGCATGGATTTGTGTGTGAAGGTCTCGTGTGAGGGGGGTGGGTGGTTGTCCTCTTGTCAGTGTACATGTTGTGGGCTGGGCTATATGTGTGCTAATGGTGATGCAAACGGGTATGGTGGGCCATTTGTGTGACAGGCTGGACTGTTTGTCTAATGGTGTTCTCCTATGTGTATTGCCTGTGCAGGTCATCGCCCATCAAAAGAAGGGAATAGGGCGTGCCATCGGCAAGGAGGTACGGACCCTGGGGGTCTATGGCAGGTGGAGCACCCACTGCCGGAAACAGTGGGAGGAGCTGAGACGCTGGGCACGGAAGACCTCAGAGGGCCAGCTGGGGATGACCTCCCAACGAGGAAGGGGTGCCCGTCGGACCCTGACCCCCCTGATGTCCCCCATACTGGCGTCGACCTACCCTGAGCTGGATGGGCACTTGAGGGCATCACAGCAGCCACAAGGGGGTGAGTACAGTGGCTCTCATTACAATTTACAGCCGGTGGGGTAGTATCCGGGTATTGATTGTGTGTCCTTGGGTGCCCCTAGGCCAGGCCAGACATAGCAGCATAGGTCCTCTGGTGGCTAAGGGTTTGAATGTAAAATACTGCTTGTCTAACTTGTTATAATTCACTTCTGGCCAGGGCTTCGTGGGTCCTAGGTGTGCTGCAGTTGGCGGTGTGTGCCCCTCCTCATTCCTTGGTGACTAGCCAGGTAGTGGTTGTGTGTCCTTTAGTGCCCCTAGGCCAGGCCAGACATAGCAGCATAGGTCCTCTGGTGGCTAAGGGTTTGAATGTAAAATACTCTTATCTAACTTGTTATAATTCACTTCTGGGCAAGGCTGCGTGGGTCCTAGGTGTGCTGCAGTTGGCGGTGTGTGCCCCTCCTCATTCCTTGGTGACTAGCCATTACACTGGTAGTGCCATGCATAGTGTGTAGGCCTGTTCCCTGTGTGTGAGGGTGCTGTGTACGCCAGCGGTTGTGTTGGTGCAGTCATTGACCCTGTGTATCCTTTGTCTCTCCCCCCCTTCTTGTTTTGTCATCCTGTCCTTATGTGCATTAGCATCATCTGGCGGAGGAGCAGAGGCACCAGCGACAGAGGGATCTGCATCACACAGGACCCTGGAGGCAGAGTCCACCAACGCTGAGGGAACCAGTGGGATGGAGGGCGAGGGAAGCACCATAGCGGAGACTGTAGGGGACAACAAAGACTCTGATACCTCCTCCGATGGGAGCTCCCTGGTGGTGGCGGACACCTCTGTGACCACCCCAGCTGCAGGTACAGCAGTCGCCCCTGTACCAGCATCGTCCTCCCAGTAGCCCCTCAGCGAGTTGCCCATGCCCCCTCACCCAGGAGGATGGACCTCTCCTTCGCCCCAGGCACTTTAGGCCCTGCCCCAGTGAGCCCTGCTGCCCTGAGTGAGGAGGCCATTGACCTCCTGAGATCCATCTCTGTAGGGCAATCAACCATTGTGAATGCCATCCAGGGGCTGGCATCCCAGATGCAGCAATGCATTTCTGGAGGGCATTCACAGTGGATTGGTGGCCCAACAGAGATCAATTCAGGCTCTGGCCTCCTCTCTGATGGCAGCCATTGTCCCTGTTTCAGCCGCCCCTCCTCCAACTTCCACTTCCCAGTCCCATTCTCCTCAACCCCAACCAATCCCAGGCACACAGACAGACAGGCATGCACACAAGACAACACCCGAGAGTGGCACAGGCAAACACAAGCACCACACTTCATCCCACAGGCACTCACACAAACACCATTCAGTTGCAGATACAACAACATCCACTGTCTCCACCTCCTCCTCCTCCTCCACCTCCCACCCAGTTACATCTACACTCACACCTGTATTCACTACTTGAATATCCACTACCAGCATCATCACCACACCAAGCAGAACACACACCTCACTGGCAGACACCTCCACAACATCCATGCACGTGCCCACTGTGTCCTCTCCCCATCGTGTCTGCCCCTCCTCCTAAAGGACACAAATGCAAGCACTCAGCCACCCAACAGCCATTCACCTCACAACAGCATACAGCCCATGCACCTGCACCCAAATCCACCAGACATAAATCTCTCAGACGACCACTCCCTCATCTTCCACTCCTCCCTCTTCCCGCCCCAATGTACCTAAAAAGTTTTTCCTTTCCATGATTGACCTCTTCCCTACCCCTCCCCGCCCCCCGGTCCTGCAAGGATGGGCAGGGTACCAAGGATCCAGCCCAGCACCTAAGCCAAACAGTCCACGGGGACAGTGGTAGCACCACCTACTCGTGGTGTTAGGGATACCAGACCAACAATACTGAAGGGGAAGGAGGCAGCACAACCTGGTATGAAAGGGAAGACTCCGGCTCCAGCAGTGAAGAAGGGGAAGGAGCCTGCACCATCTGCGAAGAAGGAGACGGAGCCTGTACCAGCTGTGAGGAAGGGGATGGAGCCTGCCCTAGCTGGGAAGAAGGGAAAGGAGCCTGCACCAGCTGGAAAGAAGGGGGGAAGGAGCCTGTACCAAGTGGAAAGAAGGGGAAGGAGCCTGCACCAGCTGCAAAGAAGGGGAAGGAGCCTAAACCACCAAGCAGAGGGGGGAAGAGCCCATCCACCCCTGCCAGGAAGGGTAAGGGATCCCCAGCCCATGACCAGGAGGAGAGGAGGCAATCTATGCCAGCGGAAGCAGTGAGCCAAACACTGCTACCACCAGCAGCTGTCATGGGCCCCCCACCGTCAGCCGTGGTTGTGCAGCCATCACAGAGTGCAAGGGCTGACTAGGAGCCTCCCCCAACTACCACCACAACGCCATGTAGTCCACTCTCTAGGGTCTACTGTGTGGGGTGCCCCCTCCAGAACCAGTGGGCAAGTCAACCACTCGAGAGACTGTGGCCTTGCACTCCCCAGGACAAAGCACAGGTCATGTTGCCCCCTCCAGAATCAGGGGGCAAGACACCCACTTGAGAGACTGTGGCCTTACACTCCCCAGGACAAAGCACAGGGCATGTAGCCGCCTCCAGAACCAGTGGGCAAGACACCTGCTTGAGAGACTGTGGCCTTGCACTCCCCAGGACAAAGCACAGGCCATGGTGCCCTTTCCAGAACTAGTGGGCAAGACACCCACTTGAGAGACTGTGGCCTTGCACTCCCCTGGACAAAGCACAGGGCATGTTGCCCCCTCCAGAACCAGTGGGCTAGACACCCACTTGAGAGACTGTGGCTTTGCACTCCCCAGGACAAAGCAATGGGCATTTTGCCCCCTCCAGAACCAGTGGGCTTGTTCCCGCATCCGGCTGAGGTGCACACCCCTCCCCCTGAGGTACCTGCCTATTTGACAACTGATGCCCCTGCAGTGTTATATCCGGATTTGAGCAGGATTTGAGTTGGGCCTTGGACTGTGCTCTGTGGCAATGTGGGCCCTTTGAACTATGGACTGGGCAGTGTCCCTTTTTTATACAAGTGTACATATCTGTTTCATGGCCAAATCGTATTATTGATTTTTTTTTTGAACTGATTGCAATCACTTTCCTCAATTACTGTTGTCCTTGCATTATTCTGCAGATTTTAAGGGTCAAATTGTTTTTGTAATGCAGCTGGTTGTGTGTCTGTGAATGGTGTGTGTTGTGCGTGCTTGTGTGTGTCACTCTCGTTTTCCTCCCACCCTCCGTTGTGTGCTAAGCAGCTGTACCCACCATCATCATCTTCACCGGTGTTGGTGTTCCAGGTGGAGCATAACGTAGAAGATCATCGGGAAGACTTGCAGTTTGGGTTCCATGGCGGCGTGGTTCTTCCCTGTGTCTCCAATGGCGAGCCGTTTGACTTTTGTGCTCTGTTTCTGCCAGGCTTTTGATGGCATTGGTACCGCCCCGGAAAAGGTGGCGGTTTCCTGTGCCAAAATATGGTGGGTGGTACTTTGTCTTCCGCCTGGCTGTAGGCGGCTACCGCCGGTGTGACTGTTGTTTCTGCCCTGGTGGTCGGTGTGGTACATTGGCTGTTTATGGGAGATATCACCGCCATGGTAATAATTTGGCGGTAATTACTGCCAGCATATTTGCGGTATTACCACCACTTTATCACCCACCACCAGGGTCGTAATGAGGGCCTATGTTTATTAGGGAGTAAATCCTGTTGGAAAGAGTATTCATGCCATTGTCGACAATAACTAAAGCCTTTTCCTTGTCTATCTTCCTTAAATGTGCAGCAGCTTCTAGCTGAGAAAGCTTCCAGATCTCATTATACATAGCATAGATGAATCTTTTAGAGTGTGTCTTTCTAGTACCTAGAAAAAAGTACTGCAAGTCTATATCCTCAAAAAGAGTGTGAAGATGTTTTTTAACTGCGGCTAACATGTTAGACTGTACCCATTGTTGGCACAGTTTCCCTACACTGTATGTTGTAACTATACCCGTGTGCTGACCCGAGACATAGCAAGGGTCTCACCGGCCAATCTTGAAACGCCCTGAGAAATTAAAAAAACGTGCTTGACATCCATTGGTGTCTATTGGCAAAATCGACCACCCGCCGGGACTGGAAAGTGAAGAGTTATAGGTACCAGCCTGAACCCTTCCATCTAGCTCGTCCTCTGTGACATTCAGGAAGGATTGCCAATCATTAACCTTTGCCGGTGTGGGGATACTGGGGTGTTCATTTCTTTTATGTTTGCTACCCCAGACAGGATGTCTGTTGAATGGTGTCATTTAAAAAGATCATTTGCACAGGAATCAGGCATGCTCTAAATAAAGCTTCCCTACCCTGTATTTGCCAATTTTGTGTTCCCCATACACTCTTTAAATCAACAGAGTTCCTCCAGTATTCGTAACCTCCAACCGCAAGATGGGAAACAAAAAAAGCTAAATAAATCAGCTTTGTGTCAGTTAGTAAAATATTCCTAATTTTTGAAGGAGGTAATTTGAAATATTAGGACTCTGGATGTTTTGTGTCATGCCCAGAAAAATAAGTAAATGTATCTGTATAACGTTTTGGGCTCCCCACAGGTGGTGTTGAACAGTGTTCTCACTGTGTGTAGTGAAGTACTGGTCTGTGTCTAGTGGCACGGTGCAGGTAGTAATGTCCCCAGTTTTTGTAACAGAACATTTCCCCATAATTCATTGTATGTCTATAGATCATCACTTTCAAACACTGAGTAGTCCTTCATTTCAGTTAACATGGAATCAACTGTCTGGACATCCCAATCATCAGATACACCACCAGGTGTAATTACATCTGTCACAGAAATTTTGAATACATATGGTATTTGAATGACCTCAGTAAGCCCGTATATATCAAATGGAACGTTGTCCCACACAACCCCATTAGGAATTGGTACAGCTGAAATGTTCACAAGGGACAAGTCTCTTCGGACCTTATGTGAGAAATGATGTGGAGTTAAGACTTCATCCACAAGCTCAACTGAGGAGCGTTCAGGAAGGTAATGACGAAACCAATCCATAGAAACAATGCAAAAAATGTCAGGAAGAACCATAAATAGTTCCATGGGTGAACTATATAGTTATTTTTAAGCCATAGGTACAGCTTATGTGTCTTTGAAAGAGTTTTAATTACTGGAGTGGATGAGTCTGAAGAGAAGTCATCAATGTCGATGAACTAAGCAGAGGCAGTCTCTGCAAATGCAGGTGCATTACTGGTGGATTGATCCACTGCACGTGGAGGCTTATAATAGACGGTGTCATCAGTCTGTATAGTGTTGGTGTAGAAAACAGCCAAATCTTGGACAGGTGCTGTCATTGAAGTGTTAACTGGAATCATTAAGAGCTCATTTTCCACCCTCCCAACAATCGAGGAGGTATTTGTAGAATCATTGGACATTGTTGTGTAGTCTGAAGTAGTGTTGATATTTCTGCTTTGAAGAGGTGTATCCTGTTGGGTAGTGAGAGGGGACCAAGAACAACCCAAGGGACCCCTGGGTCTACTGTGCAGGATTGGCCACATGGTGAACTTTGACGTCATCAATGGAAATGAATCTGTTTGCTCTGGAACCAGGCAGTGGTGGTAAGATGACAGTTCTAGTACCTTGTACTCTAAGGACTGGGACCGGTGCTCTGTAGGATGGACCAAATTCCCTCACAGCGATCTTCTCACAAATCAGATCCCCAACCTTAGGAATCCAGTCAGTGGAAGTTGTTGTAATTCCCTTATTTCTAAGGTAGCAGCACTGGCGCATGATTTATCATCACGAAATTGCTGAAGCTCCTGTAAAACAGTGAGACATTCATTTATGTCAAAAGGTATGTCTGTTGGCACCAAACCAGGGCCATCAAGATCTGGGACATACATAGGTATCCCAAAGAGAACCTCATAGGTAGTGCGTCCCCCAACGACTGTCTTGGCAGAATATTCAGTGCCTTCTGGACCCCATATAGATGATGAAGCCAGCTGCGGCCAGAACCTAATACTCTAGCTATTAAGGACTGCTTTAGATCACGATTTCACCTCTCCACGACCGAATTTCCCTCGGGTTGGTATGGTGAGGTGTAATGGAGTTCAACAACCATCGCCCCCATGGTGTCCCTGAATGCCTTAGAGGCAAATGCAGGGCCCTGGTCCCAAAGTAATACTGCAACCACATATGTACCGATAAAGATAATCAAGTCTTTTATAACAGTTTGAGCATCAGCCGACCACTGAGGCCATACCCACAGGAATCTAGAACATGAATCTACAGTGACTAAGATGTATTTGTATGCACCATCAGGTGGAAGTGGACCGCAATGGTCCAGGTACACACATTGTAGTTGCCTGCTGGACACTAAGAGGGATGTCTGCGGTGGACGTTTGATGTTTGACCTTAATTTGCTGACAAATGTCACGTCAAAGGATTCATTGTTTTGTCTGTTTGTATAGACCTGACCACCAGAAGCGTTTCTGTAAGAGTGTTACTGTGGCCGAGATACCAGACTGTGCAGAAGCGACACCCTCTTGCTCTGCTTTTCTTAGATCAAATCTCTGGTCTTGATTGAGGATCGCTCGATCTCCAACTCCAGGAAGTGCTGTGCAGGCAACATTCTGCACACTGATGTGGTAGGGGACTTGCCTTCAGCCGAAGCTTTCACAGCAGTCAGAATTTCACTATCCAATCTCATCTGGAAATGAGTCACTGCAGCCACCGAAGCCATAGCTACTGCAGATTTAGCCGCTTCATCAACCAAAGTATTGCAGATAACGTGTACTCATACACGTTGGTGACCCAATGTATGTACTACATGGACACACAGTAGCAGCTTTACCTTAAGATCAGCCGCCCCCCCTCCCACAATGTTATGTGTTTTATGGTGTTCCTTTTGGAGTCTCTGAACCTGTTCAGCTTCCAATGATTGAGGTAATCATTGTAGGACTGGACGCAGTAGTATGAGTCACAGACCATTAAAGTCAGCAATCCTGGCTCTGTGTGTTCTAGTGCTAAAATAAGGCCTTTGAGTTCAGCCTGCTGAGCTGTGTAGTCCCCTAGGGTTGGCTTGTAGGTATTGTGAGGGTGGAAAACTCCATCCTTCATCACTCCACTCACAGCTGCGCAAGCGGCTGAATATTGATGTTTGGTACCTACAGCTGGTTGTGCTGAATCATCAGTGTAAATTACAGTATGGTATCTGTCAAGTGGCAAAATATCTAGATGAGCAGGGTACTCCTGTTCATATTGGAGAAATTCTTGTGTCTGAAGTTTTGGATCAAAGTTATAGTCAACATCGGTGGCAGTCAGGGAGTTTGCCCACTGAATCCAGTGTGGATCTTATACTTTAGCATTAGGAAAGCTTGCTTTGGTGACTGCCAATAATGCTGGCACCGGGGTAACAACAATGATGCATTTCCCTTGGGCAAGTGACTTCTCCTTAATGACAGCCATCTGAACTCCAGTTAGAATCTTTTCTGTGGGTGCAAAACGTTGTTCTGCATTTGAGTATAAATGTGATTTATATGCTATGGGCACTGTGTCTCCCTCGTTAAAGATGGCATAAGTAAACCCAATGGCACCAGCAATTATTCTGATGACCAAATTCGTTTTATTGTCGCATGCGTACAAGTGTTTTGCTTCTAGCATGTCCAGTTGCAATTCCCTAAGGATGCGTGTGTGTTCAACTGTCCAGTGTCAGCTAGAAAACTCAGGGCCTATTAAGTCATAGAGTGGCTTGATACGTTGTGCATAGTCAGAAATGTCAGTTCTGCCAAAATTAAAGAACCCAAGTACAGACTATAATTTCTTGAGAGTGTTAGGTGGGTGAACTTGTGCACATTTCTCTAGAAAGTGCGGGCCAGGCTCTTCCCCTCATTTGATAGCTTGTATCCCAGGAACACCACACTGAGAAAGGCTATTTTTGTTTTTCTAAAATTTAATTTGTAGCTAAGGGCTGCAAATCCTAAAATGATCCTATTGACTCTGGCAAGATGAATGTTGAGGTTGTCATCTGTGAGATAGATGTCATCCACGTAGGACAACGCCTTGGGATCAATATCATGTAATATTGATCTTATACAGGCTGAGAACAGCCCTGGGCTGTTCTTGTAGCCTTGGGGGCAAACGACAGAAGCGTTTTTGTGAGCCAAATGAGAATGCACTCAGATCCCGACTTTCGTGTGCTAAGGTTTGGCAGAAGAACCCGTTGGAAATATCCAACATTGTTTTGTATTTTTTATGCACTACATTGTTAATTAGTGCCGTGCTATGTAAATTTTGTATAGCCTATGTAGGTGTATGACTGTTGAAGTGTCTGTAATCTAAGACTATTCTATAAGAATGGTCGGGTTTTGCAACTGGGAATAACAGGTTATTCATTGCAGAGACACAGGGCTCAATTACTCCCTGGTATTCGAGCGGAGTTAGGATCTCCCTCACTGGAGCTTTTGCTTCGTGTTTAACAGGATATTGTGACTGAGGTTAGGGTGTAGACCTAATAGGTATGACATGGCAAGGAGACTCCTTGTCCCAACCTACATGAATGCGGTACAATGCAGGTACCTGCGCTAATTGGCCCAATTGACAGTGTAGGCTTGTTTTAACCCTTCTGGAACAAGTTTTGCGAAAGAAGGCAAAATTATATCTTCCCCATGTGGGAGCTTACGGACGTGCTCAAGTGGCCAGCGGGATAACACAACTAAGTTCATCCCAAAATATCACACCAATGGTGCACTCCACGTCTCCCTCAATTTGGATGTTTAAATCATAAACCCTGTTGGGTTAGGTGAACGCGGCCTTCCCCAGACTCAACTGCAATAAAATCATTAGTTGCTGTCGCATCAAGATGATCTTTCAGACTCTGGCAACATATTGTGACTTCTGCTGTGCTCTCTAACAGTGTCACTGCCCACGTCTTGTTCTTCAGTAATGTTCTCAATTGTTCTATCATTTTTAATTGTCAGTGCTGGCACCTTTTTCTTTTTAAACTGTGGCTTTTGATGTGGGGACTTTTCTTCTTTTTTGTTTGAAGGCTGTGGAGAGTCTTTCTTCTGTTTCACGTACTCAGGACGTCAATCAGGACGGCCCCCTCTCTTGCTACATCTATCCAGTGCATCCTGAAAGGAACGAGAGGGACGTGAATCAGTATATCTGTCAGGAGCTTTTATATTTTCTCTATTTCTGAGGGTATATCTCCTTTCGGATAATCAGCTCTCTGGTTTTCTCTATCTTTAAATTGTTTTTGCTTATCCTAGCGCTTCTTAGAGCCCTCTTGTGCTTTTTATATCTTCCTTAGGAGTGGTACTCTGTAATTTGAGCTTCTTCAGCTTGGCTCCCAAAGTATCCCATCCTATACTAGTATAGGTGTCGGAAATAATTTTCGATAGCTTTTTCTCCTGGTCCAAATGTGGAATCTCTCGGAGGTGCTGGTGTATAGCCACTGCTACTGCTTCCCCTTTGATATTACTCAGTATGATTGAGGAGACTACGTTGAAGTTAAGCATTAATTTAATCCCCAAATCCAGGGCTGGTGCAGCCCCCTGCTCATTCTGTATTTGTTTTAACACTTCCGGTAAATTGACAGTGTCAGGGTACTGTGTGTGGTAATATAACTTGCAGCGAAGATTGCACCCAATGTGGCGCAGTCATCTACTGAGGGAACCATCCCGAAGGGCAAGGACATTGTGAGAATTCTATGTTTCTCCTGTGGTCCCGTATAGGGAAACACAGCTTCCAGCTGATTTGTTTTCTGGGCTATCCTGAAAGGTTCTGTGGGTATCTTACCCATGATAGTATGTACTGCTTGTGGGTTAATCCCAGTAGCCAATTGATACCCAGCAGGTGCTGGTGGTGATGGACGCGCTGGTGCAGTGTTCAAAGTTCGCATTACGAACTGAACAAGTCATCTTTAGAGTGTTACTAATTCAAGATATAGGTTTCGCAGGTCTGCTCCCTGCATGTTTTGTATACCCGGGTGAGATGTGTATGTGGCAAACATAGGCCACGTTGGTCCTTCATTACCTAAGGGACCTAATCTCACGGGTTGCATTACATGTGGTAGGGCACCTTCAAACCAGTTCTGATGCTCCTGATAAGTAAGCAGTATTTCATGATACTGGTATGCTTGCTACATTTGCAATTCTGTATGTTTGGAATGTGAATGTAGTGTTGTCTTCCTTAGGAAAGTGAACCCAGGAATAAAATGTTTCTGTTTGGTAAGCTTCACTACTTCCACTATGAATGTAACATCCCGCTCTCTTCTCTTCAGCCATGCACTACTACGTGTAGTGTTAATGTTTGTCTAGCATTCTCAGGAATGTATATGGCATTAGCCATATTGTGTAATGGGTATAAGAGATGGAACACCACATGGGGAGCAAAGTACTTTTATGAGTTTGAGCTCGAACAACCTACAGCCTAATTAAGTGGTCCCTGTTCAGCTAAGGAGGATCTTCCCCAATACCACGGACGTCTCCGTATAATGGTACTTAGGGTACTTGTTGTCTGTGAGACAGTGATAGTTAGGGTAGCCGTAAATTAGCGCCTAAATGCCATTGTTGGTGGTGCCATGTCGTAGTTTGCCTCTTGCTCTATGCAAGACTGCTGGTTCAAGGATGACAGTACTTATGTTTGTAGGCGACTATGCAACCTACAACAAGTCGCAACTGTTGTCGCAACCCTCCCGGCTCACAAGCAGCACCTCACCAAAAACCCAAGCAGTAAAAGGTGATTTGTGGCAGCCTTTACGCAAGGACTCAAGAGCATGACATCTCTTGGAGTGTTGTGGTTAAACGGAGATTACCTCTTTCTCCAATAAACATCATGGCTCAATCAAACACAGGCAATGAAGAAGATGCAGTAAAGTTTCAATAGGTTTTATTTAGCAAAACTGCAATCTGCGATAAGTTGCATGGGCTGCAATGATTAGGATAATGAACAGTGCGAGAAACAGAATGGTAAAGACAAAAGTCATTAATACAAAGACCCCCACCATCTTGCAATAGCATGAAATGGCATAAAGTATGAGATATGTCCTAATACCCTAGTATAATGATCCTAACGTCTAACCTAAAAGAGAGCTAGCTATGTTAAACCTAATCTGCCAATGCCACGTCCATGAGAAGAGTCCCCAGCCCTCATTACCTTGAAATGAGGTCTCTAGCAAAGACTCCGTAGGGACTCAAAGAGTGGGTCAGCGTCAAGGCGACATGCAGCATCGATAGCAGCGATGGAATCTGGGTCGGAATCCCTTTGACTATCTGTTTAAGGGAGGAGTATTTATACAGATCTGCTTGGACCCCTGTCATAGGTCTGCTCCCAAACAATAGATAACAAGACATGCTTGGGATGGTAATTTATATAAACAATTCCCTCGAAAGTGTGAAGAGGGAAAGTACCTAATGTGAACATCCACAGTTTGTTTATCCTTGTCGCTTGATATTGACACCTTAGCGTGGTGGCACTGATAACACAAACTAAAACATGGGCCTAACTAAAAACAAGGCAGCCATCTTAAAAGATTTAATTAAATAAATATGCTAAACAGAGCAAGCTAAGTAGGGCAAAAGTCACTAGGTGACGAGGGAACGAGTTTGAAAGCCAAAGGCTGCACTAACTCCTATATTCCATTAAAACAGACTAGGATTCACTACACCCTTACCCACCCACTCACAGACCCACTCACTCACACACCCACTCGCAGACCCACTCAGACCCTTGTGCACCAACTTACAGTTCCACTGAGACCCTCACACACCCTCTCACAGACACTCTCAGAAACTCACGCACCCACTAACAGACCCACTCAGACTCTCACAAACCCATTCACAGATCCTCCTGCATCTACTCACAGACCTGCACAGACACTGACACACCCACTAAGACACTGATACATACACTCTCACACCCAGGCAGAGATTCTCACAGCCACTCTCACCCCCAGATGCACCTATTTGCAAAGAAAAAAATGAATACATGAATTAAACAGTTGCTTCTGTCCATCCAGGGCCATAGGACCCCCTATGGGAGGCAGAGGGTGTATGAAAAAAATGAATAATTGACTTAACTAATTGCTGGTGTCCATATGGGGCTATGCGGTCCTATGGGAGGCAGGGAGTCAAGGGAAAAAACAATCAAATAGAGTAATTTAATAGTTTGCGCTTTCCCTCCAGTGCCCCTGGTGAATCTATGGAAGGCAGGGAGGCAGACAAATATCGAATGAATAAATTAAATAATTAGTGTGCTCCTCCAGGGCCCAGGGGAGGTGTGGCAAGGAAAAATTTAATAAATGAATTAAAAACCACAATGAACCACAGCACATATATATATTTATATATAAATATGTGTATATATATATATATATATATATATAGAGAGAGAGAGAGATAGATAGATAGATATCAGGAACATGTTAGAATATAAACAGGAATGTAATAAGCCTCCTCTGTCAATGTTCCTAGAAAATGGTTTTAAAGAGTGGAAGAAAAGGACTGAAACACACACTCTGTACACAAAATGGTGGTAGGCAAATCATCTACCAAATGGGCACTGAAGAAGAAAACATGGAAAAAAGACAAAATTGGCACCAAACTCACACATTCACTAGCTCCACAAAACCGTGGTCATCACATGGTTAGCAAAGAAGGAGGCATAGAGATCATAGATAAAATGGCAGTCTATGACAAACAAAGTACACACTGGATACAAAAAATTGCCACTGCTGCATGGCCAGCAGAGAATGAAGTACGGAGAACAGACGCACACATGGTAGCTGGTAACATGTGCTCACCTGTCCTGGCCATCCATCAGCACCAAAACTACAGGCCGATTCCTGCTCAGAACCCAGCTCCAAAATCCCTGAACTTAGATGTATTTCAGGATTCTATAAATTTACAGCCTCAGTGGGGCATAACCAAGCGGGAAGGCTTAGTGGGTCAGGTGACTACAAGAACTCAAATAGCCTACCCAAGGATCCCGCTGGCATGCGCTCCCTATATTTTAATCCTGGAAAACGCTCCTACATTAGAAAATACTCACTATGAGTCCCATGCATCACTGTTAAACAAAGTGACGCATTGGGTAGGAAAGCATTCAGGAGGGAGGGTAGATTTCTACAGGGACATTTTAACTGTAAGAAGGGTCCCCTGGGTCGGCCCATCCCCTAAAGCATCACAAGGGGATTGAATCATTATGAACTTTAGGAGCCCCTGGATTGTCAATGCTTTGTATCACCATTTTTCAACTATGAGACCATCTGTAGGGTCTATAAGAGTACAACGTCTATCTATGTTCATTCCCCCGACATTTAATCTATGTCACTCTGATTTAATTCATTCTGGGAAACAGAACTTTGTCAATCCCGGTGTTTCCAATTCCTCTGGTACTGTCCTGACACTGTCTAATAGATTTGAGCCCCTGGCCTCACTGGAGCAGCTAGATTGACCACCAGCAATTGGGCCCTCTTTGCAAGGCCCTCTGGAGATAAATATACCGCAACAGCCCCTCTCGCAGTCTAAGGGAGTTTTTGACATACATGACACACAGGGTACGACAGCCTTAGGGATCATTTCTTGGAACGTGGCAGGCTTAAAATAAAAAATTGGAAACCCCGACTGGTTAAAACTAGTGACGGAAAATCTTTTTATCTGCTGCCAGGAGACTTGGCTTGTAGAACCCCGCATATTAATGGCTACACCACACATAGTGTCCCTGCAATTAAGGCCTCTGCAGGTAGGGCTAAGGGTGGTCTGGTTACTTTCTTATCAGTAAAGTCCGGGGGGATGGATGCACGCGTTGTGGGCACATCCCCTTTCTTTTTGGCTTTATTTCTGAAATTAGCAGAGCCATTTGATATACTACTGATTCATTATTATAATAATACCTTTGATAACTCAGGCACCAGTGTGGTTGGTAGCTTGGAGACGTTAATATATAAGGCAACAAACATTAGTAGAAAGGACTTAAGAATAATTTGGGTCGGCGACTTTAATGCTCATTTGTGTGAGCCAGAGTATTTGGACTGCTGCGGACTCTTGGACGAAAATGATAACCCCATTCAGCATTTTAAACACTCTTCATATGGGAATGCTCTTAACTCTTTGATAACAGCTAATTCTCTACTTTTCCCCATACCAGCTATTAGAGGGGTACCAACGTTTATAAGAGGAGATACTCATACTATTATTGACTATATTATCTACACTAGAGAACTATCCTCTCTTGTCGGGCAGTTCAGGGTGACCCTGACCTGTATTAGCGATCACAACCCTTTATCTATTGTAATTAATTTGGACTTGATGAGTGACTCAAGAAGAGAGAAGCGACACCCCGATATGAAGTTTTCAGGCCAAAAAGGACTTACAACCAAATGGGGAAAGATAGATAGTAATAGCTTCTTTAAAGATTTAGGGGGTCATTACAACATTGGGGGTAAAAGCCGCATACTGCCGTGCAGAAGACCGCCAATACACCGCTGCGGCCGCGGAATTCCGCCACAGCTATAATGACATACATCTCGGAATCCGCCGAAATTCAGACACCCACACAACTCCGCCACACCTAAGGTCAGTGTTAAACTGGCGAAAACAAATCCTCCACCTCCACGCCAACAGAAACACGCCCATGCTATCACGACCCACGAATCCACGCGGCGGTCTTTCAACCGCGGTATTCCATTGGCGGTACACACCGCTGTGCTCAAAATACACACACATCTACAAAACACTGCCACATTGGACAATTCCAAATACACACACCTGATACACATACACACACCACCCCCACACACCCAACACAATATAAAACACATACCCACATCACCCACAAACCCCTACGACCATAATTCAGAAAGAAGGCCAGAGAGACAGCACTGATTAGACAATCCCACCACAGAGAGGCACACAACACCATCACCCACAGAACATCCACGCACAAAACACCACACACCACTACACATCACTACACTCATCACCACATACACCTCCCCACACATCACACACACCACCCCATGGCACGCCAAAGACACCCCCGCTTTTCCGAGGAGGAGCTCAGTGTCATGGTGGAGGAAATCATACGGGTAGAGCCACAGCTATTTGGCTCACCGGTGCAGCACACATCCATAGTCAGAAAGATGGAGCTATGGCGCAGAATAGTCGACAGGGTCAACGCTGTGGGACAGCACCCAAGAAATCGGGAGGACATCAGGAAGAGGTGGAACGACCTACGGGGGAAGGTGCGTTCAACGGTCTCCAGGCACAACATCGCGGTACAGCGTTCTGGCGGTGGACCCCCACCTCCTCCCCCACAACTAACAACATGGGAGGAGCAAGTCTTGACCATTATGCATCCTGAGGGCCTCGGAGGAGTCGGTGGAGGAATGGACACTGGTAAGTCAAATCTTAACTATCATATCCCCCACCCTACCTGCATGCTATCACAGACCCCCACCCTCACCCCCTCACCTATCACCCCAACTCCTCACTAATGTACTAATAACACAAACCACATTTCCCAACACCAAGCCCTGCATGACACAACTAAGCATGGATATCCAGCACTAAAGCATGGCCACTGCACATATCCAGAACAACCCACCCAACCATCATCACATAAGCCCACACACTGGAATGCTAGCACTGGGGTACACGCTCACCCACCCATTGCACACCATGACACACACACATGCAATAATCATGCGCTTTTGCCCCTGCAGGATCACGAAGGACCGTCACCACACCGGAGGGTCCAGACATCTCCACCCACAGAAGAGGCCCACAGTGACGATAGCAGCTCTGCCCTACTGGAGCCTGATGACCAGCCCAGACCATCATGGGCCTCGGGACAGTCGGTTCCCCTTGCACAGGCACAGCCCAACACTGACCTCCCACCACTACAGGGAACCCAGGATAACCAACCACCCCAACAACAACAGGGACCTGGGGGCAGTGGTAGTGGGCACACGGTCCAAGGGACGGAGGCACAAGAACACAGGGGAACTGGGAGGGCTGCTGTGCGACAGGGGGCGGACAGGCCAAGGGAACCCACTCTTCACGAGGCCCTCTCCTCCATCATGGGAGCATACCACCACTCCCAGGAGACGATGGCGACGGTCCTGGTCAAGTTTCAGGAGCCCAGCACCTGCAGGAGGAACAGTATTTGGGGTTCAGAGAGGAGCTCAGGACCATCAGCTCTGCCTTGGGCACCATCGTAGGGGTGCTGAAGGACATACAGCAGACCTTGAGGGACACCGTGGCACTCCAAGGGGCCCCTGACACTAGCCAGGACGATGAATTGCCCACCACCTCCGCCGGCTCTAGTGGACAGGACGCCCCACCACAGGACCACCACACCAGCACCCCATCCCCTGCAGACGGACAACCACCACGCAAGCGGTCCCTGAGATCCAGGAACAGGACAGAGCAAGATGGCAAGACCCCCGCCAGGAAATGAGACCACCCTGATTGTCACCCCACCGTCCCACTTTGTTACCCTGTCCATACTTAAACTGCCCCAGCTCCACTTCCTATGCCCATATGGGCAGTGCACCTGTGAGACTAATAGACTGGACTCTGCCAGGGACATTCCTCCATCGATCACCCATCACCATTTTACAACCCCCTCCATTTTTCAGCACTTAAATAAACACCCTTGAAACACAAAACAATCTGGAGTCAGTCAATGATTTGGTAAAATGTATTATCAATGACAGTGTCAAAATGTGTATTTTTGTTGTAAAGGCAACATACCAATGTCACACATCACAAGTCCTTGAAGGATGCATGCAGATGACACACGTTGGTAACCAAACCGTAATGGAAAGGAACAACTCAGTTACCAAATAATCCCAGTAAATTACACACAGGATAGAGTAAGACATGTGACAGTGAATGAAATGGTAAAAATGAAAATGTTCTCACCTGTGTGTCACTGGAAATATTGCTGTATGACTGACTCCCTGTTGTCGTTGTCTTCTTACTCAGCTTCCTCCTCATCACTGTCCACAGGCTCCACAGGCTCCACAGCTGGCACAACACCATCATCTGGACCATCCTCCTGCAGAAAAGGCACCTGGCGTCGCAAAGCAAGATTGTGAAGCATCGAGCAGGCAATGATGATCTGGCACACCTTCTTCGGTGAGTAGAATAGGGAACTACCTGTCATATGGAGGCACCTGAACCTGGCCTTAAGGAGGCAGAAGGTGCGTTCAATCACCCTCCTAGTCTGCCCATGGGCCTCATTGTAGCGTTCCTCTGCCTGGTCCTGGGATTCCTCACTGGGGTCAGTAGCCATGACAGGTTGGGGTAACCAGAGTCCCCTAATAGCCACACACAGTGCCTCTGGAGTTGACCCATCATATCAGGGATGCTGCTATTCCGCAGGATGTAGGCGTCATGCACAGAGCCAGGGAACATAGCATTAACCTGGGAGATGTACTGGTCTGCCAAACAGACCATCTGCACATTCATGGAATGATAACTTTTCCGGTTCCTGTACACCTGTTCACTCCTGTGGGGGGGGGACCAGAGCTACTTGGGTCCCATCAATAGCACCTATGATGTTGGGGATATGTCCAAGGGCATAGAAGTTACCTTTCACTGTAGCCAAATCTTCAACCTCAGGGAAAATTATGTATCTCCTTACGTGTTTCAGCAGGGCAGACAACACTCTGGACAGCACGTTGGAAAACATAGGCTGGGACATCCCTGATGCCAGGGCTACTGTTGTCTGAAAAGACCCACTTGCAAGGAAATGGAGCACTGACAGCACCTGCACGTCAGGGGGGATTCCAGTGGGATGGTGGATTGGTGACATCAGGTCTGGCTCCAACTGGGTACATAGTTCCAGGATTGTGGCACGGTCAAACCTGTAGGTGATGATTAAATGTCGCTCCTCCATTGTCAACAGGTTCACCAGCGGTCGGTACACCGGAGGATTCCGCCATCTTCTCAAATGTCCCAGCTGACGGCGCCTAGGAAGGACAACAGCGACGATTGAGTCAATTTTTTTCCAGGTATGTACCCACAGTTACACCGAACACGACACCAAACACAAAACCCTTCCTGTATGTGTGTTGAGTGTAGGCCTAGTTATGTGTGACGCAGAAGTAAATGAAGCCATGTGGGCCCCTGAAATGGCGGCTGCCTGACCTCTAAACTGGGACAATGGGATTGTGGGGTAACCGCGTTGCCGTTGCACACCATCGCGGTAAGCGGTCGTAGACCGCGGCGCAATGCTGCATTGGTTA
Source organism: Pleurodeles waltl (assembly GCF_031143425.1). NCBI lineage: Eukaryota > Metazoa > Chordata > Amphibia > Caudata > Salamandridae > Pleurodeles > Pleurodeles waltl. The sequence continues at coordinate 666,131,431 of NC_090439.1, read as the reverse complement.
ACATTGGACCCTATGGGTCCCAGGAGCCAATGAGGAATTGCGACGGCGGTGATGATACGCACCGCCGCGGACGTCACCGCCGCGGACGTCGCCGCCATTTTCTAGCTGTTCAATCACTAGATACCTGATCTTCGACAGGAGAGGACCTACACTGCAAGTGCTGCTGTGACCTCGGTCTGGAAGCGACGATGGCTGCTGCGTCTGGGGAAAGGGCCCCTGCCTTCACTGCTCAGGAGTTGGAGAAACTGGTAGACGGGGTCCTCCCCCAGTACACGCTACTCTACGGTCCTCCAGACCAACAGGTTAGTACACAGGTAGCACGTTGCATGGGCTAGGCCTGGGTGGAGAGGGCTGGTTGTAAGAGGGAAGGGGGCAGAGTTCAGGGAACATGAATGCATGTGAATTAATGTGCCACATACCTAGGGTAGGGAGGGGGGCCACTGACATCGACGGTGCAGTTGGTAATGACTTCGCTTTTTCCCTTGTGCATGTCATGTAGGTCAGCGCCCACCAGAAGAACGACATTTGGCGTGCCATCCCCAAGGACGTCCGGACCCTGGGGGTCCACCAGAGACGGGGCACCCACTGCCGGAAAAGATGGGAGGACATTCGCCGCTGGAGCAAGAAGACGGCTGAGGCTCAGCTGGGGATGGCCTCCCAACGTGGGAGGGGTGCCCGTCGCACCATGACCCCCCTGATGTTCAGGATCCTGGCGGTGGCCTACCCTGAGTTGGATGGGCGCTTGAGGGCATCACAGCAGACACAAGGGGGTGAGTACTCTCTCATTCTGCAGACTTTGCGTGCAGTGGAGGGGTCTGGGTGGGGGAGGAGGCCTGTGGGTGTATCTAGACCAGACTCTACCCCACCGCAGTAGAGTGCAGGTATAGATGCCCCTGTGGCATCCATGTGTGCAGATTTCCACCATAGCCATGTAGGCCAGGTCCCAGAAATTGCATCTACAGAGGCCAGGAGCACGGCGTAGTGCAGGGGGCTGCGGTGTCTGCATTGTCCGCCAACTGTAGCGGTATGCCATGCGCTCAACCTGTCTTTCTTCTGTCGTCCCCTCCACCTTTTTCTGCTATCCCTGTTCTTTTGTGCATCAGCATCATCAGGCGGAGGTACAGTGGCACCGGAGCACGAGGGAGCTGCATCCCACTTGGCCCTGGAGGGCCACACCACGGACTCAGAATGCACCAGTGGGACGGAGGGCGAGGGGAGCTTCACGTCGGCCACCGGATCACCTACCAGCGACACAGACTCATCCTCCGATGGGAGCTCCCTTACCTTACCTCCCCTACCAGCACCGCCCTCCCAGCAGCCCCTCAGCGTTCGCCCCGTGTCGGCTCACCCTAGAAGGGTGAGCATCACCTTCGCCCCAGGCACCTCAGGCCCTGCCCCAGTCACCCATGCTGCCCTCAGTGAGGAGGCCATTGACCTCCTCAGGTCACTCACTATTGGGCAGTCTACCATTGTGAATGCCATCCAGGGTGTAGAAAGGGAGTTGCAACACGGTAATGCATTCCTGGAGGGCATTCATTCTGGTCAGGCTGTCCTTCAGCGAACCCTGCAATCTCTGGCCTCAGCACTGATGGCAGCCATTGTCCCTGTGTCTAGCCTCCCCCCTCCAACCTCCTCCACCCAGACCCAATCCCCTGTACCCCAGCCCATCCCAAGCACACCTACAGACCAGCATGCACACACCTCAACACACAAAAGTAGCTCAGGCAAACATAGGCACCACACAACCCACAGGCACACACACAAGCATCACCCACATGCAGACACAGCAACATCCACTGCCTCCACTGTGTCCCCCTCCTCGTCATCTCCCTCCTCCCTCCCAGTGTCATCTACACTCTCACCTGCATGCACTACATCTACAGGCACTAGGACTCGCACCAGAACACCCAGCACCACACCCGGCTCACCTGCACTCACCACCTCCACTACCATTTAAACGTCCCCTGTGTCCTCTCCCAGTGTCTCTGTGACGCCCCCTCCCAAAGTACACAAACGCGGGCACCCACACACCCAACATCCATCCACCACACGACAGCCTCCAGTACCTGCACCTGCACCCAAAACACCTAAAGTGACACCTCCTACAACCACCTCCTCTTCCTCCACTCCCAGACCCCCTCCAACTACCCATCCCAGTGTTTGTCAGAAACTGTCCCTCTGTAAAGTTGACCTTTTTGCCCCCACCCTTCCTCCAATTCATCAGTCCCGTCGTAGCGCCTCAGCCAAAAAGCCTCCAATACCAGTGGTGCCTGTTCAAGGTGTGTGGAGTGCACCGGCCACCAGGGCAGGCAGTGTGACCCGGAGCCAAGGCACTGGCAGCCCACCCCCTGTAAAGGCTCTGAAATTGGAAAGTGGCCGACGGGACCCTGTGAAGACTCCTGGAGGCAAAACAACTCACAGGGGTTCCAGGGGGATTGCAGAGTCAGCTGTGACTCCTCCAAAGGTGGGGAAGGGCCAGAGGAAGTCTGCACAGCCTGGTGTGAGCAGCACGGCGGAGAAGGGCGGCATCCTTCCCGGAGGTCGGGACGCCACCGCCAGCACCGTCGTCACTGGTCAGGAGACCACCGCCAGAGTCATTGCCCAGGAGGGCCCAAGTATCGTCACTGGTCAGGAGACCACCTCCACCACCGGAATCAGTGCCCAGGAGGGCCCAAGTATCGTCACTGGTCAGAAGACCACCGCCGGAGTCAGTGCCCAGGAGGGCCCCGGCTGCCACAGCCCCGCTGGGCAATGAGGGAACGCCATGCCACACACCAATGCCCAGTCCAGAGAACGTCATGCCACACACCAATGCCCAGTCCAGAGAACGTCATGCTAAACACCAATGCCCAGTCCAGAGACCGCCATGGCAAAGCACCGCTGAACAGTCCCGAACCGCCATGGCAAAGCACCGCTGAACAGTCCAGAGACCGCCATGGCAAAGCACCGCTGAACAGTCCCGAACCGCCATGGCAAAGCACCGCTGAACAGTCAAGAGACCGCCATGGCAAAGCACCGCTGAACAGTCCAGAGACCGCCATGGCAAAGCACCGCTGAACAGTCCAGAGACCGCCATGGCGAAGCACCGCTAAACAGGGCATGCACCGGGGAAGAATGAAAAGGCCACCACATCAAGCATCGTTATCCCATGTGCAGGTGGGATAGTGACGGGACAGGAATTTCCACGGGGAGACTAATCCAGTCTGGGCACCAGTCCCCCTCCAGAACCAGTGGAGAGTGTTATCCACTTGAGAGACTTTGCACTCCCCAGAATGTAACAGTGGGCAAGCCACCCACTGTAGAGAATTGAGAGACTGTGGCTTCGCCCTCCCCAGGATTGCACAGTGGGCAAGCCACCCACTGTAGAGACTTGAGAGACTGTGGCTTTGCACTCCCCAGGATTGAACAGTGGGCAACCCACCCACTGTAGAGACTTGAGAGACTGTGGCTTTGCACTCCCCAGGATTGAACAGTGGGCAAGCCACCCACTGTAGAGGCTACAGAGACTGTGGCTTTGCACTCCCCAGGATACATCAATGGGCATGGAGCCCCGTCGTGGATCTGGCTTTGCACTCATCCGGCTGAGGTGCCACCCCTTCCGCCTGAGATGCTTGTAGTATTTCGATCTGATGCCCCGGCAGTGTTCTCTCCGTTTGTGGACAGGTATCTTTTGTGGGCCTCGCCCATGCTTTTTTGGACTAGTGTTGCACGGATATTGATATGTACATATCTGCACTACTTCTCGTAATGTATATACTTTTGTATGATTTTATAATATATCTGTATAATTTTGAGACATGTATATTGATACATTACAATGTTTGAACAGATTTCGTTTTGTCTTTGCATTCTTCCGGGTGGGTTGTGGGTTGTTACTGTGATTTTAGTGAATGCATTGGTGTGTGTGTTGTAATATGCGAGGGTGGGGGTGGGGGTGTTTCGTGTGTGTCCCCCTATCTTTTGCCTCCCCCTCCCCTATGTCGTAGGTGCAGTACTCACCGTTGTCTTCGCCGGTGCCGGCGTTGCTCTTCGTAGATGAGTAGGAATACAAGGGCCGGTAGGATTTGGAGTTCCGGCTCCATGGAGTCCTCCTTCCTCGTGGGATGTGTTCAGGTGAGCGTTTTCCCATTGCAGTAACTGTTTCTGCCGTGTTTTTATCCACGGTGAATCCGCCCCGGAAAAGGTGGCGGATTGGTAGGTTGTGATACTATGGGCGGTACATTGTCTTCCGCCTGTCTGTTGGCGGTGACCGCCGCGCTGCTTGTCTGTACCGCCGTGGCGGGCGGTTTGTTATAGTGGCTGTCTTTGTTGGCGGTTTCCATCAGGGTCATGATTCCCTTTTTTTTTCTGCCGGACTGTTTGCGGTATTACCGCACATTTAACACCGTCCGCCAGGGTTGTAATGACCCCCTTAATGTTGAATAAACGGTCAGATGTTATGATATCCTTGGGTGAAGACAGGGCCCCCCACGAAATTGTCTGTGTATTTTCCTCTCTGACAAAGTATATGGCTGAGAAATTACAGCCCTCTGGCACTAATAAAGTACATGGCCCGAGATGGTTTAACCACACATGTACCATATCCTTAAGTAACCTAAAGAAAATAACCAGCGCATGGTGGAGCGCATGACCGACAAGCAGTTAAAGTTGCTAGGAAACATTATAAGGAAGCACTTGCCAAGAGGAAAGCCGAATTAAGTGAGTCTGCGTGGGAGGAATTGATGGAAGCAAGCAAAACTAAAGATACAACTGCGTTCTGGCGTGTGGTTAATTCTTCATTGCTGAATGACAAATATGAAATGTCCATGGATACTGTTATTCCAGCTCAAATTTGGGTGGACTATTTAAAAAAAAAATTGCAATAGAGACTAATGTTCAACTAGAAAAGATAAATTGTTTTAAGTTAAGAGGAAATGATCAGTCAAGTCTGGCTTTCAGCAATACCATAAGCGTGGATGATGTAAAACAAGCTATTCAAGATTGCCCCTCTGAGAAAGCTCCTGGCCCAGACAGAATCCCTGCTGATTTATATAAAGCGCTTCCAGATTTCTGGGGGCCACTGCTTACTAATGTCCTGAGATCGGCTGTGACAGGCCCTTTAGTAGATACTTGGAAAGAGGCGATCATTGTCCCGATTTTTAAGAAGGGGGACAGGGCAGATCCTTTATGCTATCTTAGGCCGAGTGATCCTAAACAAGTTGGAAAATTGGGCGACTGAATCTCATTCCCTTTCAGAAGTTCAATTTGGCTTTCGGCCCGGTGTGGGCACAGTAGAACAAACTCTTAATTTGACCCTCCTGGTACAAAAATATACCAAAGTTAAAAGGGGGTGTATACACCTAGCATTTATGGATCTGTCCTGCGCTTTTGACACAGTTAACAGGGAGAAACTGTGGATGGTCATGTTGAATATGGGCGTTGATAAAGACACAATCATTTTACTTAGTAAACTCTATGCCTTCACAGAGGCTCGGGTTCGCTATTCTCGGGAGGGTGGCTTGAAAGAGAAGTTTCCCTCATTAAAGGGGTTTAGACAGAGTTGCGTGCTGGCCCCTTTTCTTTTTCTTTTATATATAAATGGGTTAGAGAAATTCCTCTGTGAATCGGGGAAGGATTCTCCTGTCATTAATAATTCCCCAATTCCTGTACTATTGTATGCGGACAATGCTGTACTCAGTTCAAGGACAGCAAATGGCCTCCAGATTTTATTGAATGCTTTTAATACTTTTATAGGGAACCTTGGACTTAAAATAATAGAACTAAGTCATTTGTGATGAAGACCGGGCCCAAATTAGCAAAAATGAAAACATTTGCTCTAGATGGGCATGAGATACTCAAGGTCCCACATTTTAAGTATCTGGGGGTCCCCATTGACGTAGATTTCAATTGGAAATTTTTAGTAAATATACGTTCAATACAATTTCAAAAAGCCATAGAAGCAGTTTTTAGGTTTGCGAAAAGACTGCAACACAAACCTGTTAAAGAAATGATGACTGTTTTTTCCTCCAAATGTCTTTCTATTGCGACATTTGGAGCCGGGGTTTGGGGATATGCAGAATTTTCAGGCCTCCAGATTGTAGAAAATAAATTTTTAAGAAGGCTACTAGCAGTCCCCCAATCTACATCAGTAATGGTCTGTCATGAAGAAGTAGGTTTGAGATACATATCTAGTTATGTAAAGCTTCAACCTGTATTATTATGGTTAAAATTTTGGACTAAGCCAGAAGCGTCCCTATGCAGAAAGGTGATACAGGACTGCCTCCTTTTATCACGATCTCTGAATATACCATGGCTTAGATATGTTCATCTCTCCCTACTATCTTTAGGATTAGGAGAATTTTTTCTTAAACCGGATATTTTAACAAAACAGGACATTAAAAAGGTGAAAGATATGTATTGGCAGAAAAGCCAGGACATGGAGCCAGCCTCGGGCGCAAATAGATTACTGGTGAGAAATGAGATACAACAACTGCAACCAAAGCTATATTTGACTACCATTAGCCACGAGCGACAAAGGTTTTTACTCACGAGGCTACGTTTAAATACATTACATTACTTGGTAGCATTTCCAGTACGTGGAACTTGGTTAAAGAATCTTCCTCCTTGTTGCTGTGATGGAAAGACACCCCAGAGTACATTGCACTTTATGCTCTTTTGCACTTTTTCTGTTGTTCCGAGAAAAAGGTTTTTACGTCCGCTATTTTTATCTAAAAGTATTAAAACTAGTCAGCTTGCTTATTTATACTTACATAACCTGGGAAACGCGGATATAATTCAGGCTGTGTTAAATTTTATATATGCTTCTTATGGAATTCCAAATATGTATTAATAACGTTTCTTAATCATAAAATTACTAATAAACATTATTAATACATATTTCGAATTAGGTTTGGGTGGAGGGTCTTGGGGTTGAGGTTTAGAAAGGGGGTTAGGGGAGGGTTGGCTTTTTTGGGAGGGGTAGAATTCTTGGCAAGGGCAGGGGCATGGGTACTTGCAGGAGGGACATGGGAGGCCTTGGAGGTGGAAGGGACAGACTTGGGGAGGGAAACATAAGGGAAGAAAAATATTTCAGGGTCTCATAGGGGGAGAGGAGTAGGGAAAAGGGCAAACTACAAAAGAAAGGCTTTTTTCGACACACAACGATGGTCATAGCAAAAGGGTTTGAGTGTGGAGGGAGAGAGAGTGGTTGTAAGAGGTGTTGGTGTGGATGTCCGTGCGAGGTATCTTGTGGGGGCTGGGTGTCTGTCGGGTGAATGAGGGCGTTCATGTGTCTTGGGATGAGGGGGGTGGAGGTGCCAGTGGATGCCTTGTTGGGTGGATGACTGTCTATTGGGGTGGTGACTGCAAGAATGGTGGATGTGCTGCATGTAGGAGTGTCATTGGTTGTGGTGTCTGTGATGTCTGAGGGTCTGTGGGTAGGATAGGTGTAGTGGCTGGAACTGTAAATGTTTGTGTGGTGTCTTCTGGTGTGTCAGGTGTGCTGTGTGTGATGGTGGGGGTGGTGGGGATGTCAGGACAGGTTGTGACTGTTGCTGTGTGTGCATCTGAATGTTTCTTGTGTGCATGCCGGAGGGGTGTCTTGGGGTGTTTATGTCTTTCTGAGCTACCATTGGATGTTGAGGTAGATGCATGCATGTCTGTTTGTGTGCTTTGACTGGATCTGGAAGAGGGGTTTGGGTTTAGGAAGAGAACGGTGGAGGGGGGACGGTTGACAAAGGGTGACTGGCTGCCGTCAGTGTGGAGGCCAGATCCTGAAAGGATCTCTGTAGGCCAGCCAGTGCACAGTGAATGATCTCAAGGAACACATTACTGTGTTGGATTTGAGTTGCCAGTCCCTGGATGGCATTCACAATGCTCAACTGACCCACAGAGATGGACCTCAGGAAGTCAATAGCCTCCTCACTGAGGGCAATAGGACTAATAGTGCCTGGGGCAGAGGTGCCTGCAGCAAGGGAGACACTCTCCCTCTTGGGTGAGTAGGCACGGCCAACGGGTGGGGAGCTACAGGGAGGGCGGTGGTAGAAAGAGGGGTGGAAGACAGAGATGGTGCTGGGGTAGTCCCAGATGGGTCTGCCACCGCCAGGGAGTGTCCACAGGAGGAGATTTCCGATGATGATGAGCTGGATCCTGTCTCACTCGTGGCACTCCCATTGCCCTTAAGGCCACTGCATCCCTCATATTGGTGATGTCATGACTTGAGGTCCTGTGGACAGCAGCTTCCCCACTTGGCTGTGCCCTGTCTCCTTTGCCTGCCAATGCTAATGCTTGAAAACAAAAAGAGAGGTAGGGCCATCATATTCTTGTCTAACACTTACATCACATTGTACACATCAATCACAACACACCCACTTGTACTACACCCCCCAGGTAGAATCAGGTTAGTGCCAACATTGTGTCATAACTATATACCACCTACACCACTACATTACAACAATGTCACACACCAGCAAAGCCACCTTTCGCACATCAACTATACCATCATATCACAAAGAGCAATCACAGTAACCATTCCATGACAACCTGACTTGCCAACATGAGTCTGAGCCCCTATCCACAGCAAAATAGTCAACCAACAACCAAGCAATGGGAGTTTGTGGTAACATTCATTTTAACAGTTGACATACACAAAATCCATACAGACCTACAATTTTATCTGATGTCATGTACCAGGAAATGAACCATATAATTGTGCCAAACACATGATAGCATGTTGCATGAAGCCAAAACCATTTCATGTCAAAGAGTTCATAACCTTCACAATTGACATTTGCACACATGCTACAACTATACCTGCCTTTCAATAATTGGAGTATGATAGAGTCTAAACACATTTTAGCAACACATGTCCAAATAGTTATGTAGGAAAGGATAATACATACTTTGTGGAGCTACTCCTCCAAGTAATTCTCCACCTGTAAACAAAGTAATGTACACTTATAGGGGTAAACTTAGCCCACAGGGTTTACGCACAGACAAGCCCAGGTTCGGTATGAACACCTTGAATACAATGTACACCTGTCATGTGCATGAAGGCCACATACATCACAACTAATCATGATGACTGGTAACATGAATAGCCCATTATTCAAGTGGCAACATCACTGTCCACACTTCAGACATGAGCACAACACACTTCTCAGCTTAACATGATAGAGACATAAACCTTGAGGCAAGCCAAATGATTGACTACACATACCATTAGAGCAACATGTGAAGGTCTGCAATACAATTCAGTCAGTACAAACTATGGGATTCCATACCAAAAGCCTACATAACATATCCACAATAGTAAAAGTAAGTATGTCAACGTTGCATCACAATATTTATATATGTCTAAACCTAACAATGTACACATAATGTTGGCAAAAAACGTTTTAGATTGTACCAATTTCCAAGATGTTGTGGCCTGTTTAACATGCCCATCACACACTGGAATAGGAAATTGCTAAGTGGCCACTTACCATCCAAAGAACTTGTACATGGTACTAATATTCTAAGCCCTCAAATCAATAATGTGTTGCAGTAGGAGTCTAGTTATACCAACATGTTTTAGTGCATGCAGAATGTCCATTCTGAGGAAATATCACACGTGCCAATGTTTAGTCCACACTTACCAATGGGGGCGCCTCCTAACAGATCAGAGTAAATGAAGCAAGTGGGGCATGTGCAATCTCAGATTGAGATCACAGCCTCACAATAAGTTGACACTCATTGGGAATCTTAGGAATAGTAGGAATGTACTCAACATTTCGGACTTAATGTTGCACATAGAGATGGATCAACAGGCATTTGAATGGACAGAGGACAAAGACCAGGACAACTTACCACCAGGATATTGGGAGTATGGATCTGTAGATGGCATGGAACAACCAGCAGGGTACTGACAACAGTATAGGGGTACACATTTGACACAGTCACATGTGCATCATCGTTTGCTACTATACAGAAGAGATGACATAGGTGAGTAATATGACCCTATACACAATACAATGTGCACACCTATGTACCAATGTTGGGGACTATACACCTAGGTTTTCCTACTAGACATTTAACCTTTAGCACTTACCACCTTGTCACAACTTTGAGTCTTTCACATCAAACACTGACCTTACAGAGGAATGTAAACAACTTTTATCAGTACTCACCCCCTTGTGGCTGCTGTGCTGTCCTCAAATGCCCAACCAACTCAGGGTAGGCCATCCCCAATATGCGGGCCATTGGGGGGTCAAGGTCACATGGGCACCCCTTCGAACTTGGGAGGACATTTCCAGCTGGGCCTCTGCGGTCTTATGGGCCCAGAGTCTCAAGTCCTCCCAACCTTTCGACAGTGGGTGCTCTGCTGTCTGTGGACCCCCAGGGTCTGCACTTTCTTGGTGATGGCACACCAGATCTCCTTTTTCTGATGGGCATTGAGCTGCATGGATGATACAAACAAGAGAAGAAAGTCATGTACACATGCTTCATGCCAAAACAGGAATGATGAACAATCAAGTTAGTACATGTAGTCAAACATACCCTTTCTCACACCTCAAAAACTTTTGCAAGTCACCCTCTGCAGTCCAGCCATGTGTGAAGTGGAGTCAGGCATACACCATGCATACCCAGTACCAGGTTTTGGCAAGAAACATAGGACCAGACCACAAGTATGCCCTTAAAATGGTACATCTCCACAACTTTTTGCCACACCAACATTGATGTAAATGCTGTAATTACATATGTGGATCAGGGTACATACATCACACACTGCCTACTATGTTTCAGCGCTAAAAGTCTTTCTATGCCCATGTGCACATAACCATCTATTCCCACATGATAGCTCAATCCTTTGTTCATGCACATTTCATATACCTCACTGTACACGCTACCTTTCACCCATTGGAATTGCATTGGACCCACAGGCTCCTCTGGTGAACCATATAGCTGGTCATACAGGGGTAGGACCTCCTCCACAAGCTTGGCCAGCTCTTCCAGAGAGAAGGCAGGGGTCATATCACCTGCAGGATGTGGCATAATTGATTCCAGAAGCAGTACACAACAGCTCAGATTGTGGAGGTCTTACTGGCAGCAGTGTCAGGAGTCAAGTGAGGGATTGTGAAGAAAAGGGGTGCTCAAAGCCACCACGTACAGGACCATCACTGCCGGCAGATGTCATCATTAGCCCAAGTCCACCAAAGGCAGCAATGTGTTCCAATGGCAATGTCCACCGCTTTTGTAACCGCCATGACGACATCGGCCGCTGGAGTCAGGTCACTTCTTGATGTCCAATACAGTATGTCAAGCAAATGGCATTTTAGGGCTCAAATATGTATGATGTAATAATGAAAGTTGCGTCATTTACTGAAACCTCATATCTATGACAATGTCTGAAGTGCAGGCTTATTGTTTACAAGTATTAATATGCATGTAATTAATAGAGGAAGTGAAATGAGGTATTTTGAGCGATGTACATGAAACAGTGTTGTCACCATACAAATGACTTTCTGAAGATGGTATGGGTGCCAAACATATGTGTTACATGTCTACAGGGTTGATGTAACTTTCACTGTCAGTGACATGTGTTTCCATGTAGAGTACATGCAAAGGTTTAGGCAATTTGAATCCAGTACACTTTAATATTTTGGCTCGCTATGTGCTCAATACCACATATTCACTGTTTAATGTGACATGATCTAGATATATGTGCTACGTTGTTGTGATCACACGTATGATGTATGGATTGAGTCATTCACATACATTCTGGCGTTGCCCTACATAGTTACCCTGGCCTGAGGAGAGCAAGACAACCTTCAGTCTACCGTCCACTAGCAGACCTGCAGACCATGGAGGCTCGACATGTAATCGAAATTTATCGCCCTGGCTAGGCATACAATTATGGATCTCTGTCATAAGTTGGAGCCGGATCTGATGCCTGCCATTCACAATCCCAATAGAATACCTCCCATCATTCAAGTCATATCCTGGCCACTGGGCCCTTTCAGAACACAGTGGCCCTAACTGTAGGCATGTCTCAGTCCATGTTCAGTCTGGTTTTGAAGGCTGTACTGTCTGCATTGTTAAAACACATAGACAGCTAAATCAGATTTCCCCAATGTGAGGATTTGGCCCATGAGAAGGCAGATTTCTATGCTTTGGGACATATTCCACATATGGTTTGAGCCATAGATGGAACCCATGTAGCCTTGGCTCCCCCAAGTGCTAATGAACAGGTAAAAAGGAACAGGAACAATTTCTACTCCATAAAACTCCAATGTGTTCTGTTTGCCTGACCTCTATATTTCACAAGTTAGTGCAAGGTATCCAGGATCAGTCCATGATTCCTTCATTATGCCGAACAGCAATAGCCCACTGCTGATGACATGACAATACACAGAGCGGGCCTGGCTGGTTGGAAAGCCATGTATGTCATGTGTGTCTGTACCTTTTTTTCCTGCTACCATATATGTGGGTGTCCAAGATTAAAGTTTGGCTTGGTGTCACTATACCTTAAGGGGAATCCGGCTACCCAAACCTTCCTTGATTATTGACACCAGTAAGGTACCCAAACACGCCAGGGGAAGTCCGCTTCAATGAGGGCCATGGAAGGACAAGGCATGTTTGGGAGTGGACATTTGGGCTCCTCGAAGTCAAGATTTCGCTGCATAGGCAAATCAGGAGGATCCCTCCCTTACTCACCCCACAAGGTATGCTAAATAATTGTTGCCTGCTGCATGCTCCACAACCTGGCCCTGAGACGTCAGATACCATTCATACCAGATGAGAGGGAGCCAGCAGATCCTGTGGGTGGAAATGCAGATGTACCAAGTGAGGTTGAGCATGATGAGGATGAAGCTGGAGACATCAGGACACATGTCATCAATCACTACTTCAACTGAATCAAGGTATTTGATGTGATGTTACAATAGAGATTCCATGGGGTATTGTTAAGGTTTTGAATGCCATGTAATTTTCTTTTTAACACCCTCAGTCTAGTCTTAAGTGACTCCTCAGCTATGCATGCTGAAGGTTACTTGGAGTTGTATACAGAACTGTTATGCACATAGCCTATTGTTTAGAAAATGCACAATCAAAGTCACATTTGTAGTTAGGAATATACAATGTGATGTTTGTGTTCCACTCTGGCCCGCACTTTATTTTTGTCAATCACAGATTTGCAGATTGGCTGTTTGGTTCATCCTCATTTGGCATTGTCAGACAGTGTCACAGGCTGATGGGACTTGCAGACTGACATGAGCAGTGGACATGGATTAGACCAGGTACTGTTTTGGATGAAATTTGTGTTGTGTGAATTCTATGCCCAGGCTGTCAGAACAATGGTTTGGAAGTGTCATTTTCCAAAAAATAGACCTGATTGAGATTGGAAGTGGCATGTGTGTGTCCATTTGTGTCTAACACATGTCATAATGTGGTATCCGGACACTCTACCATCATTCTGTTTTGTGATGTATGTGACCTAACTTGTGCATAGCTGTCAGTGTTTTTCCTAATTGCAGACCATGTACATGTGTCTGAAGACTGAAATAGGTGGGTGGCAAGACTGACATGTCCCAAAGTTCTGTATTCTGTGGCTTGGCAGCGAATTACACCTAAGCTGACACACTGATGTCCACAGCATGACTTTGCAATGTGCTGATTGCCCTTCTATAAATATATATGTGGCGATATACATCACAGGTGTCTAGTGTCATGTGTATGTTACAATTGCAATGCAATAGGCATCCTGGTTCTCCTGTATATTTTTGATGACCATAACAGAGGTATAACATTGGAGAGGAACAGTTTGGTGCAATAGTTGTCTTGCATGATAGTTGTATATGGTTGATACATCACACTTACACAGGATTTGTGATTAACCCCTTAGGTGCTGCCCACCCGTGCTGAGCTCTTTTTTGGCTATTTGGGTAGTTCACGCTTAGGCCTTCATAACCTTTTGTCCACATAAGACATCCACACCAAATTTGCGTCCTTTTTTTCCAACATCCTAGGAATTCTAAAGGTACACAGAGTTTGTGGGTCCCCCTGGAGGAGACGAAGAAATTAGCCAAAACACAGCTAAAATGTAGTTTTTTTTCCAGAAAAATGGGAAACAAGGGCTGCAGAAGAAAGCACGTGCTCTTTCCCCTGAAAATGGCATCAACAAAGGCTTTGTGGTGCTAAAATCACGATCTTCCCAGCTTTCAGGAACAGGCAGACTTGAGTCAGAAAACCACATTTGTCCAACACAATTTTGGCGTTTTACTGGGACATACCCTATTTTTAAATTTTTTGTGCTTTAAGCCTCCTTCCAGATAGTGACAGAAATTGGTGTGAAACCAATGCTGGATCCCAGACAGCTAAACATTTCTGAAAAGTAGACAAAATTATGAATTCAGCAAGGGGTCATTTGTCTAGATCCTACACGTTTTTTCTACTGAAAATAACAGCTGAAATAAAACATATTGAAATTGAGGTAAAAAAACAGCAATTTTTCTCAACGTTTCACTCTGTAACTTTTCCCTGCGACTTCAGATTTTCAAAAGCAATATACCGTTACATCTGCTGGACTCTTCTGATTGCAGGGATATATAGGGCTTGTATGTTCATCAAGAACCCTAGGTACCCAGAGCCAATAATTGAGCTGCACCTTGCAATGGGTTTTCATTGTATACCGGGTATACAGCAGTTTATTTGGTAAAATATAAAGAGTCAGAAACAGGTATCAAGGAAACTTTTGAATTTCTAAAATGGAAACAAGATAAGGTGTTGAGAAGAAGTGGTCATTTGCACATCTCTGAATTCGGGTCCCTGTATTAGCAAGTGAATTACAGTGTATTTCTCAAATACACTTCTTTATTACATACTGTCTTACATTTGGAAGAAGACAATGTAGAGAAAAACAATGGGCAGTAACACTTGTTCTTCTATTCTGTGTTTCCCCATGTCTCCCGATAAAAATGGTACCTTACTTGTGAGGGTAGGCCTAGTGCCCATGACAGGGAATACCCCAAAACACAACATGGATACATCACATTTTCTCAAAGAAAAAGGACCTGTTTTTTGCAAAGTGCCTAGCTGTGGATTTTGCCCGGTAGCTTAGCCGGCACCTCGGGAAACCTAGCAAACCTATACATTTTTGAAAATTAGACACCTAGGGGAATTCAGAATGGAGTGACTTGTGGGGCTCTTCCTAGGTTCTGGCATCCAGAATCCTTTGCAAATCTCAAACATTGGCAAAAAAACACTTTTTCCTCACATTTCGGTGATGAAAATTTCTGGAATCTGAGGAGAGCCACAAACTTGCTTCCACCATCATTCCCCCAAGTTTCCTGATAAAAATGGTAGCTCACTTGAGTGGGTAGGCTAGAACCCACAACAGGAATGGATCACACAATGGTCAATGGTAGTCCTTGCATGAGGGCTACTGTTAACACTGGAGTGATACATTCTTGACACATGCACTAGGCACAGGCACACAAGTGGGGTTGTGTTTTTATGAGGACAAGTGGAGAAACACTGGGTGGTAGGAATATTATGGATCCCTGCACATTCCTGTAGTTTCTGTGATGAAAATGCAAGAAAAAATAGTGTTTTACTTTTGCAGGGCAAACATGCCACACGTCCCTGGACTGCCCCAGGTGTCTAGTTTTCAGAAATGTCTGGGTTTGGTAAGTTCCCCTATATGGCCGCGGAGCCCAGGACCAAATACTCAGGTGATTGTCTTACAAAACCAGACTGTTTTGTGGTAGGTAATTTTGATGTCTCCACAATCTGCTTTGGGTACTTACCTGTTGCAGTCACTTTCCCACCCACTAAAGTGGGGCAATGTTTTTCTCTGGAGACTTAGTAGAACGCTCGGTGGTAGAACATTTGTGGTTGGCTGCAGATTTCAGGACTTCCCCTCACTGAAATGCAAGGCAAAAGTGTTTTTTAAACAAAGTTTGTGATTTCAAGGGGATTCTGGGCGAAGGAAAACTAGTGAGATCCACGTACCCTAGCACTCCCCTGGTAAGGTGACCTTGTTGTCAGGACAGGACGCTCCCCCGCCGCGCAGCGCACCCTGCAGGTGCCCTGTCCCTGACTGCCGTTGCTGCCTGAGTTCGAGGCCCTTCTCCACCCACAGGCCCCCGCCTGCGCCTCATCCCTGGTGGCCCAGTGGTGGGCAGTAAGGTTTGCTCTGTCGTGTCTGTTTCTCTCTGTCTCCTCACCGTCTCTCCTTGTTTGTGTATTCTCTATGCTGTATTGTGCTGTATTGTGTTGTGGTCACTGTTGTTCACTGTTGTCCCATCTGTGCCCTGTGTTCTAGTGTCTGTACCTGTTGCCTAGTGGTCTCGTTGTCCTGTGTATTGTGCCGCTTTTGCTCTCTCCCTTTGGCGCGTCTCCCTCCTCCTCTGGCCCCCCCACCCTCAATCCAGCGCCATCCACCCGCTTCCCTGACTCTTTTCTCCCAGCCTACACCCCCTGCCCTCCCACCTCCCCCACCCCTCTAGCTATCTAGTGTTATTTTCCCCCCTCCTCCCTACTCGCCGCTTCCTCGCCCGTTTGCCGCCGCTTTGGCCCCGCACCCTCCCGCCCCCAGCTCCTCCTCCCTCCCTCCACCCCCTCTTAATGCAGGTCGCTGCGCTCCAATGGTGCGTTCTCTGACCTTGTTGTCAGGACAGGACGCTCCCCCGCAGTGCAGCGTTCCCTGCAGGTGCCGTGTCCCTGACTGCCACTGCTGCCTGAGTTCGAGGCCCTCCTCCACCCGCAGGCCCCCGCCTGCGCCTCATCCCTGGTGGCCCAGTGGTGGGCAGTAAGGTTTGCTCTGTCGTGTCTGTTTCCCTCTGTCTCCTCGCCGTCTCTCCTTGTTTGTGTATTCTCTGTGCTGTATTGTGCTGTATTGTGTTGTGGTCACTGTTGTTCACTGTTGTCCCATCTGTGCCCTGTGTTCTAGTGTCTCTACCTGTTGCCTAGTGGTCTCGTTGTCCTGTGTATTGTACCGCTTTCGCTCTCTCCCCTTTGCGCGTCTCCCTCCTCCTCTGGCCCCCCCCGCCCTCAATCCAGCGCCATCCACCCGCTTCCCTGACTCTTTTCTCCCAGCATACACCCCCTGCCCTCCCACCTCCCCCGCCCCTCTAGCTATCTAGTGTTATTTCCCCCCCTCCCTACTCGCCGCTTCCTCGCCCGTTCGCCGCCGCTTCGGCCCCGCCCCCCTCCTGCCCCCAGCTCCTCCTCCCTCCCTCCACCCCCTCTTAATGCAGGTCGCTGCACTCCAAGGGTGCGTTCTCTGACCTTGTTGTCAGGACAGGACGCTCCCACCGCCGCGCAGCGCACCCTGCAGGTGCCCTGTCCCTGACTGCCGCTGCTGCCTGAGTTCGAGGCCCTCCTCCACCCGCAGGCCCCCGCCTGCGCCTCATCCCTGGTGGTCCAGTGGTGGGCAGTAAGGTTTGCTCTGTCGTGTCTGTTTCTCTCTG
The DNA here is from genome assembly GCF_031143425.1 of Pleurodeles waltl. NCBI lineage: Eukaryota > Metazoa > Chordata > Amphibia > Caudata > Salamandridae > Pleurodeles > Pleurodeles waltl. The sequence continues at coordinate 666,114,005 of NC_090439.1, read as the reverse complement.
TCTCCTCGCCGTCTCTCCTTGTTTTTGTATTCTCTGTGCTGTATTGTGCTGTATTGTGTTGTGGTCACTGTTGTTCACTGTTGTCCCATCTGTGCCCTGTGTTCTAGTGTCTGTACCTGTTGCCTAGTGGTCTCGCTGTCCTGTGTATTGTGCCGCTTTCGCTCTCTCCCCTTTGTGCGTCTCCCTCCTCCTCTGGCCCCCCCACCCTCAATCCAGCGCCATCCACCCGCTTCCCTGACTCTTTTCTCCCAGCCTACACCCCCTGCCCTCCCACCTCCCCCGCCCCTCTAGCTATCTAGTGTTATTTCCCCCCCCTAATTGCTGCTTCCTCGCCCTTTTGCCGCCGCTTCGGCCCCGCCCCCCTCCTGCCCCCAGCTCCTCCTCCCTCCCTCCACGCCCTCTTAATGCAGGTCGCTGCGCGACGGCGGCGATGGCGTGCCAGAGGCAAGCCCGTCTGCGCCCGTCTGCGCCTGGCCCGCGCCCAGCGTCAGGACCCCTGGACCTCGCACCACGCACCGCACACCACCCAGGCTCAGCTACGACGCCGCCTGCCTCCACGCACTCAACTATGACCAAGACCGAAACCAACACTGCTACCAAGCCGCCCCGAAGCACACCCACAGATCTTTCGGCTGCTGCAACTGCCTCTTCTCATGTGACCGAACCCCCAAGCCAACGACCACCGGTCCGAACCACCTCCGCTGCATACTCCTCAACACCCGCTCCGCACGCAAACACGCCGTAGAACTCTGGGACCTGCTCGACAGCACCACCCCGGACGTAGCCTTCCTGACCGAGACATGGTGGAACGAATCATCCGGCCACGGAGGAGGACTCGCCATCATCCACAAATCCTCCCTCAAGATCACTACCCACATCGACGACCACTTCAACACCGCAGAGCTTCTACACTTCTGGATCAACACCGATCCCAACCCCACCCTCAGAGGAACGCTCGTCTACAGACCCCCCGGACCACGAGCCCAGTTCTGCGACACCATCGCTGACCTCGCAAGCACCCACGCACTCGCCTCCACGGACTACATCCTCTTCGGGGACCTCAATTTTCACCTCGAGAACAACAACGACCATAACTCCTCCACGCTGATCAGCTACTTCACGAACCTCGGCCTCAGACAACTCGTCACGTCACCAACTCACGCCGCCGGACACACACTGGACGCAATCTTCTCCACCAGCGACCACGTTACCTTCAACAACACCACCGAACCCTACTGGACCGACCACCACTGCGTCCACTTCACCTACAACAAAAACACCGCACACCACCACAGCCGCCAACTCCCCCGCCACAACTGGGGCAAAGTCACCAAAGAACAACTTCTCAGCACCCTCTCCCAGAACCCTCCAAACGAGCCCACCGACTCAGACACCGCGGCCTGTAACTTCAGACAATGGATCAACAACTGCGCCAACATCCTCGCCCCACTGAAGAAACCCCCCAACAACCCCGCCAGCAAGAAAGCCTCCTGGTTCACCAATGAACTCTCGGCCTCCAAACGCGCCTGCAAGAAACTGGAAAAGAAATGGCTCCAAGAACGCACACCGGACAACCACGCAGCCCTCAAAGACGCAACCCGCCGACACCACCACCTCATCAGGACCACCAAGAGGTCCTCCTTCAAAGACCGCCTAGACAACAACGCACATGACAGCAAAGAGCTCTTCCGCATTGTGAAGGAACTATCCACCCCCAACACCAACGTCAACGACATCCCACCCTCTCAGGAACTTTGCGACTCCCTCGCCGCCTTTTTTCACAGCAAGATCGCTGACATCCACAGCAGCTTCAACACCCCGACCACACCCACCTCCGTCACCACCTCGTACCCTAGCATCACCAACCCCATCACCGCCTGGTCCAACGACGACACAACATGCAAAATCATGAACTCTATCCACTCCGGATCTCCGACCGACCCTTGCCCCCACCACATCTTCAACAAAGCCGACTCCATCATCGCGCCCCAACTCTGCAAGATCATCAACGCCTCCTTTGAAACAGGCACCTTCCCAGAAGACTGGAAGCACGCAGACATCAACGCCCTCCTCAAGAAACCAAAAGCCGACCCCAAGGACCTCAAGAACTTCCGCCCCATCTCCCTCCTCCCCTACCCAGCTAAAGTCGCAGAAAAAATCGTCAACCTTCAACTGACACGCCACATCGAAGACAACAACGTCCTCGACCCCTCACAAACCGGATTTAGACGCAACCACAGCACCGAGACCGCCCTCATCGCCGCAACAGATGACATTAGACGCCAACTCGACCGTGGCGAGACCTCTGCCCTCATTCTCCTAGACCTCTCCGCGGCCTTCGACACAGTCTGCCACCGCACCCTACTGTCACGCCTCCAAGATGCCGGCATCCAGGAAAAAGCCCTAGCCTGGACCTCATCCTTCCTCTCCGGCAGAACACAGACCGTCCGCCTCCCACCCTTCCGCTCAGAAGCCAACAACATCATCTGCGGCGTCCCACAGGGCTCCTCCCTGAGCCCTACGCTGTTCAACATTTACATGGCCCCCCTCGTACAAGTGGCCCGCCGGTTCGACCTCAACATCATCACCTACGCCGACGACACCCAGCTCATCCTCACCAACGACCCTGCCACCGCCAAAGCCAACCTCCACGAGGGAATGAAAGCAGTCGCCGACTGGATGAGGAACAGCCGCCTGAAACTCAATACCGACAAGACAGAAATCCTCATCCTCGGTACATCTCCCTCCGCCTGGGACGACTCGTGGTGGCCCACCACCCTCGGAACTGCCCCGACGCCCACCAACCACGCCCGCAACTTGGGATTCATCCTCGACTCCGCACTCTCCATGGACAGACAAGTCAGCGCCGTCACCTCCTCCTGCTACAACACCCTCCGCACCCTCCGCAGGATCTACAAGTGGATCCCGACAGACACCAGGAAGACAGTGACCCACGCCCTCGTCAGCAGCAGACTGGACTACGGCAACGCACTCTATGCAGGAATCCCAGCAAAACAACTACAGCGACTCCAACGCATCAAAAACGCCTCAGCCTGACTCATCACCAACGCACCCCGCCACTGCCACATCACCCCTCACCTCAAAGAACTCCACTGGCTTCCCATCAACAAAAGGGTCACCTTCAAGCTCCTCACCCATGCACACAAAGCACTCCATAACGCCGGCCCCTCCTACCTCAACGACCGACCCGCCAACTGCGATCCGCAAGCCTCGCCCTCGCCACCGTCCCTCGCATCCAACGAACCTCCTCCGGCGGCAGATCCTTCTCCTACCTCGCCGCGAAGACCTGGAACACGCTCCCTACCTACCTCCGACAGACCCAAGACCTACTCGCCTTCAGAAGACTCCTCAAGACCTGGCTCTTCGAACAGTAGCAGTCCCCCCCCCCCCTAAGCGCCTTGGAACCCTAACGGGTAAGTAGCGCGCTATACAAATATCTGTGATTGATTGATTGAGTTAATCCAGCACTCACACTGTTTGGTTTTAGCACATCCAGAAATTATGGTTTCAAAGCATGAATAAATATTGAAACCAAGCCTTCTGAAGGTGGGCCATTAAGCCACATCTAGGCACCAACCTCTTTATGGCCCATTCACACTCCATTCATGCACAACAAACAACCCTTTTATACTGCCGGCCACTGGCCCAATCCAACCAATCATTGCGCTCACATTAACTTATCGCTGCCGGACAAGGGCCCATCACATGCATTCACCACAGGACGGAATAAGTTTGACTACATTTTACCACCTGTCAAGTAACTGCCTCCTTCTTCCTGAACATTACCAAAGGCATGCGTAACAAATCTTTACTAATGACTCCCATGACAGCCAACCGATGCTCGGGAAGACATGTTTTTCATGTGCCTTTAGCGCACTCACTGTGCTAAAACCAACTCCTTCCAGTTTGTGGATGCAAGTTGGGGGTGTCTGAGAATGCCGTACAAAGCAATTCCTCAAACTGAGTGAGCACATCTACCTTTGAAACTAAGGTAGACATGCTGGGGGATTCTTGCGATGTTCCGTAAAGAGAAGGTCATAGGCTATGAAAAAGGGTAGTGTTTGACACACAGGGGAGTCCGTGAGAGTGTAGCATATTTCCCAGCCAACATTATGTGCACTACTGTGACTGTAATGACTTATCATACAGCAAATTGAATATCTACTAAGTTCTAATGAAGGATGAACATGAAAAAGCAGGTCAAACACTGACCCATGCATGTCATTGTCCTTCAGTGCTGGGATGGCACCAATGGGTTTGAATCCATAGGTATAGATTATGTACATCTGTCCTACCTTTACTATCTGCCTTCTACCTGTGCAATATCCCTGTGAAGGCACACCTACCATAAGCTTTCCTTACCCAATAATGTCTCTGTCCTCATCAGTGTCCTGACTAATCCTGTATAATTGCCAAGTAGACCTATATTAGTTTGTGGAGGCAAGTTGGGGGTGTTTGAGTATGCCTTAGGAGGCCTATTCCTTGAACTGAGTGAGCATATCTACTGATTAAACTAAGGCAGACGTGCTGAGGATGAAATCCTAAGGTCTCTAAAGTAAAAAGTCAAACAAATATCCTCTGGGACTCATTCACAAACACTTCTCCCTTTCTTTTGAAAGTGAAGCTACAAATTGAGTTTGCACACATTCAAACAAGTATAAATGTTGGTGAATATGTCCGACAGGACATTTGTTTGACTTATTACACTTACTCTGGTTCTCGTTGGCAATCATGGTGGTCCTTGAGTAGCATACATAAGTTCCCTAACAATCACTTCAAAATTCAGTCATGCCTTTAACATTTTGCCACACACGGTACTCCATGACAATGTGGCATATTTTCAGTCCACTTGTATGTGCAGTATGGGGACTATAATGCATGTTAATAGAACAGAACACCTACCACATTCTGACGGTGGCTATAGGTCTCAAGCAGGCCATGAGGAAGTCCATGATTTCCTGAAGTAGATGAAGTAAAATTCGGTGGCTGCTTGCCTAATGAGGCTGTGGCCCATGGACGTTCGGTATCCATACACTGCCACTGAAAGGATTACCCACGGCAACTCCACCTCAGTCGATTTCCCAGAACTTTGCTTTATTATGATACAATGTAAAGCAAGTAGGGGCACAGAGGCCTGGTTGAGATGGGCACTGGGGACGGTAATACCGAATCTCCTGCCACTTTCCATGCTTTGAGCACACTTTACAGCGACGACATGGATGACCCTTTTTGGGTGTTTTAGGAATGCGATCAGCAAAGTGTCGCTCCTGCAGCCTTGCCACATCCTCCAGAACAAATGAGGTGGAGGCTGCTGCTGCTTCTGTAACAGCAGTGAGGCTTTCAATTGCAGATAACTGAAAGCCAAGGAAAGTCATGAGTCTTCCTGTGGTTGTCTGAGGGTAAACAACATATGTTTCCATCTGGATTAGGTGGGTAAACGGTTTCTTGTACCAAGTGCGAGTTTTACAAGACGCACTGTATGGTTGAAGAACTTGGTCGTTCTTGTCCACTGCGCCCATGTACTTATTGTAATCAAGTATAGAGATGGACTTGTAGACTTTGGCCATCTGACCCCAAACCGTGATGGGGGAAGTGCTCTCATCATGAATTGTAAGTGAGCACGTATACATCACGCCTGTCCAAGAACTTGACTGTGAGCAGTTCGTTGGAATGGAACGCAGTACTGTGAGATTTCTGGAGCTGCTTGCAAACAAGCTCCTTTGGGAATTCTTTGCGGTTATAACAAACTGTAACGCAGGCCACAGTGCCAGATTTGTAGAGCTCACTGAACAGCTCTACTCATGAATAGAAATTGTCCACATAAAGGTTATAACCTTTGTGAAGGAGTGGCTGGACAAGTTCCCATACAATCTTACCTGTGACCTCTAACGCGTGAGTTCAACCTACAGACTTTAGGGTAGAGTCCTTCCCTGTATACACTCTCAAGCTGTACTCATAGCCAGAAGAGCTCTCACACAGCATGTACAGCTTTTTCGTTCGCAATGTACTGTCTGAACAGCAGCCGTCCTTTGTACAGGAACAAGGACTCATTGACTGCTATATTCTATCCAGGAGTATAGATCTCTGGAAACCTGGCAGATAAATGTTCCATGACAGGCTGAATTTTGGACAACCTGTCATGGTCTTTATGGTCCCATGGCAATGCAGCAGAATTGTCATTGAATTGCAGCATGCGCTGCAGTAGAAAAAAATTATCTCTGCTCATGTATGGTGCAAAGATGGAGGTTACCCAAACCGTGTGAGTCATCCAGTAGAACTGCAAGGTGGGTTTTTGCACTAACCCCATTTTAAACTTAAGGCCCAAAATATCTTCAACTCAACCAGCGAAGTGGGAGTCCATTGGCGTGCCCTAGAACAGGGCCCTAGAGTGCCTCCATGCTCCCTCAGAAATTGGTCTGCATGCAAATTTGTTTGCCGTACAATTTCCTGAAGGAAGTCAACATCCAAAAATAGGTGGATGTAGTCAACTGGCAAAAAGTTGCCCGTATCGACTTTACATCCAGCGTCACCAGTAAAAGGTAGAATTTGGGACTGAACTAAATTGGGGGCTGCCAAGAGAGCACTCTCTCTGTGCTTGCCGCCGCACGCGCATGCTCTCTGGGTTGGGCTAATCTGCTGTTGTCCTGCTGCATAGACTGTGCTTACGAAGGGACAGCACGACTGTCATTATCGTCTCCCTCAGAATCACTGGAAGAGGTGTCATTGGCTGGGACTCCGCCGGCTGAAAAATCACTCCCAGATTCTCTCCCACTATCCTCTACCTCAGATGCTATCTCATTCTCTGATACTGCCTCAGAGCTATCCTCCATAACCTGAGTTAAGGCTTGAGCAGCAGTTATCCAACGCCACGCCACTGGCTAAACAGTCCCTCTAAAGTACTAGCCTATTTAGAAGGCTGATAGAGTCACAAAATTGCTTGTGGGAGTGTGTGATGTGTCCATTAGTAAATGTCATCACATTACCTTCACTTCTTCTGTGATTCAGCAGATTCTTTGAAGACACTGAAAACCACAAAAAGACACTAGTACTTCACCTTACCACATGCCCATCCTCACAGCCTTTAGTGTTGGTGGCACCCAGTGCGACAGTCATTTTTAGTGCTCTGCCTCTCATGACCTCCTCTTCTAATTTCCTCAGTGCCACTCAGCAAAAGTGCCCCTCGTATCTCCATAGCCCCCTTCCACATACATTTAAATTGTTTTAAAGCGTGAGTAACCCATGGCTTTACTAATCCACTCAGCTAAATACATGTATATGTATATGTACATGTATGTCCTTTGCAGCAGGCTTATAAACCATCTGGGCTTGTTTATGTTGTCAAAACTGCCACTAGACAAAAGACAGATACATTTCTATATAGAGAATCTATCTCTCTCTCTCTCTCTCTCTCTCTATATATATATATATATATATATATATATATATATATATATATGTGTGGTTTCCCTGAGGGCCGATCGTGGCTCCCGGAAAACAACACATATAAAGAAGTGAGATATATATATATATATATATATATTTTAAACAAAAGCGTCCTCTCTGTGAAAGCGCACTCCCACCAGGTTAATTTAGGAAAATCGAAATTCAGCAACTCACAGCGAATTCCTTTCAGTCTTTTCAAAATTCAGGCCTATATCGAAAAAACATCTCTGGACACGTGTTTCGGGGTTGATCCCCTCATCAGCAGAGAAACTAAAAAATATATCACCCTCGTAGGTGCAGCCATTGCTGGATGTGTTCCAGACTCTCATTCCTTTTAAAGACCACATACCTGGCTCGTTCAGCAAATTCAATTGCAAGCACCTGATTAATATATTCAAGTACCAGCCCAAGTGCATGCTGGTTACAGTAGTCCTGCGCATTTGTAGTTGCACCCAAGGTGGGTTGCTGGAGCCAGACAAAATCATGAAAAGAATACAATTCCTTAGTAGGCGAATTCGACGTGAATTTTCAAATTAGCTGCATATATTCCAACCTGCTGCTCGAAGTGTGACAATCCATTTTAGTCACACCGACCTGCTCAGAACACAGTGGTGCTGCTTTCCCGTCTGGACCAGCCGGTGATTTATTTTAAACAAAAGTGTCCTCTCTGTGAAAGCGCACTCCCACCAGGTTAATTTAGGAAAATCGAAATTCAGCAACTCACAGCGAATTCCTTTCAGTCTTTTCAAAATTCAGGCCTATATCGAAAAAACATCTCTGGACACGTGTTTCGGGGTTGATCCCCTCATCATCATTTGTAGTTGCACCCAAGGCAGCAGGTTGGAATATATGCAGCTAATTTGAAAATTCACGTCGAATTCGCCTACTAAGGAATTGTATTCTTTTCATGATTTTGTCTGGCTCCAGCAACCCACTTTGGGTGCAACTACAAATGCGCAGGACTACCGTAACCAGCATGCACTTGGGCTGGTACTTGAATATAATAATCAGGTGCTTGCAATTGAATTTGCTGAACGAGCCAGGTATGTGGTCTTTAAAAGGAATGAGAGTCTGGAACACATCCAGCAATGGCTGCACCTACGAGGGTGATATATTTTTTAGTTTCTCTGCTGATGAGGGGATCAACCCCGAAACACGTGTCCAGAGATGTTTTTTCGATATAGGCCTGAATTTTGAAAAGACTGAAAGGAATTCGCTGTGAGTTGCTGAATTTCGATTTTCCTAAATTAACCTGGTGGGAGTGCGCTTTCACAGAGAGGACGCTTTTGTTTAAAATAAATCACCGGCTGGTCCAGCCGGGAAAGCAGCACCACTGTGTTCTGAGCAGGTCGGTGTGACTAAAATGGATTGTCACACTTCGAGCAGCAGGTTGGAATATATGCAGCTAATTTGAAAATTCACGTTGAATTCGCCTACTAAGGAATTGTATTCTTTTCATGATTTTGTCTGGCTCCAGCAACCCACTTTGGCTGCAACTACAAATGCGCAGGACTACCGTAACCAGCATGCACTTGGGCTGGTACTTGAATATAATAATCAGGTGCTTGCAATTGAATTTGCTGAACGAGCCAGGTATGTGGTCTTTAAAAGGAATGAGAGTCTGGAACACATCCAGCAATGGCTGCACCTACGAGGGTGATATATTTTTTAGTTTCTCTGCTGATGAGGGGATCAACCCCGAAACACGTGTCCAGAGATGTTTTTTCGATATAGGCCTGAATTTTGAAAAGACTGAAAGGAATTCGCTGTGAGTTGCTGAATTTCGATTTTCCTAAATTAACCTGGTGGGAGTGCGCTTTCACAGAGAGGACGCTTTTGTTTAAAATAAATCACCGGCTGGTCCAGCCGGGAAAGCAGCACCACTGTGTTCTGAGCAGGTCGGTGTGACTAAAATGGATTGTCACACTTCGAGCAGCAGGTTGGAATATATGCAGCTAATCTGAAAATTCACGTCGAATTCGCCTACTAAGGAATTGTATTCTTTTCATGATTTTGTCTGGCTCCAGCAACCCACCTTGGGTGCAACTACAAATGCGCAGGACTACCGTAACCAGCATGCACTTGGGCTGGTACTTGAATATAATAATCAGGTGCTTGCAATTGAATTTGCTGAACGAGCCAGGTATGTGGTCTTTAAAAGGAATGAGAGTCTGGAACACATCCAGCAATGGCTGCACCTACGAGGGTGATATATTTTTTAGTTTCTCTGCTGATGAGGGGATCAACCCCGAAACACGTGTCCAGAGATGTTTTTTCGATATAGGCCTGAGTTTTGAAAAGACTGAAAGGAATTCGCTGTGAATTGCTGAATTTCGATTTTCCTAAATTAACCTGGTGGGAGTGCGCTTTCACAGAGAGGACGCTTTTGTTTAAAATAAATCACCGGCTGGTCCAGCCGGGAAAGCAGCACCACTGTGTTCTGAGCAGGTCAGTGTGACTAAAATGGATTGTCACACTTCGAGCAGCAGGTTGGAATATATGCAGCTAATTTGAAAATTCACGTCGAATTCGCCTACTAAGGAATTGTATTCTTTTCATGATTTTGTCTGGCTCCAGCAACCCACTTTGGGTGCAACTACAAATGCGCAGGACTACCGTAACCAGCATGCACTTGGGCTGGTACTTGAATATAATAATCAGGTGCTTGCAATTGAATTTGCTGAACGAGCCAGGTATGTGGTCTTTAAAAGGAATGAGAGTCTGGAACACATCCAGCAATGGCTGCACCTACGAGGGTGATATATTTTTTAGTTTCTCTGCTGATGAGGGGATAAACCCCGAAACACGTGTCCAGAGATGTTTTTTCGATATAGGCCTGAATTTTGAAAAGACTGAAAGGAATTCGCTGTGAGTTGCTGAATTTCGATTTTCCTAAATTAACCTGGTGGGAGTGCGCTTTCACAGAGAGGACGCTTTTGTTTAAAATAAATCACCGGCTGGTCCAGCCGGGAAAGCAGCACCACTGTGTTCTGAGCAGGTCGGTGTGACTAAAATGGATTGTCACACTTCGAGCAGCAGGTTGGAATATATGCAGCTAATTTGAAAATTCACGTCGAATTCGCCTACTAAGGAATTGTATTCTTTTCATGATTTTGTCTGGCTCCAGCAACCCACTTTGGGTGCAACTACAAATGCGCAGGACTACCGTAACCAGCATGCACTTGGGCTGGTACTTGAATATAATAATCAGGTGCTTGCAATTGAATTTGCTGAACGAGCCAGGTATGTGGTCTTTAAAAGGAATGAGAGTCTGGAACACATCCAGCAATGGCTGCACCTACGAGGGTGATATATTTTTTAGTTTCTCTGCTGATGAGGGGATCAACCCCGAAAAACGTGTCCAGAGATGTTTTTTCGATATAGGCCTGAATTTTGAAAAGACTGAAAGGAATTTGCTGTGAGTTGCTGAATTTCGATTTTCCTAAATTAACCTGGTGGGAGTGCGCTTTGACAGAGAGGACGCTTTTGTTTAAAATATATATATATATATATATATATATATATATATATATATATCTATAAAGAGATTTGTCTCTCTCGTTACATATATATATCATTTCTTTATATGTGTTATATATAGAGAGAGTGACTCTCTACATCACTTCTTTTTTTTTATACATGTGTGCTTTCCATGCGCCCGATCGTGATCCCATGGCAAAGCACACATGTATAAAACAATCATGTCCAATACAATGGGTTCTCACGTTTGCTCAAGTTAAAGCTATTAGAGTTGTAAACTCCTAACTGGACTCTTCTTGCCACATACACTGACAAGTAAAACAGTTTCACATAAGCGAGCCAACGACCGCTATGAGTGCAAAACAGACACACAAAAGGAAACAAAAGTTCGCCTGCATTGAAACGTATTGGCAAAGGTGCCATTATCCATGTAACTGGCAAAAGTGCAATTTTCCAGTTACCTATGCATGCCTTTCACTAATTAAATCAAGCTAATTTTAAAAGGCAAGCCCAAGAACCAACCAAACTGATGGGCTTGACATGGGCGTGGTTAAAAGCCCACATACCAACTACACCAGGGACAGTGCACTTTGTGCTCGACCCTAAAAATGCCCCCTTATGGGGTTAGCCAAAAGGCTGACCCCAACATTTTCATTTTTTTCCCCAAATATTCCCTGCGGAGAGCGAAATCGCCCCCCACGGAATTTTGTTTTTTTTAAATGATAAATATTGCCCCCTGGGTAAACCAGTGTAAGAAGGGTCGACCGGCCGTTTTGTTGTTTTTTTTAAATAAAAAAAAACATAATTTTACTATCTGGGGGGTGCGATCGCCCCTCAGAAGAACCCTAATGTATTCTTTTTTTTAAACTGTGCCCCCACAGAGGGCCGTCCCACTCGCACGGGGCCGCCCCCCTAAACAATATCCCTGGTGCCTAGGCCATTTCCTGGCCATGGATAGCAGCTGTGCTGCAATCCATGGCCAGGAAATGGTGCCAGGAAGGCAATGATGGAAAGGGCAAACCCTCCCATTTCCAGTGATGCCTCCCTGGCACCTGAGGAGGCTGTTTTGGCCTTTTTTTCCCCACTGGAGTGGGGAGAGAACACTTACCTGTGCCTCGCGGTGCACTGATGTCACAAAGGGGTGGGTGGGGGAGATGCGGAAGTTCTTCCGCGTTTCCTGGGTAATTTTTTTACAAAATAGGTTTTTTAACCCCCTCCCTGGTGTTGGCCACTGGTCGTGACCCCCACCAGGGTGGTAGTGCGGGCATCGGCCATTGACCGACACTCGCAGTAATGGGGTAAGTGGTATTTGTTGGTGAGTGAACATAAATATGAGTGAATTGAAACAGAAAATAAATAAAGTTAACAGTTAAGGGTTCAGTCATGGTGGATGAAATCATCATGGTGGCTGCTACACCATTTGGAAACACAAGTCCAGTGTCCTTGCACCATAGGAAAATGGAGATGGGTATCAGAACAGTCAACAGGGTTTATCAGTGACACACAGGAAGAAAGAATCAGGAGAAGTTCACTTCCTGGCAGTGGGTTTAGTCTTGGCATCTGCTCCTCCTGGATGTCTGGGTGAACGACCACGTTTGGGGGGGTTCTTCTGCTACAGAGGGTGGGGTGTCTGAGGCATTCCCTTCCCCTGGCAGGGCCTCAATCCCACTAACAGCCACAAATATCGAGGAGCCTGATGTCTCAAGGCTAGTGGAAGAGGCCTGATGTTTGGTGCCAAAGCTACTCAGGGGGTGTTGATGTCCCTCAGCACCCCCGCATTGGAAGTCAGGATGGCATTTTGGACCTGCAACTACTGCATGGCTTCCTGATGGTTGTCCCTCTGCACCTGTCCTATCTACCCCATCATGGTGAGTACCTGGTCAATCATACTTTGGAATTTGGGAATGCTCCCAAGACTTGGAAAATGATCTCCTGGTCAGTTGTGTGCCTTGGATCCCCATCCCCTGGCCCACACCATCTCTCTCATGCACCCTACCCCACGTACCTGTGCCCCTGGCACATTGTGCCAACTCCCACGGGTGACAGGACCATCAGTGTCATGGGTGACATTAGGAGACTCAGGTACCTGCGCTGTGCGGCACAAAATGGAAGAGACTGCCCTTGGGACACAGGTTTGGGGGCGAACGGTTGTCTGTGATGTAGTTGCAACAGTGCTGGGAGGAGTCGTTGTGGGCAGGGTGAGGCTGACAGTTGTTGACGGACCAGGTATCCCTGATTGGATATCTTCGTCCTCAGTGTCCAGACAGCCAGGGCTGTTTTCCTCACTGGGGCCTTCACCCAGAGGGATAGTGTCTGTCTCTGGTATCCAGTCCTTGTTGGGGATGGCAAGGTTACCTGTAGGAGAAGTGGAACATAGAGTTGGTGTAAATGATGCAACAAGTAATGTTTAAATTAGACTACTAAGCATGGTACGTGAGATTCACACACTACAGCTATTATGACCCACATGTCGGAATCCGCCAAAATTCAGACATCCTCACAAGTCTGCCACACCAAAGGTCAATTATAAACTGGTGAAAACAAAACCTCCACCGTCACGCCAACAGAAATACGCCCACACTATCACGCCACACGAATCCACTCTGCAGGTCTTTCAACCGCGGTATTCCATTGGCGGTACACACCGCCGCGCTCAAAAGACACACACTCTTACAAAACACAGCCACATTGGACAATTCCAAATACACACACCTGATACACATACACACACCAGTCCCACACACCCATTACAATATAAAACACACACCCACAGACCCCCACGACAAAAAATTCAGAAAGAAGGCCAGAGAGAGAGAGCACCAGCAAGAACAACAGCATCCACAGGCACACAACACTATCACCCACAGAACTTCCACGCACCTCACAAAACACACCACTACATATCAGCACACTTATCACCACACACTCTACCCCACACATCACCTACACCACCCCATGGCACAGCAAAGACACCCCAGGTTCTCGGAGGAGGAGCTCAGGGTCATGGTGGAGGAACTCATCCGGGTAGAGCCACAGCTATTTGGAGCACAGGTGCAGCACACCTCCATAGCTAGGAAGATGGAGCTATCGCGAAGAATAGTGGACAGGGTCAACGCAGTGGGACAGCACCCAAGAAATCGGGAGGACATCAGGAAGAGGTGGAACGACCTACGGGGGAAGGTGCGTTCCGTGGTCTCAAGACACCACCTGGCAGTTCAGAGGACTGGCGGCGGACCCCCACCTCCTCACCCACAACTAACAACATGGGAGGAGCAGGTCTTGGCCATTCTGCATCCTGAGGGCCTCGCAGGAGTAGGTGGAGGAATGGACTCTGGTAAGACAAATCTTAATTATTACATCCCCCACCCTACCTGCATGCCATCACATACCCCCACCCTCACCCCCAGCACCCAACTCCTCACATATGTTCCCAACATCACAAACCACCCATCCCAACACCAAGCCCTGCATGCAACAACAAAGCATGGACACCCATCACTAAAGCATGCCCACTGCACATACCCATACAGCCCCCTAAACCATCCTCACACAAGGTCCCACACAGGAATGCAAGCACTGGGGTACACGGTCACCCACCCATTGCACACCATGACACACACAGATGTAATAACCATCCTTTTATACCCCTGCAGGACCCCTACCCAACGTCACCGGACAGGAGGGTCCACACATGTCCACACCACCAACAGAAGAGGTCCACAGTGATGACAGCGGCTCTGTCCAACTGGATCTAGATGACCAGCCAGGCCCATCGGGGACCTCTGGACAGTCGGTTCCCCTCACCCAGTCACAGGCCACCACAGACCTTCCACCCTCTGGAAACACCAGCACAGCACCCACCCAGCGGGCCCATACCTCTGTCCCCAGGACACGTCAATCAGCTGTGTGTTCACCACTACAGGGAACCCAGGATAACCCACCACCCGAACAACAACAGGGACCTGGCGGCAGTGGTAGTGGGCACACGGTCCAGGGGACCGAGGCCCAGGAACACAGGAGAACTGGGAGGGCTGCTGTGCGACAGGGGGCAGACAGGCCAAGGGAACCCACTCTCCACGAGGCCCTCTCCACCATCATGGGAGCATACCACCACTCCCAGGAGAAGATGGCAAAGGTACTGGCCAAGTTTCAGGAGACCCAGAGCCTGCAGGAGGAACAGTACATGGGTTTCAGGGAGGAACTCAGAACCATCAGCTCCACCCTGGGCACCATCGTAGGGGTGCTGAAGGAAGTACTCAACACCAGGAGGGACACTGTGGCACTACAAGGGGCCCCTGACACTAGCATGGATGATGAACTGCCCACCACCTCCGCCGGCGCTAGTGGACAGGACGCCCTGCCACAGAACCACCACACCAGCACCCCACCCCCTGTAGAGGGAGAACCACCCTGCAAACGGTCCCTGAGATCCAGGACAAAGACAGAGCACGATGCCAAGACCCCCGCCAAGAAATGAGACCACCCTGATTGTCATCCTACTGTCCCACTTTGTCACCCTGTCCATACTTTAACTGCCCCAGCTCCACTTCCTGTACCCATTTGGGCAATGCACCTGTGAGACTAATAGACTGGACTCTGCCATGGACATTCCTCCGCCATCACCCCATTTCACTACCCCCTCCAATAATGAGCAATTAAATAAACACATTTAAGCACAAAACAATCTGGAGTCTGTCTGTGATTTCGAAATAGTGTATTAGCAATTACAGTGACAAAATGCTCTTTCAATTGTAATGTCAACATACCTATGTCACACAGCTCTAGTCCATGAGGAATCTAAGCAGATGTCACACAGTGGGACCCACATCTGTGAAATCGTAATGGAAAGTGACAACTCAGTGACCATACACTGGGTGAAAACGACACACAGTAGAGAGGTAGTAGTGTTAAAGTACATGTAGTAGACAGGTCTGTACTCTTACCTGTGTCTCACTGGAAATATTGCTGCATCACTGAGTCCTGGTTGTTCATGTCTTCTTCCTCTGCTTCCTCCTCTTCACTGTCCACAGGCTCCACAGCTGCAACAACACCACCATCTGGACCATCCTCCTGCAGAAAAGGCACCTGCCATCGCAAAGCCAAGATATGAAGCATACAGCAGGCCACGATGATCTGGCACACCTTCTTTGGTGAGTAGAATAGGGATCCACCTGTCATATGGAGGCACCTGAACCTGGCCTTCAGGAGGACGAAGGTCCGCTCGATCACCCTCCTAGTTCGCCCATGGGCCTCATTGTAGCATTCCTCTGCCCTTGTCCTGGGATTCCTCACTGGGGTCAGTAGCCATGACAGGTTGGGGAAACCAGAGTCACCTGCAAATGGTGAGGGACAACTGTTAGACACGCACTAACCTGGAGGGATATCCCCAGACCCAGACAACCATTCCCACTGACTTGCCTCCAGGTGCTCACCTAATAGCCACACACGGTGCCTCTGGAGTTGCCCCATCACATAAGGGATGCTGCTATTCCGCAGGATGTAGGCGTCATGCACTGAGCCAGGGAACTTGGCATTCACATGGGAGATGTACTGGTCTGCCAAACATACCATCTGTACATTCATAGAATGATAACTCTTCCGGTTTCTGTACACCTGTTCACTCCTGGGGGGGGGGACCAAAGCCACATGGGTCCCATCAATGGCACCTATGATGTTGGGGATGTGTCCCAGGGCATAGAAATCACCTTTCACTGTAGGCAAATCCTCCACCTGAGGGAAAACAATGTAGCTCCGAATGTGTTTCAGAAGGGCAGACAACACTCTGGACAATACGTTGGAAAACATAGGCTGGGACATACCTGATGCTGTGGCCACTGTTGTTTGAAAAGACCCACTTGCAAGGAAATGGAGCACTGACAGCACCTGCACTTGAGGGGGGATTCCTGTGGGATGGCGGATTGCTGACATCAGGTCTGGCTCCAACTGGGTACACAGTTCCTGGATTGTGGCACGGTCAAGCCTGTATGTGATAATCAAATGTCGCTCCTCCATTGTCGACAGGTCCACCAACGGTCGGTACACCGGAGGATGCCGCCACCTCCTCACATGTCCCAGCGGACGGTGCCTATGAAGGACAACAGCGAGCACAGAGTCAAACAACTCAGAGGTTTGTACCCACAGTTTACCCAGAACACCAAACATACACAAAATGTGGCCTGTATGTGTGTTGAGTCTAGGCCTAGGTATGTGTGATGCAGTTGGAAATGAAGCCATGTGGGCCCCTGAAATGGCAGCTGCCTGACCTCTAAAGTGGGACAATGGGATGTGAGGTAAATGCGCTGGCGTTGTACACCGTCGCGGTAGGCGGTCGAAGACCACGGCGCAATTCTGCATTGGTTAACATTGGACCCTATGGGTCCCAGGAGCCAATGACGATGTACGCCGGTGGTGACGGTACGCAGCGCTGCGGACGTGACCGCCATTTTCTATCTGTTCAATCACTCGATACCTGATCTTCGACTGGAGAGGACCTACACTGCAAGTGCTGCTGTAACCTCGGTCTGGAAGAGACAATGGCACGAGTGTCTAGGGAAAGGGCCCCTGCCTTCACATCGGAGGAGTTGGAGAAGCTTGTGGGTGGGGTCCTCCCCCAGTACACGCTACTCTACGGTCCTCCAGACAAACAGGTAAGTACACAGGAAGCATGTTGTATGGGCTATGCCTGTGTTGAGAGGTCTGGATGTAAGAAAGAAGGGGGGAGAATGCTGCGTGCATGAAAGACGGTGAATGCATGTGCCACATGGCAAGGGTAGGGATGGGGGCCAATCACTTTGATGGTGCAGTTGGTAATAACTTCTCTTTTTCCCCTGTACATTTCATGTAGGTCAGCGCCCACCAGAAAAAAGATATTTGGCGTGCCATCGCCAAGGACGTCCGGACCCTGGGGGTCTACCACAGACGGAGCACCCACTGCCGGAAAAGATAGGAGGACATTCGCCGCTGGAGCAAGAAGACGGCGGAGGCTCAGCTGGGGATGGCCTCCCAATGTGGGAGGGGTGTCCGTCGCACCATGACCCCCCTGATGTTCAGGATCCTGGCGGTGGCCTACCCGGAGTTGGACGGCATTTGAGGGCATCACAGCAGCCACAAGGGGGTGAGTACACTCTCATTCTACTGACTTTGCGTGCAGTGGAGGTGTCTGGGTGGGGGAGGTGGGCTGTGGGTTTCCCTAGGCCAGGGCGAGTTCCGTAGGCAAGGCCCCTCCGGAAGGCAAGCCATGTGGCACCCCAGCCCACCTCTGTAGAGTGGCAAGTACACCTAGTCATGTCCCTGTGTCATCTATGTGTGCAGATGTCGTCCATAGCCTTGTAGGCCATTTCCCAGGAATTTAACAGTGGAGCCCAAGAGCGCGGCGTAGTGCAGGGAGCTTCTGTGTCTGTTGTGTCCGCCTACGGTAGCGGTAATGCATGCACTCAACATGTCTTTCTTCTGTCTTCACCCCCCTTTTTGTGGTGTCCCTGTTCTTGTGTGCATTAGCATCATCAAGCGGAGGAGCAGTGGCACCGGAGCACGAGGGAGCTTCATCCCACATGGCCCTGGAGGGCGACACTACGGAGTCTGAATTCACCAGTGGGACGGAGGGCGAGGGGAGCTCCACGGCGGGGACAGGAGCTGACACCAGCGACACAGACTCGTCATCTGATGGGAGCTCCCTTGTGGTGGTGGCAACATCTGTGCCCCCCGCATCTACAGGCAAGCCGCCACCCCCCCTATCAGCACCGCCCTCCCAGCAGCCCCTCAGCCTTTGCCCCGTGCCCGCTCACCCAGGAGGGTGGGCATCACCTTGGCCCCAGGCACCTGAGGCCCTGACTCAGTCACCCCTGCTGCCCTCAGTGAGGAGGCCATTGACCTCCTCAGGCCACTCACTGTTGGGCAGTCTACCATTTTGAATGCCATCCAGGGTGTAGAGAGGCAGTTGCAACAGACGAATGCATTCCTGCAGGGCATTCATTCTGGTCAGGCAGCCCTTCAGCAAGCTTTTCAGACTCTGGCCTCAGCACTGATGGCAGCCATTGTCCCCGTCTCTAGCCTCCCCCCTCCAACTTCCTCCACCCCGACCCAATCCCCTGTACCTCAGCCTATCCCAAGCACACCTACAGACCAACATGCACACACCTCAACACCCAAGGGAAGCTCAGGCAAACATAAGCACCACACATCCCACAGGTACTCACGCAAGCATCACACACATGCAGACACACCAACATCCACTGCCTCCACTGTGTCCCCCTCCTCCTCGTCTCCCTCCTCCCTCCCAGTCTCGTCTACACTCACACCTGCATGCACTACCTCTACAGCCACTACGTCCCTCTCCAGCACACCCACCCCCACACCCGCTCACGTGTAGTCACCACCCACACTACCATTCACACATCCCCTTGTCCTCTCCCAATGTGTCTGTGACGCACCCTCCCAAGATACACAAACGCAGGCACACACCCACCCAACAGTCATCCACCTCACGACAGCCTCCAGCGCATGCACCTTCACCCAAAGTCACCAAACGTACACCTCCTACAACCACCACCTCTTCCTCCACTCCCAAACCCCCTCCAGCTACCCGTCCCAGTGTGTCCAAAAAACGTTTCCTGTCCAACCTTGACCTCTTTCCCACACCTCCCCCACCCCGTCCGCCTCATAGGTCCGGAACTAGCACCTCAGCCACAACATCTCCGGGACCAGTGGTGCCTGTAGTCACCGGAATCTGGAGTGCACCGTCCAGCAGGGCAGCCAGTGTGGCACGGAGCTATAGCACAGACAGTCCCCCAACTGTGAAGCATCTGAAGTTGGCCGGTGCCCGGCGGGAGAGGGGGAAGACTCCAGCCACCAAAGCTGCTCCCAGGGGTCCCGTTGGGAGTGTGTAGTCAGCTGTGACACCTTCCAAGGTGGGGAAGGGCCACAAGAAACCCGGCAAGTCTGGGAAGAGCAGCACAACGGAGAAGACCGCCATCATCCCCGATGCCCAGGAGGCCACTGCCAGCATCAGCACAGCTGCCCAGGAGGCTACCGCCAGCATCAGCCCAGCTGCCCAGGAGGCCAGCACCAGCCCAGCTGCCCAGGAGGCCACCGCTAGCATCAGCCCACCTGCCCAGGAGGCCACCGCCAGCATCAGCCCACCTGCCCAGGAGGCCACCGCCAGCACCAGTCCACCTGGCCAGGAGGCCACCGCCAGCACCAGCCCCACTGGGCCATGAAGGACCGCCAGAAAAAGCCCCGCAGGGCCATGAAGGATCGCCAGCAAAAGCCCCGCTGGGCCATAAAGGACCGCCAGCAAAAGTCCCGCTGGGCCATGAAGGACCGCCAGCAGCTGAGACCCTGTACAGGGCACCGCCATCTCAACACCGCTGAACAGGTCACCGCCATCTCAAGCACCGCTAGCCCATGAGCGGCAGGGGCACTGACCAACTGAGTACGTCACGGGGTGAATGATGCACTCTGGGCACCATGCCCCCTCCAGAACCAGTGGAGACTGTCATCCACTACCTCTGTCCTTAGCAGGATGAAGCACTCTGGGCACCATGCCCCCTCCAGAACCAGTGGAGAGATCCATCCACTACCTCTGTCCTTAGCAGGATGAAGCACTCTGGGCACCATGCCCCCTCCAGAACCAGGGGAGACTGTCATCCACTTGAGAGACTGTGGCTTTGCACTTCCCAGGATTGAACAGTGGGCAACCCACCCACTGTAGAGACTTGGGAGACTGTGGCTTTGCACTCCCCAGGATATGGCAGTGGGCAACCCACCCACTGTAGAGACTTGTGAGACTGTGGCTTTGCACTCCCCAGGATTGAACAGTGGGCAACCCACCCACTGTAGAGACTTGAGAGACTGTGGCTTTGCACTCCCCATGATTGAACAGTGGGCAACCCACCCACTGTAGAGACATGAGAGACTGTGGCTTTGCACTCCCCAGGATATGGCAGTGGGCATGTGGCCCCCTCGTGGATTTGGCGTCGTGCACTCAAGCGGCTGAGGTGCCCCCCCTTTCCCTCCCCCTGAGGTGCCTGTTTAGTTGCTCTCTGATGCCCCTGCAGTGTTCTCTCCGTCATGGTCGGGGATCTTGTGTGGGCCTCGCCCATACCGTGTGGTCCCAGTGTTCCACAGACTTTCTTAGTGCACTACCTGGACTACTATGCTTGGTATATATTTTGTACATGGTGTATAGATATATATTTCTGCCTACTTGCATTTAATATATTACAATGGTTACACTCATTTTCTATTGTCTTTGCATTCTTCTGGGGGGTGTGGGGGGTGTAACTGTGATGTATTGATATGCTTTAATGTGTGTGTTGTAGTGGGTGATGGTGGGGGTGGGGGTGTTGCGTGTGTGTGTCCCTGTTTTTTGCCTCCCCCCTCCCCTGTGTTGTAGGTGCAGTACTCACTGTGGTCTTCGCCGCTGGCGTTGGTGCTCCTGGTAGAGGAGCAGGAAGACTATTGCAGGTAGAATTTGGAGTTCCGGGTCCATAGTGTCCTCGTTCCTCGTGGGGTGTGTAGAGGTGAGCGTTTTCCCTTCGTGATCCCTGTTTCCACTGTGTTTTTATCTGCGGTGAATCCGCCACGGAAAAGGTGGAGGATTGGCCTGTCATAATAGTGTGGGCGGTACATTGTCTCCTGCCTGTCTGTTGCCGGTGACCGCCGCGCTGTTTGTTTGTACCACCGTGGCCGTCGGAGTGTTAAAGTGGCTGTCTTTGTTGGCGGTTTCCGCCACAGTCGTAATTGCTAATTTTTTACCGCCGGCCTGTTGCCGGTCTTACCCCCGCTTTAACACCGGCCACCAGGGTTGTGATGACCACCACTGTCTTTATGATCCTCTGACATAACAATTACAGCTGGTACTTAATCTGGGTTAGTGCAATGTGAGACGCAGAGATTTGCAATTGCATACTGCTTGTTCTATGCTCTTGCAGTATGTTGGTGTTTAAATGGATGCAAATGCTCATATATACTGTGTGTGTAGAGTGAAGACATGGCAATGTACATTTCTCCCCTAGTAATGTGAATGGCATCATTGAGCCCATTAGAAGCTGAACAATACACAAAGGTGTTAGAGCTGGCACACAAACTTTTTGCTAATTTTGCTTGGCCTCTGTCTGGATGCTCCGCAAGTGTGTCCAGTTTGGCGATAAGGTGTCTCCCAACGAAAGTGAGTATAGGACATTATTAGGGATGTTTTCTCTGAGTCCAGTTTGGTATGGGACACAGCTGTAGTTGTGCTTAGCTTGTAATTGTACTGGTAGAGGGCCATTGCATAGCTGTCATTGCCATTAACTGTTAAATGGTGGAATCAGGTTGATTTACTTTTTTTGTTAGCTTCACATGCAAGACATTTCAAATGTAGTGCACAGTTCTGGTTTTGTTAATGTTGGAACAGTGGTTCTGGGAGTTGTGGTGCTGTCAGTTACCAGGACTTCACATGCCCTTCCCAAACACTGTGGCCCAAGGTGAGTTTACTTGACATGAGGCATGGCAATGAAGGGTATTTGGAGATTTCAACAGGGGTTGTTGGGTGATTTGGTCATTGGGCAGGGGAAAGGTGATCAGTGAGCATGTAAGACAAAAATGTTTTGTGACATGAATGTTGTGACTTACCCGACTCCATTCACCCAGGTATTACTGTCAGGCCCTCAGGATGCAGGATGTCCAAGACCTTCTCCTTCCAAGATGTGAACTGTGAGGGATGAGGAGGGGCCCACCGCCAGTCCTGACAACCTCCAGCTGGTGCCCGGTGTCAAGACTTCAGTTATACCTGGGCGCAATGGGCACAATGAGCGCAAGGATTCCTATGAAACAACCAACATTTCCTTGACATCACACATTTGGTGTGGTAAAAGCCATTTACCCAAAAGATTAGGCCATTGGTGGTATCATTGTAATAAACATTCTTCTAGGACAATAAAAGAAAGAGTCTAAAAGAACCAGGAAATCAGAAGAACTGCAATTCCCAGCCTTCTCTAAAACTAATTAGTCCTGGGTGTGGTCATAATTAGTCTTGGGTGTGGCCAGGCTATAAATACCTGCCACACCCTCTCAACAAACACCTTCTATTCTGAGCGTTTTGCGGGGAGCTCATCTCTGGGCTTCTTCTGCCGGGATTTCAAGAATTCTTCGTTTGTCAAATAGCGAGCTGCCGGCTCGCGGCGGTGAGCGTTTCCTTTCCGTCAATTTCAAAGAACTCCGCTCTCGGAGTTTATTTACAGAGTCTATAATTATCTAGAGTGTTATTCTGAAACCTTGTATTCTTCCGTTCGTTTTGTATCGCTATAAATCAAAGTAACCTTGTAACTCTGAACAATTATTTTGTTAAAAGGAATCGCTAGTGTAAATAATTGAAGATTTCGTTCGAAGAGTAGTGAAATCGTTTTCCAGGGCTTTTTATAAATAGATGTTATTTTACTGGGTGTTATTGGAGTTTATATCGGTGTGTGCATATAAAAAGAAAGTGTTTTGTGATAAATACTGTTTTATCTAACAAAAAAATCGAGGTTCTTTTAAAAACTAAGAAAAAAGACAACAATCATATTTTTCTTCTAAAGGAGGAATTCAAGGAATTTATGTTGTTTTAGTGTTTCAAGATTATGAGATAATATTCTTGAGTGGAATAGCTTTTTGTGTAGAATTTAACTGGAGAAAACATTATTTGGAGAATCCCTTCCTTCTAAAAATTATTCTTTGGAAAAAACTAGCGAGATCTTTATGAGGCAGTGTATTTTTTTAGTAAAAGTCATCACTGAATTATGTATTAACCTTTTTTCCTTTTCAGATCTCCTTCCTGGCACTTCCTTTCCGAATACCCCTTCCCCCGGCCGGGCCCCTCCTTAGTTCAGCGCTATAACAGCATCTGACTTTGGTGTTGCCTGGAAGTGGGACCCTTATTCAGCATCGTGCAGATCCTGAGAATTTTGACCTCCTGACAGAATAGAAGGCCCACGAGTTTTCTCTTCTCTTGATCTGCACGATAGCTGACGAAATGACTACTCTAGACACTGTAATGCAGGCATTAACGCAATTACAAAAAGAGTTACAGGATTCTAGGAATGACACTGCAGCTTTAGTTACCAAAGTTACTCAGTTACAAGCTAAAATAGACAGTCCAGGAGGAACACCTTTACCACGACTACCTCCATCTCCCACCAATGTATCTGTCAATGTTCCTACACAAATACCACTGGCTGCTCCTGAAAGGTTTTCGGGAGATGCTAACAAAGTCCAAATATTCCTTACCTAAGTAGAGTTACATTTCACTTGTCGACCAGCCGCCTTCCCTGATCCACAGTCTAGAATTGCCTTTTTAATTTCTTATTTGTCTGGAGATGCAGCAAATTGGGCAGTTCCCCTGGTGCGACAAGATAGTCCTCTACTTTATAATTGGCGTCGATTTGTGGAAGAGTTTGAGAAAGTGTTTGATCGACAAGCAGTTACAATGTCAGCTGATAAAGAGTTATTGGAACTACGACAAGGAAATAAGGACCTTATTTCTTATCTTTCCCAGTTTAATCGTTTAGTGGTAGAAACAGCTTGGCCCGAAGAAAAGAGAGCTGCACTTTTTTATCAAGGCCTTAAAGAAGAATTAAAGGATGTGTTAGCGCAAATTGATCCCCAGCCCAAAACATGTACAGATCTAATCAACCTCACTTTAAGACTTGATCATAGACTTTCTGAAAGAAAAGAGACCAGATCGTAATACTTGGCGCCAAGACAGATATCGTCCTTCTCCTTCCTCTACTCCTTCAGATATGGTTAGTGAACCAATGGAAATTGGAACTCTTCGTCAACCTTTAACCAAAGAAGAGAAAGAACAAAGACGTCGTAAAGGATTGTGCTTATATTGTGGGAAAAAAGGTAATTTTGTAAGAGATTGCTTAGCAAAACCAAAAAACAAAGTTGACTCTTTTACTAATAACAAAAATCAAGTGGCTTCTGTGGGAAATGTTGAGGAAAACTAGTGAACCCAAGAGATAGAGAAGGGAATCCTTCGGGTATTCTTGCAATCCCTTCTGTACATTCCTGTTCAAATCAACATAATAGACATTTCCGTATTCCAATACAGATGTTAATTTTAGATAAATGGCAAGAAGCTTTTGCACTAATAGATTCAGGGGCCACGGGAAACTTTGTAGACTCCCAAACAGCATCTCGATTACAACTCGCATGTCAAAAGAAAATAATTCCAGAAAAAGTGCAGGCTGTGGATGGTAGTGAACTTGCTGGAGGCCCAATCTCTTCTCATACTTTCCCAATTCAAATGACATGCTGCAATTCCAATGGTCGTCAACACTTAGAGCGAATACAATTTGATGTTATCAGAGCACCTCAATATGGTTTTATTTTGGGAATGCCTTGGCTAAGATTACATAATCCACACATAGATTGGGAAAAACACACCCTAACCTTTTCATCATCGCATTGCTTAAAACAGTGTCTTTTCACTACACCTATTATTCAACAGATAGCTACAGCAGCAGAAAAGGCTATAACATTACCTTCTCAATATGCCACATTTGCAGATGTATTTAGTGAACAAGCAGCTGGTACATTACCACCCCATAGACCTTATGATTGTCAAATTGATTTGGTGCCAGGATCCGCGATCCCTAATTGTAGAATTTATGCTCTTTCTGAAAAAGAAAATCAGTATTTACGGGAATATCTGGACCAATGTCCAGCAAACAATTTGATTAGACCTTCACGATCTCCAGCAGCCTCTCCTCTGTTCTTCGTTCCCAAAGCGAATAAAGATTTGAGTCCCTGTATTGATTATAGAGCCCTAAACAAAATTACCATAAAAAATAAATATCCTTTACCACTAATTCCAGTATTATTGGACCAAGTCAAGGATGCTGTCATTTACACCAAACTTTACCTCAGGGGAGCTTATCATTTGGTACGCATACGAGAGGGAGACGAATGGAAAACAGCTTTCAAAACCCAATATGGTCTGTTTGAATATCAAGTAATGCCCTTCGGTCTCTGTAACGCTCCTGCAGCATTTCAATACTTCCTCAATGACGTTTTAAGAGAATATTTAGATTTATTTGTCATTGTTTATAGAGATGACATTTTAATATACTCTAGCACAAGGGAATGTCATGAAGAACATGTTGAGAAAGTACTTTTAACTCTGAGAAAATATAATCTATACTGTAAGCTTAGTAAATGTGAGTTTCATACGGAAGAAGTAGAATTTTTGGGAGTCACTCTAACACCCAAGGGAATGCAAATGTCAGACAGAAAAATCCAAGCTGTCTTAAATTGGCCCACACCTAAATCTGTTCGAGATGTCCAATGTTTTTTGGGGTTTGCCAATTTTTATCGGCGTTTTATTGATCATTTTTCTCAAAAGGTGGCTCCCATTACAAGATTACTTCGTAAAAATACTCCCTTTCAATGGACACCACAAACTGAAGAGGCTTTTCAAACGTTGAAACAAGCCTTTACCACTGCCCCTATCTTAGCTCACCCCCGAAATTCAGATCCATTTATTGTAGAAGCAGATGCTTCTGATGTAGCTTTAGGGGCCATCCTTTCACAACGACATCCTGTTACAGGACAGTTACATCCCGTGGGTTATATGTCTAAAAAACTTAACTCAACAGAACAAAATTATACCATTGCGGAAAAGGAACTCTTGGCAATACGTGAAGCATTCAAGGAATGGAGACATTACTAATCCGGAACTACTCATCGCATCACAGTCTATTATGATCATAGAAACTTACAATTCATGAGTTCAGCCCGAGTATTAACTCCTAGACAATTGCGATGGATGTTGTTTTTTGCTGAATTTGACTTTGTCGTTACTTTCAGACCAGGCAGTGATAATAGAAAAGCCGACGCTTTAACCAGACAAGATTCTACGTTAGTGCATGAAAAACCTCAACCAATGCCAATCATTAATCCCTCCAAAGTTATATGTTTAATAGCTGCTGACGAATTTCTTGATTCCATTCGTACCCATTTTCACATCACAGAATGGTCAAAGTGGCTTAAAAGAGGCGCTGATTACTCAATACAACAAGGTTTACCTTTTTTTCGAACAAAAATCTTTTTACCAACAGGAGAACTACAAAGCACAGCTTTTCAATGGCTGCACACACATCCAGTAGCAGGTCACCCAGGACCGCAGAAAACTCTAGAACTTGTGAAAAGATATTTTTGGTGGCCCACTTTAATTAAAGACATTAAACAAATGGTAAAATTATGTGAAATTTGTGCTTGTTACAAAAGCTCTCATGTTAAACCAAAGGGTTTATTAATACCTCTACCAACCCCTGAATACCCATGGGAACATATTTCAATGGATTTCATTACAGGTCTCCCTGAAGTCAATCAGGTAAACACAATATTAGTAGTCATTGATAGTCTTACTAAATACACACATTTTATTGCTTGTAAAGGACTTCCCACATCAAGTGCTCTAGTTAATCTTATTTTACAGAATGTGGTGCGTCTCCATGGTCTCCCAAAGGTTATCCTTTCCGACAGAGGGTCTCAGTTTTCAGCACATTTTTGGCAGAAATGGTGTCAGGCTTTACATATTGATTCTAATGTATCCACAAGTTACCACCCCCAAACGGATGGTCAGACTGAAAGAATAAATCAAACGTTAAAACAATATCTACGTTGTTACGCAGCAGTAGACCCTTCTTCCTGGCCTACATTACTATGGCTTGCCGAATTAGCCTATAATTATTCTTCCCATACTTCAACAAAAAGCACTCCGTTCTATGGTCTTTATGGTCAAGACCCTTGTGTTCTACCAGTTAATTTACCAGGTGTTACACAAAATATGCCCGCCATACAAGGAATGTTATCACATTTACAAAAGATTCACTTACAACTTCAACAAAATCTTCAACAAGCCAAACTAAAATACAAACAACAATATGACAAAAAAACACCAACTTGGTCCAGAATACAAAGTGAAAGACATGGTCTGGTTATCTACAAAAAATTTAACTTTCAAAGACAAGAATACATTTCATCCAAAATTCATAGGACCCTATGAAATCCTCCGACAGGTCAACCCTGTAACATACAAACTGAAACTACCGCCATCTTTGAGAATTCATCCTGTTTTTCATACCTCATTACTTAAACCTGCCCACACAAAGAGCGATACACGTCCACCACCAATTCTTGTTCAAGATCAATGGGAATACGAAGTACGAGCAATTCGAGACTCCCGATTTCGTGGAAATTCCTTATGGTATTTAGTAACCTGGAAAGGTTATGGTATCGAGGAAGACTCTTGGGAACCTGCTTCACAAATTCATACCCCACTATTGATACGTCAATTTCATGTTCGTTATCCCAACAAACCAGGTCCGCGCCCACGCCTGGGGAGAGGGTGTACTGTCAAGACTTCAGTTATGCATGGGCGCAATGGGCACAATGAGCGCAAGGATTCCTATGAAACAGCCAACATTTCCTTGACATCACACATTTGGTGTGGTAAAAGCCATTTACCCAAAAGATTAGGCCATTGGTGGTATCAGTGTAATAAACATTCTTCTAGGACAATAAAAGAAAGAGTCTAAAAGAACCAGGAAATCAGAAGAACTGCAATTCTCAGCC
Source organism: Pleurodeles waltl (assembly GCF_031143425.1). Classification (NCBI taxonomy): domain Eukaryota; kingdom Metazoa; phylum Chordata; class Amphibia; order Caudata; family Salamandridae; genus Pleurodeles; species Pleurodeles waltl. Next base: position 666,085,463 of record NC_090439.1, on the reverse strand, counting down.
TTCTCTAAAACTAATTAGTCCTGGGTGTGGTCATAATTAGTCTTGGGTGTGGCCAGGCTATAAATACCTGCCACACCCTCTCAACAAACGCCTTCTATTCTGAGCGTTTTGCGTGGAGTTCATCTCTGGGCTTCTTCTACCGGGATTTCAAGAATTCTTCATTTGTCAAATAGCGAGCGGCCGGCTCGCGGCGGTGAGCATTTCCTTTCCGTCAATTTCAAAGAACTCCGCTCTCGGAGTTTATTTACAGAGTCTATAATTATCTAGAGTGTTATTCTGAAACCTTGTATTCTTCCGTTCGTTTTGTATCGCTATAAATCAAAGTAACCTTGTAACTCTGAACAATTATTTTGTTAAAAGGAATCGCTAGTGTAAATAATTGAAGATTTTGTTTTCCAGGGCTTTTTATAAATAGATGTTATTTTACTGGGTGTTATTGGAGTTTATATCGGTGTGTGCATATAAAAAGAAAGTGTTTTGTGATAAATACTGTTTTATCTAACAAAAAAATCGAGGTACTTTTAAAAACTAAGAAAAAAGACAACAATCATATTTTTCTTCTAAAGGAGGAATTCAAGGAATTTATGTTGTTTTAGTGTTTCAAGATTATGAGATAATATTCTTGAGTGGAATAGCTTTTTGTCTAGAATTTAACTGGAGAAAACATTCTTTGGAGAATCCCTTCCTTCTAAAAATTATTCTTTGGAAAAAACTAGCGAGATCTTTATGAGGCAGTGTATTTTTTGAGTAAAAGTCATCACTGAATTATGTATTAACCTTTTCAGATCTTCTTCCTGGCAGTTCCTTTCCGAATACCCCTTCCCCCGGCCGGGCCCCTCCTTAGTTCAGCGCTATAACAGCATCTGACTTTCGTGTTGCCTGGAAGTGGGACCCTTATTCAGCATTGTGCAGATCCCGAGAATTTGGACCTCCTGACACCTGGATGCTATGGAACTAACCTTCCCCCTGAGGCCATTCCACTCCTTCCTGATGTCCTCCCTTGTGCATGGGTAACCACTTACTGCATCCACCTTGTCGACTATCCTTTGCAACAACTCCATTTTCCTAGCTATTGATGTTTGCTGGACCTGTGCTCCGAATAGATATGGCTCTACCCTGAAAATTTTGCCCATCATGACCTTCAACTTACCATCAGTGAAACATGGATGATTTTGTGGGGACATGGTAGTGGTGGTAAAGACAATGAGGTAGTGATTAAAAGGACAAAAAAAAATTGTGATGAGGTGTGGGTGCTGTGATGTGAGTGAGTGATGTCTGTTGTGTAATGTGTGGCTTTGTAAATTGTGTGTTGTGCATGTTATGCAAATGTGGGATGTGTGTTGAGTTTAATGTGTAGGGGTGCATATTGTTTGTTTAGCTAGTTATTTTTTTTGGCTACTCTCTGGCTGTGAATGGTGTTCAGGATTGTGGGTTATGTAGGGGTGTATTTTATAGTGCAGTGTGTAGATGTGCCAGGTGTGTGAATGTGTGTCAGGTGTGGGTTATTCAAACTATCCAATGTGGTGTGGAGTTCTGACTTATGCGAGATGAAGTCGCTGCAGTTGGCACCGCCAATAGTTTTCTGCCCTGGAAGAACTGCTCTTGTGATTTGTGGATCGTAATTAGATTGGTTGAGTTTTGTCCGGCTGGCAGTGCTGGTGGTCTAAACGCATTTTTTATGTCCGCCACTATCCTGGCAGTGTTAGGAAATTGGCTGTTTTTTATTGGTCTGAGGTATATATCTCTTATTACTGCGGTCACATGACCTTCCAACATGGTGGTGTTTTGGGGGCTGTAACCACTGTGGTCTTATCGTCAGACCACCAAAGTCGAGGCCCTTTATGTGGTTGTTGTTTGAGTTGGCTGTATGCACCTGTGATGGAAACCTTGCTCTCTGTAATAGCAAAAAACACTCAATTAAATCAAAGTTGGCATGAATACTGCAACTTTAGTTAAATATTCTTTTGCTTTGTCTTGTATAAATGCATTTAGTAGTTTTTGCAAAATTAGGGTTACAAAGTGGTGTCACACAGAACTCAAAGAGTTCATTTTAAAATATCTTGAATATTAATGCACTGGTGCTTTGGGAATCCGGTTCCTCACATTGTATATAGGTAATAAAACTGAAAAATAAGCAAATTCTAAGGGAAAAGAGGACATTTTTTTCTTCCTTTAATGTTGATTTAAGGATCTGAAAACTCTAATTGGCTGGCAGCAACTGAAACGTTTTGTTGTAGCGGTAGTTTACAGAATTCCGGTGTACTATAAACAAACAGGCACAACCCTAAAGGGCGTGGGAATTTTAAAGCATCAGTGTACCCACTCAAAATCTATAATAACATCAAAAACCCTTCCAGGCCCATTAATTATATTGACAATAAATAAAATGAATTAAAAAATCACAAATTTACTAGTTCATCACCAAATTGTCATGTAAAAAAAGCAAAAAGTGCAAAACAGTAATGTATCAAGCAGAAAAGTTCTCAAGAAAACACAATTTAAATTATGTTCAAACGCCAAAGCCAAAAACAAGAAGCACTGATCTACGTCATCTTAGTCAAAAAGCCAGTCTAGTCCCTTAGTTAAACACAAAGCCCCTGTTGAGTACCTCCAATCCAATTGGCAAGGAGGGAGTTCAAGATCTTTTTCCTCGGGTGGCCAACGGCAGCCACCCGAGGAAAATGTTAAAAGTTAAAAGCTAAAAGCGTTGCCTTATGTTTCAATGGACTATATTTAGGGCGAGATGTATGAAAAAAAACCTTAGCGAATCGCAAATAGCGATTTTTAATAAATCGCTATTTCTGAGTCGCAAAATGCAACATAACAAATTTGCAATTCGGAAATAGCGATTTCTTAAAGATCGCTAATGCAAATTGCGAGGTCCAAATACCGAATCGCAAAAATATTTGCCATTTGGTATTCGAAAATCGCAAATTGCGAAAACAGTCACCTGGCACAGCCTGATGACATCACAAGCAGGAAGTGAGTCAGCCCAGGCTGGTTGCAGGTACCACACCCACAGGAGCAGCAGAGAGTCACAGACCAGCCCCAGGGAGCAAGTTTGTGAGCAAGCCAGGACCTGACATCAACATGGCCAATTCTGCTAATGGGAAGGAGAAGGAAGAGAGGAAGAGGAAGCTGAAGTTCAGTGAGCAAGAATTGGAGGTGCTCACTGAGGAGGTGGTGAGGAGCCATGACCGGGTATTTGGGAAGAGCTCACTCCAGGTACCAGAGAGTGAGAAGCGAAAACTCTGGTCTGACATCCAGACCAAAATCTGCACAGTGGGGTTGCGCAGCGCTCAGTGGAGGGGATACGAAAGAGGTGGTACGACCTGCGTTCCCGTTACAAGGAGAGGGTGGCCAGCAGGCTAAAGGAGGCAAGGAGCACAGGAGGCGGACCATCCACCCAGACACCCTCCACCCCCATGGAAGACTTGGTGGAGTCCACACTGCTTCCAGAAGCTGTCAGTGGGGTCACTGACATTGACACGTCCGGCACACCCAGCACCTCTAAAGGTAAGTCCAATAATGATATGTAGCCCCATATGTGTATGTACAAATGCCCCTTAGGAAATAGCAAGTAGTGCAAACCATTGTGATAAGTACTCCATTCCACATCTTAGATGAGGCACAACAATGCCTTATTGTACTGGTAGTCCACAACCCAGAGCTGAAATTAGCACATAGAATGCAATTAAGTAGAGCGACACCCAGAAGAACACAACACCCAGTACATAGTGATACGATGTAAGTGTACATTTATTAACATTGTACCACATTTGGTGATACATACATAAATGACATGCTGCACATTGTCGTTGCAGATGGCCCAGGCCCAGCAGCAGCAGAATGTGCCATTGTGGGGGATGCAGAAACACAGCCTCTGTCCGACTCCAACACAAGCGAGTCATTGTGTATCGCGCCAATCAGATGCAGGGCAAGGGTGTTACCTCTCCCCGATTTGAGCCTGGACTCCAATGACATGTGGGATGAAGGCCACACTCCATCCCCAGAAGCCAGTTCCACCGGAAGGCAGCAGTCCCTGCCCTAGCATCACTCAACTCCCAGTAGGAGGCCTCACGATGCAGGCACACAGCACACAGATGTATGTGAGGGCTCATCATTCTTCGGTGGCCTGGAAGCAGCAAATGTCAAAGTGCAGCGCCTGCAAAACAAAAACATGAGGGCAATGCACAGGCAGATGCAGGCACACAATGCCAATATGGGGGGGCTGCACAAGCAGTTGGATTGTCTGAATACTAACAACTGCAAGCTGCATGAGGGACAGCAAACAGCTGCGGAGAACACCAGGGAACTGACCAATGCCATAAAGGAACTCTGTACTGAGATCAGGCATGAGCGAGTTAGCCTCCGCAGGCATGAAAGGCGATTCATTGGAATGTTCAGTGGCTTTTGTAGATCAGTAAATCGCCTAGCTACATCTACTGCCCTGATATCACGGCGTGCTGTGGCCGCACAGGTGGAGGCAGCACATAGCAGTCGGGATGTTGCCCAGGGATTGGTCCAAATTACCAACGTTCTGGATGCTATCCTAGCAACACGCAGTGCTACACCCAGTGAACTGGGAGTTGGAGATACTGAGGAGTCATCTAGCCTCAGCAGCCTTGAAATGCCCATGATGGATCCTAGGCGTCGCAGTGCGAGGCACAGTACTGCCTCTGAGCCTGATACAAGAGGTGCCGGCAAGGCCACTGCGCACTCAAGTGGAATGCGTGGTCGTAAAAAGTGACATTGATGGCCACAGGGGACTAACTTCACATGTAGAATTACAGTCAACTATGATGACAATAGTGCAACACTGTAAATGGCTCATGTATGACTCATGTGTATTGCTTTGTCCTAGTGACACGTATGTTACCTAAAGTCAAGGTAATAAAGGTGCTAACTACCACAATACATGTCAGTGAGGTTGTGTTGTCATAACTTACATCTGAAATGGCTGTGCGTGATGTCAGCATGCCTTTGTCTGCCCTCTGCTGCACTGGTCCTGTCTTCTGGCTGTAGGGGTGGTATGGGATGGGATTGACAAATCTAGAGAGGACACTCTGTGATACCCCTCCAGCTGCTGCCATGACCCCTAGATAGCTCCCTGAGGCAAATAGGTGCAGGGAGCATAATACCTGCACATGGGTGGGTATGCTATTAGTCCTGTGTGTTGTGCGCTGCAGTATGGGTTGTAGCTCAGCTATCAGGTCAAGTATCATGGCTGAGCTCTACCTGCACTTCTCAAGAATTTCCTCCTCAGTCTGGTCAAAAAGGGTAATGCGCACTCTGAAAATGCGCTCCTGTCTCCTCCTCCCTCTCCTCAAACCTACCAAGATCCTCATTCTCCTCGCCATGACGTAGAGTGCAGCCATTGTGGAAAAGAGTCTGAGGCATTCTGGGCCTCTTTATATAGGTTGCACCTGGTTACCACCTGGTTTCAGTCCGTGGTCAATTGCATGTGCAAAAGGCCATTCTGCGAAAATTAGCAATTTGCGAATTTTTGATCCATCGAATTGCGACATGGTTTTCCGTGTCACATTTTGCGTCTCGCAATTTGCGACGTGAAATACCGAATCTTTATTTGCAAGTCGCTATTCGGACTCGCAATTTGCAATATGCTAATAGCGATTCGGTATTTCATGTCGCAAATTACGAGATGCAAAATGCGACACGCAAAACCATGCTGCTTCTCTAAAAATCGCAAATTTTGCAATTCCTTGTTTTTGGCCTGCGAATGCCTTTCATGCATCGCAGACCACGTTTTTGCATTCGCAAACGGTCAATTTCTGCGATTCGCACCGTTTGGGAGTGCAAATTCGTTTGATATATCTGGCCCTTGATCTTTAGTGAGAAAGCATGGTTTTTGTGGAATGGTGTCAATACATTCTTATGTTGACTGAAATATCGTTACACATCTTGAGAACATAGATGAACAAAGCCTATCCTCTGGGTTACTGTTTTCACATTTTTTTTCCAATCTGAATTTGCCCATGCTTCTGATGTGGTACTGCCGACCTGGGGTACTTAATTTTTCTGCCCTTTATGATAGGACACCAGTTGTGGTAGTCATTTATTGATAGAGGTCTCATGAAGATGATAGAGACTTGGAAGGGGGTCCTGTGTACTGTCGTCATGGGTGGAGTTGTGCACTTAAACAGACATTTGGCAAGACATGCTGCCACATGTAGGATGCCTATCTAAGTAAATGTAACCTTTAAAGGTGATCCTGTGCACCATGTCTAAGCAGCAAGGGAGCAGCCAGAAAATTAAAATACCCCCAGTTGAACCATATCTCTACTCAGACCCAGCACAAGGCAAGCAAGCCCTACCCTACTTACCTTCATCCTTTAATCAGCCATCCATATATACATTTATCCATTCATGCATCCACCCATTAATATTTATTTTTCTCTCCTACTTTTCTCTCAAACTTACTTTTACAATTTGCACCTCTCTGTTTTCCTATATTTTGTGGTCATCCTTTTTCTACCTCTCTTTCATTTGCTGTGCATGCCTGCTCATCTCCCCATCCCTCTGTTATTTATAGACAAATAGTATTAATTGTGAGTACTTTTTCACCAGGTCTTCAGACAGAGGAGGCCTAGAAACAACCACCTAATTTTAAGAAGGGCACATTTCAACAGCCCATGAACTTCAGTGGCACCCCTAGCATAAGCTGTTTAAGTGGTGGTTCCCTACACCCCTGCCAGTCGCTATAATAAATTGCTTACAAGCCTCCTTGTCCCAAATGATCGAGGCATCTGTGAACGTAGACTCTGATGATGATAAATACCAAAACAGGAACAAACTGTGCTGGATTATCACGACTTCCAGTGTTCCCCAAGATAAATGTGTTATTGGTGACACAGAGGTCACCAAAGAAGATGTTGTCTGTGCAGCTGGTAGAAACTGCACTGATGTGCTTGGAAAGGTCCACAGTGAATTCTGGGTTGGGGCTGGCTGGTCATCAGATAAGATGAAATATCATAACATGTGATGATGGGAGGAAATTGCAGTAGAGGAGTTAGAAGAAGCTGAACGTTGGTTGCTGTTGACGTGTGCAGGGCAAGAGGTACAATGGATCTTTGTGAGATTTAGCCACAGAATTTGGTGAATTATGTGGCCTTGGGATCAGTACACAGGAAATTCAGATTGTAGTGCTAACGCGTCCCTTTATAATAATTTATTACACATCAGGAATCGTTTTAGGCCAATGAATCTTTTGACCCAGTTGAGATACACCTTAGGACGAGATAGCTAATCAATATGTCAATCAGAATGTCAATAATGTCAGCAATATTTATTACAACAATGCATTTCACTTTAGTCAAAGACATTAATTAATTCAAGACACCACCATGATCTGGCAGTCATGAATAACCACACCAGTTTAGTAAAATTTGATGAGTTTTATTCCCTATTAGTTACAATTCTAAGAGCAAATGTGTTAATCTTAAAACCAAGAAGCAAAGTAGCATAGTCACAATATGGCAACTCTGATAGGATTTCATCAAAGCAAAAATCATGAACATCAGAAAATAACACAGCGTGAAAATAGATCAATTTTAGCAGAATGTCATTAGCATTGGCATGTTGGGCTTCATGGAAAACGACTTAGAACACCAATTTGGAAAAACATCTAAACTATGGTCCCTGTCAAAAGTAAGCAGTTGGTACCTAGAAAGAAAAAGCAAACAGACAAATTACAATTTCATTTTCATAGTTACCCTCCAAGGTTTAGGTCAGCGCTCAGGTTCAGTCTTCGTCTTCAGGACATCAGTCAAATCGCCATCAGTCAGAACTCAGCTCCGGGGCAAAGGGGCACTTCCGTCATAAGGAGATAAAGTGTAAATGGGCGATCTAAGGAAGAGGATGGTTTTAATAAACCATAGCTAGTATCCAAACAGAGTGACAAAGTTTCTGGATAAAATCAATAGCATTCCCTACCTAATTCTGTTGGTCCTCTGTGTCATGGGTTTTTATCCCTTTTTCGTTGTACATTCCCCTATTTAATTGGTCCGCGGTTATACCCCACTATCTTTACCCAGTAAGAAAACAGATTATGGGGGTCATTCTGACCCCGGCGGTCATGGACCGCCGGGGCCAGGGTTGGCGGGAGCACCGCCAACAGGCTGGCGGTGCCCCGCAGGGCATTCTGACCGCGGCAGTTTGGCCGCGGTCAGATGCGGAAAACCGGCGGTCTCCCGCCGGTTTTCCGCTGCCCATTAGAATCCTCCATGGCGGCGCAGCTCGCCGCCATGGGGATTCTGACAGCCCATACCGCCATCCTGTTCCTGGCGGTTCTCCCGCCAGGAACAGGATGGCGGTATGGGTTTTTTGTGGGGCCCCTGGGAGCCCCTGCAGTGCCCATGCCCCGTAAGAGGGCCCCACTTTGTATTTCAGTGTCTGCTTTGCAGACACTGAAATACGCGACGGGTGCCACTGCACCCGTCGCACCTTCCCACTCCGCCGGCTCAATTCTGAGCCGGCGTCCTCGTGGGAAGGGTCTTTTGCACTGGGCTGGCGGGCGGCCTTTTGGCGGTCGCCCGCCAGCCCAGTGCAAAAGCCAAAATACCCTCAGCGGTCTTTCGACCGCGGAGCGGTATTTTGGAGGGGGGAACTCTGGCGGATGGCCTCTGCCGCCCGCCAGGGTGAGAATCACCCCCTATGTCATTAATCTTTCTCCCCATATTAGTTTACAGACATTTTATTGGTCCATATGATCTTCAGAGGTAGCACGTCCGGTATGATTTCATCCTTCTGTAATTCTTTGCACATCTTTTGGTCAGTAGCTTCACCGGTTTGAATGACCTTGTACATTACATTAATCTACACCATTGCATTTTGTTTTATATTTTCTACAAGCAATGTGAATTTTCATGAGAACGTATCTACTATGGTTACATTCAGCTTCTAGTTTGAAGAAAACAAGAGGTCGTGTCCTTTTGTGAGTCGGCACACTGCACGTTAGGAAAAATTAATTTAATATGAGAGCCAGGCACCTAAGCTTCGGCTCATGCTAACTTAAGGCCTACAAGATTTCTTTAACATAACTTTAATAGCATAATCATTAATAATTAGTGCAAATCATTCATTAATTCGAATATTCATAGGCATTAGTCATTTTTATTAATCCATGTATTCTTGGCGGCCACTCCCCGTGGTCACATTTCAAGTGCACGTTTTAGCAAAACAGGTCAATACAATTTCTATATGGCATTACCACACATTAGTTCACAAACATTTCATGTTAATATAGATTCTATAAGCTACGCGCTCTCAGTCCCTCCTCTGATGACGTTCGTCATCACACAAACCTTTCCCTTTGACCTTGCACTTTTAATTTTTCACCTTGCGCATAATGCGCATTTCAACATCTTGTCCCTTGTGTGAACTTTCCCAAATTTCATTAAACATTTTCTCCCTTTCACTTTCCTCATTTCTCTTGTTTCTCTTTGTCCAATTTCTTTTAATGTTGTCATTCATTTTGCATGCTCCCCATAAACTTAATAAACAGACCAGAACAATTAACAGACCCCCTAGTATTTTTGCAAGTACCCCATTCCAAATACTGCTAAACCAGCTCCCTACTCTGGCAATTCCTTTTCCCACTTTCTCCCACACTCCAGGTTCCTTCAGTTCCTTCAAATCTGCACTATCTCTAGTTAGGTTAGTAAGCATACCTCTAATCTTTACTATTATCCGGTATAAATGAGCAACAATGATGCTCATTGAGCATCTTGCAGACTCCACCGCTCTTTGCTAAAAGAATGTCTAAGGCAAGCCGATTTTGAAGAGTCATGGCTCTTTCCGCACCAAGTTCAGTATCCATCAGGAGTATGGCCCCTGTGAAGTTTGTCAGCATGTTATCCACAATAGTAGACAACTTTTGAATCTTTATGGAGTTTAAAATAACCCCTACTGAAGGAATTATGGCTCCAAATATGTCACTAACGACAGCAGCCGCAGTCTCTTTCTTTTGTCTAGCATGTTGTAATTCAGACGCTTTAGGTATTTGCTTTAAATCGTCAATCTGGTAAATCTTTGGGAAGACTATCCCCAGATAACATGTCCCATACCATCCCTTAGGGAGACGGTAATAAGCATTTAGTCCACAGATATAATAGATCCCAGGGATCGCTGGATCCTGTCCATTTAACATGAATGTCCATTTACTCTGAAACAAAAACACATGCCTGCATTCACTCGTTCCCACAAATAAAGTGTCATGTTCAGATTTTGGCCTATATATACAAAGCCTTCCTAAATGTAATGCATCTATAGCTAATTTGCCTTGCGTCTTTATTGCGGTGTAAGCATAATCATTTGCATGTGTGCGTTTCTCTAGCCCCTTTTCTAGTTTCTCTTTCAGCGCTTTGCGTCTATCATCAGTGTGATCTAAGAAGCTCTTCTCTACAGGTGTTAGTAAGCAAGTCAGATTGTTGCGGTGTGCATAAGCTGTCCCAAATGTAAGTGTTGGTTGAAAGAAACCTCGAACAATTTTTATACTATGCTCCTTAGCTAACTTGTTCAGAAACTCAATCACAGGCACAAACGAAAACACCACATCCAAGTTAGAATAAAAGTATTGCACATGCTCCTGGTCATAGAATCTTGTTAGTAGTAAACTAAAGCATATCCCATATGTTAATGGCAAGCTATGGTAGGTGACCCCTTCTTGCACTGATGAAGGAATCTTTGTGCAAACATAACAGATTCTCGCATCCATGGTTTCAACATACTCACTCAGCAAGCAATAGAAGACATTAGTGGAGAGTTCCCCCTTTGAATTAGTTCCCTCATGCAAGAGTTTTGTATCCTGCTCAAACCTTTCCCATGGTGTTAGTGTTGCAGTCTTAGGTTTTGAAGCATTGTTAGTCGCTTTCTTATCCAACCACGGCATTCCCACAATCACACCTACAATTATTATTGCACACACAATACCTAACATAAGGCTTAACCAACCAACCACACACTTTACCCTTCTTGCTACTACCTCTATTATAAGCCATGGTCTGTAAAGAATCAGATAGTAGAACAACTCAAAACAAACAATCAACTTGAGGATGATTTAAAAGCTTTTTTTTTTTCTTTTCTTCTTTTTCTTGATGCAAATCTCTCTTTCTCTCTGTGTGTATTTACAGCGTTTCACTCACTCCAGGACCCCTTGTCAAATTAGGTTTAGCAGCTTGTCATAATCGGTTTTTCAAAGTCAATTCAGGGTTTCAATGTCACATCCGGTAATTTTTCAGTCTCTTTTTCTCAGCTTTTCAGCTTTCAATTTAAACTTTAACACAATGTCTTTCTCTGATTGATTTCAGGTACCGTAGTATTGGCCTGGTACTTCTCGATCAAAACAGAACGCTAAGAATTCTTGTTGCCATTCAGATGTCGTTGCATATGCCCACTTAGGACCCGCGTACCTTCTATTTGCAGTTCTTTTTCTTTTTATCCTGCGTTCACTTTGCACTTCTCCTTCACTCAAATCCTCTATCCTAGTTGTATTGATTTCTTCCGCTATTGTTTCACCTGGCATGACCTTTTCTTTGGCAACTTGTTTCTTTGGCCAATTATCACCCTCATGCGTTTTCTTCATGCTCGACTTTTCAGTATGCTGCACAGCACCCTCCTCTTGTGCTATGGTGTTTTCTCTTAATGGACCTGCAACTGGCTCAGGGGATGCCGGTGTGCTTTGACCTCTCTCTACTATTTCCCCTTCTTCTGGGTCTGTAATAGGTTCAAGCTCTAACCCGTATCCGTCTACTTCTGGGAGAACCTCTCCTTGACTTAGTTCTCCTGCTGCCTCTACTGAGATAAGCTCACCATCTCCTCTCTCGAACTCGTTTATTGTTTGAGGGACTAAGCCGTCCTCAGTGGGCTCTCCTACAGTCTCAGTTCCCCTTTGGCTGTTCTCTGGCCCTGAGACTTCCTTCTCTGGAGCTGTAGTTTCAGGCACTTCAAGTTCCTCATCAGTTGGACATGTTACCTTCTTTGTGTGACTGGCATGTATCCAGTTTGGAACTCCTGCACACTTCACAGCAGTGGTTGTCATCAGTATTACTTGATATGGCCCCTTCCAGCACGGCTCCAAACACGACTTTCTTACATGCTTCTTGACAACCACCCAGTCACCGGCTTGCAGGTTATGACCTGGATCACTGATCGGTTGCAATGTGTTGGCCTCCACCTGGTGGGAAAAAGAGCGGACCACATCAGCCAAACCTTTGCAGTAGTCCAACACCATATCATCCGTGATATTCACAAGAGCATTTGCAGGTACTGCGGGCAGCCTCATAGCTCTGCCCATGAGGATTTCATGGGGTGATAGTCCTGTCTTCTTATCAGGGGTGTTTCTCATCGACATCAGCACTAAGGGCAATGCATCTGGCCATTTCATATTGGTAGCTGCGCACATTTTTGCTATTCTCGACTTCAAGGTACCATTCATCTGTTCTACCAATCCTGATGCTTCAGGGCGGTAACTACAATGCAGCTTTTGTTCAATGTCTAATGCAGCACATAAGAGCTTAATCACCTCATTGTCGAAGTGTCTGCCCCTATCTGATTCTAAACAGACCGGAATACTGAACCTGGGTATTAGCTCTCTAAGCAATAGCTTTGCAACTGTGAGACTGTCATTCCTACGTGTGGGGTAAGCTTCAATCCAGTGGCTGAAAACACACACAATCACCAACACGTACTTCAATCCTCCACACATTGGCATTTCAATAAAATCCATTGCATCTTGCCAAATGGACCTCCAGCTCTCCCTATGTGGCTCAAAGTCACCACAGTCCCTTTTCCGGCATTCATCTGTTGACAGATGATGCACCTGTGACAGATAACCTCTGCTGCATGTCTGAATTTCGGGTTAAACCAGTCAATTTTGAACAATCTGATCATTGCATCTCTCCCAAGATGTGCCTGCCCATGTTAAAGTCTTGCAAACTGTGACAAAGGGCTGTTTGGTAAAACCAACTTCCCCTCCTCTGAAACCCACAAATCAACAGCTCTTTGTACGCATTGCATTCCCTGCCAAGAGCGTTTTTCCTCTTTGCTTGCACGGCTCTGCAGTGATCTTAGCAACCACTCTTAATGCAAAATTCAAACATGTCTCATTTTCAGTTTGCTGTAATAGTTCCCACTGATCCTTGAACGATATACAGTTCAATGCGCAAAACCTTGCGACTTGATCTGCATAGTCATTTGCCATTGACACAAAATCTTGTGACTTAACGTGAGCATTGCATTTCACCATGGCAACTTCAAGAGGTAACTGAATCGCATGTAACAAATCCTTAATTTGTTCGCCATTTTTAACTGGAGAACCAGAAGAGGTCATGAAACCTCTCTGTGACCACAATTGGCCAAAATCATGTACAATGCCAAACCCGTATCTGCTGTCAGTATAGATAGTGACTTTCAGATTTTCAGCTGCGTGGCATGCCTTAGTAAGGGCAATTAATTCAGCCACTTGAGCAGAATACACTCTTTCGAGCCAGGAAGCTTCTATAATGCCGGCAATTGCACACAACACATAACCAGCTCTCAGTATTCCAACTGAGTCTCTCAAACAGGATCCATCAACAAAAATAATGCAGTCATTTTCTTTTAACTGCGTATCTTGAATGTCAGGTCGGGGTTTGGTACATAGTTCTGTTACCTCAAGACAGTCATGTTCCACTTCCTCTTCATTATTAATCTCAGTATTTTCGACAGGAAGTAGAGTTGCTGGGTTCAATGCAGTACATCTCTTTAAGGAGACATTTGGTGACCCCAAAATAATTGTCCCATATCGGGTAAGTCGGGCATTTGTCATGTGCTGGGTTTTAGTTCGAGTCAACAGAATTTCTACTGAATGTGGAACCATTACTGTTAGGGGAGATCCCATCACTATGCCTTCACACTGTGTGAGGCTTTGACCAATTGCTGCAACTGCGCGCAAACAACCCGGTAAGGCTGCTGCGACGGGGTCCAGAGTAGCTGAAAAATATGCTACAGAGCGGTTTGCACCTCCATGGACCTGTGTTAAGACAGACAGAGAACAAGCATCACGTTCATGACAAAACAGTAGAAAAGGCTTTGTATAATCAGGCATACCTAAAGCTGGTGCCCTGCACATGCACTCTCTCAATTCCATGAATGACTCAAGCTCTTCCTCAGATAAGGTTATGGTATACGGTTCACCCTTGGTTTCTTTGCCTGTCAATTTTATCAATGGTTTAGAGATAATCGAAAAGTTGGGAATCCACTGGTGACAGTAGCCCACCATTCCCAAGAACATCCTTACATCTCTCTTTGTTGTCGGGGGGTTCATCTGCAGTATGGCTGTCACCCTTTCTTTTGATATTCTCCTGGACCCTTTCTCAATCAAATGTCCTAAGTATTTCACCTCTTTCTGGCAGTACTGCAACTTCTTCGGGGACACTTTATGTCCATTCTTTCCCAAATGGTTCAGTAAGGCAATTGTGTCATACCTACAGTCATCTTTTGTTCTGGATGCGATCAGCAAGTTGTCAATGTACTGCACCAGAGTCGAACTAAAAGGCAATTCTAGCGACTCCAAATCCTTCTTCAGTATCTGAATGAAAATGGAAGGTGACTCAGAAAACCCTTGAGGAATTCTGCACCAACTGTACACCTTGTCCAGGAATTTGAAACTGAATACAAATTGGCTGTCCTCATGAAGAGGCACCGAAGAAAATGCTTGTGACAAGTCAACCACTGTGAACCATTCTGCATCACATGGAACCTGAAACATGATTACTGCTGGGTTTGGCACTATGGGGCAACATTTTACCACAATCTCGTTTATTTTTCTCAAATCCTGCACAATTCGAACCTTCCCACAAGGCTTTTTCAGACCCATTATTGGTGAATTACATGGGCTGCTCAATACCTCCTTCAGAACTCCCTGCTTCACAAAGTCCGCAATATCTGCGATACCTGGATGAGAACATCTTGTGCCATGTGGTACTGCGGCACCTGGGGAAACAATGCATTGGGTTTCACTTGTACTTTAACCGGTTCTACTCCTTTTATCAGTCCCACTTCCTTTCCTGTCAGGTGCCACACTTTCTCTGTCACTGTTCCCTGTAACTCAACTGGTAAGTTAGTCACTGTAAGCATCGGGAATAAGGTTATCAAAGGGTAATCTTCATTTGCTGCCTCCGTTTCTGATTCCGTAAATTGCCCATCATCCCCCTCATCATCACTGTTTGTCTGCACTTCAATTCCATCATTAGAACAGGTAATCGAACATTTTGTTTTGCACAATAAGTCTCTTCCCAGTAGGGACACAGGACTTGAATCGCAAACTACAAACTTATACAGTCCCTGGAAGTTGCCAATCTCAACTTGTATCGGGTCAGTAATCGGGTTTGTCAAATACTGATTTGCTACTCCTACCACTCTTATGGTACGCCCTGAAAGTGGCAATTTTGGAACCTCTACACTTCTGACTGTAGAGCGTGTAGCTCCGGTATCAACCAAGAATGAAACCTTGTGACCCATCACCTTTCCCTCTACATAGGGTCCCCTTTGATCTACTTCTAGGGACGCTGCAAGCCTGCACTCCTCACTGTCTGAACTGTCATCCGACCATTCATCATTCATTCCATCTTCACCACGCAATGGGAATTGCTGTACGGTGTTATTTTGGCTCACTACTTGACCTGTGTCCTGCTGAGGAAGCATCACCTGTTGCTGTCCCATTGGAGCCAAGGGTAATTGCCTTTGCTGTCTAGGTACCATGGAACCTGCTGTTGTATTTGCTGCATTTGTGCTGGTTGAACACCCGGCATTTGCATTTGCTGCATGGGCTGTAGCCCCTGCATCTGAACCATGTTATTCTGGAAGTTTTTATGTTGACCTCTCATTTTTGGGCCTCTCATATTTTGAAATGTACCGACATCAGTGCTTTGTTGAACGACACCATCATGCACCACATTTGGGCATTCCCGCTTCCAATGCCCCACACCCCTGCACGCGTGACATGGTGACATCTTTTTCATCCCCTGTCCATCATTTTGAACCACAACAGTATTGAAGTCTGGACCGCGATTCACAAAACCTCGACCTCGGCCTCTCGGTTGCCCCTGAATCACGCTATTCCCTTGCGGTTGCTGCTGTACCATCTGCTGAATTCCGTTTCCCTCCATACCTGCCTTATCTGCATCACCATCCCTTTCTCCTTCAACTTCCTCTGCTTTAGCTCAATTTCGTCACTACAGTATTTTGCATACTGCAACACCTCATCAATTGGCTTTGCTTGCCAACAGATCAAATGATTCTTAATCATCTGGCTAACCTCTGGCCTCAGCCCTTCAACAAATCTAAACACAAGATGGTTCATGTCTTTCGGCTCAATAGTCTCAGTTCCACTGTAATGTTTGAACGCTTTCAATAACCTCTCATAGTAAGCATGGATTGACTCTTTAACCTCCTGTGAGGTCCGGTCGATTTTCTGCCAATCAGTCATTTTTGGCAACACCTTCTGTTTCAAAAACTCAATCACTTTATGATAGTACTTCATCACCTCCTCAGATGGTGCTCCAGTTACTTTATCCCTTGCCGGCTCCTGTGTCGGGCAGTCTACACCTCTCTTGCACTCAAGCCATAAGTCGGGCGGAACAATAATCTCAAACAAGGTATTCAAGTTATCCCAGAGACACTTCGCAAGCTTCACAAACCTATCTGTCTGCTGATACCACTCTATCGGCTTTTCCCTCAACCTGGGATAGTCATTTGTGAATGACAGAATGTCTCCCCTAGTCCACGGCACACAGACTAGAACTCCTCCAGCTGTTTCTCTCATTGGTAGTATTTTTACCGTCCCGGTATCTAGTGAAGTTTTAGTCGGACTTGATCCTAGACTGTCACCTTTTTCCTTATCTCTCTTCTTTGCCCATCTGCCTTCCCATTTTTCTAAAGCTCCCCAGATCTGCGCACTTTGCAAAATCTCTTTAAGATGCACATTTATTCCAGCTGACCTCATGTGGTCAAAATCTTTAGAGTCGAAGTCCAGTCTGTAACTTCTTTTCAAATGTTTAGTATTCTCAATGTCAATATTGTATTTGCCAACCTTTGATGCACCTTGCCCACTTCTTTAGTAATCTTGGGGCACAGATACCTTAACTCTGCTTCTGTGTCTGACTCTAATCTGTTTACCCCTATTGTTCTTTCCACTAGTTCAGCAGCTTCCACACCCAGTCTTACAAAGTTCAGGTACTCATCTTTCTCCGACCTCTCTGACTTTTCTGCAGTTAGTGCAGTCTTCTGTGAAGCATAAGTCTTTTCTAGCCACTCATTTAATTGTTGTACCGTAAAACCTTGCAGTGAAATATTCCCTGCATGCATCATTGGCGACTGTGAAGCATTCGTACTTATTGTCTGTGGGGTCAGCACACCTAGCCCTGCCTGTCTCATTGCCTCCAAAGGTGCTTCAACCGGGCTAAGGTCTAGCAAGGACTTTGGTCTTTCAACTGATTGTTCTCCCGGGGCCATTAACTGGGGAGTTCCTATGGAGCCTCCTCTTATTGTATCTTGGGTCATTACTCCCTGATCACACATGCCAGGCTTACCTTGCACATACAATGGCACCGGTGGACCGACAGTAATTGGTAATGATATGGCAGCTGGTGTCTGACCTGGTCCCAAACCCCGCGGAGCAGTAACTCCTAGAGTTTGATACTCTGAAGCCGGGGCAGGTACTAATGGAGGTCCTGCTGCTGGACTATACCCCGGTATTAGCTGTTGCTGCAGCTGGGGCAGCAATTGTGGAGTTGGCCCAATCTGTACTAACCTCGATTTTGAATATATCTGGTCAGGCGGCACTATCAGATTTGTAGTAATCTCTAGTACTGGGACGTCTGGATAGATTCTCTGTATCTGCGGTGGCGGCTGCAACTGTATCTGCATGTCTGGTGCAGTGGGTACACTGACACCATTCTGTATCAAACCTGTATCACTAGTCTGCACTGTATCAGTAACTCCCTTCTCCTGCTTCTGGTTCCCAGGACCAGCACTAGTGCTCGGGCATTGTCGTCTACTGCATAAGGTGGCGGGCGATCATGCAACAACTGATTAAGAAACTCTTCATTGTCTGAGTCATCTTCTTCTATCCAGGATCTCTTAGTCTCTTTAGGCTTACTAGTGTCCTTGTCTGTCTTACAGGTGGCTTTCTTTCCCTGTTTTTCGTCTCCCTGTGTTATTGCTGGGAACAATTTAAGTCCGTCAACTATTCCCCGTCTCCACATTTTGCTCTCATTGTCCCATCTAGCCTCAGCTAAAGTCTTTTCTGCCCTTTTCATTCTCCTCTCAAATCCTTGCTGTCTTTGTTAAATAGCCATTAAATCCCAGACTGCTAATGCCTCGTACTGAGCTAGCCTTGGAGGCGGCCTTTTAACATCCACCTCAAATTCTCCAAAATTCTCGTATTGAACGTTCCGTGTTCTGGAAACGCCAAACATCCCTCCTTTTCTGTCAATTTGCGCCACTGTTTCATCCATAAGCAAGGCGCAACACCCTCTTCCTCCATGACTATATAAGCTGGAGTACCCTCAGGCGGTGTAGGCTCCCCTTCACTCGCCATAATGCATGGGTCTCCTTTCAGAGCGCTCCTAAAAGCTTTGATAAAATTCATCTTTGCGTCTTTTCTTTTATTTAATCAGGAACTGACTTTAATTCCCAGGACACTCTTCACCCACCTTTCTCAACCTATTGCCTCTCACGGATGGCAGCCAATCCGTGCGCGAACCCTCTTGGCAACTAACCTATCTCAGCGTGGCACCTCTGACATCACACTCACACACTCTGCAGCTGACAAAGTCTTGCGGCTTGTCCGCCCCTTACTGGATTCACACCAAACTAATGCAAAAATTACTGCGAGCACCTTTAACACAACAACAACTCAAATTTGCCTGTTTACTACAGGAAGGGTACACAATCGCTTCAGAACTTTACAATGATTTCACTTGAAGCCTCGGCCGCTACTCTCTCCTTCTCAGTTCCCGCACCCGCAAGCAGAATTCGACCCGCAAATCCTACTCTCGACTTGTCAATAGTTTGTCCTAGTGCACTTTAGAACTTGCCAAATCTCCATCAAAGGTTTCATTCACACATTTAGACTCAAACTCGATTTGTCAACCACGCCCGATTGACCTATTAAACCACACAAATTACAACATAAACCCAAGTGTCTCCTACACTTTTATCAATATACTCCAGAGTCTTAGACCACGACAGATCCATACAATAACAACCAACCACGTGGATAATTGTTTTAGCACAAAGCGCCACTCTCATATGAAGTACGCGACTTCCCTACTCTCATACTGTGTAGTACGCCCACTCCTACTAAAACAACATTACCTGGCCTAAACACACATACTTTTCCCAAAACACCTGCAAAAATGCATAAGCTGAGCAAGCGCGAATCCTACACCACATATGCTAAGACGCCGAGAACATTCCCAACTCACTTAGGCAGGCTCCGAGATCCCGGGAAAGTCATGGGGTATTTAGAAACACATCATGTCTCCAACCTGCATTATCTCAGAAAAACAATCTAAATGATAATTCTCCGTCCTGGGGCCCCAAAGGGCCAAACCGTCGCTCTGCTACCAGAACTGCTAACGCGTCCCTTTATAATAATTTATTACACATCAGGACTCGTTTTAGGCCGATTAATCTTTTGACCCAGTTGAGATACACCTTAGGACGAGATAGCTAATCAATATGTCAATCAGTACGTCAATAATGTCATCAATATTTATTACAACAATGCATTTCACTTTAGTCAAAGATATTAATTAATTCAAGACACCACCATGACCTGGCAGTCATGAATAACCACACCAGTTTAGTAAAATTTGATGAGTTTTATTCCCTGTTAGTTACAATTCTAAGAGCAAATGTGTAATCTTAAAACCAAGAAGCAAAGTAGCATAGTCACAATATGGCAACTCTGATAGGATTTCATCAAAGCAAAAATCATGAACATCAGAATATAACACGGCGTGAAGATAGAACAATTTTAGCAGAATGTCATTAGCGCGTCAGTTCAACAAAGCATAGATTCAGTTGTTAGTCTAATTGCGTCAGTTAAGTGAACACCTGTCCTAACCACTGATTAGCATTGGCATGTTGGGCTTCATGCAAAACGATTTAGAACACCAATTTGGAAAACATCTAAACTATGGTCCCTGTGAAAAGCAGTTGGTACCTAGAAAGGAAAAGCAAACAGACAAATTACAATTTCAATGTCGTAGTTACCCTCCAAGGTTTAGGTCAGCGCTCAGGTTCAGTCTTCGTCTTCAGGACATCAGTCAAATTGCCATCAGTCAGAACTCAGCTCCGGGGCAAGGGGCACTTCCCTCAAAAGGAGGTAAAGTGCAAATGGGCAATCTAAGGAAGAGGATGGTTATAATAAACCATAGCTAGTCACCAAACAGAGTGACAAAGTTTCTGGATAAAATCAATAGCATTCCCTACCTAATTCTGGTGGTCCTCTGTGTCATGGGTTTTTAATCCCTTTTTCGTTGTACATTCCCCTATTATTTAATTGGTCTGCGGTTATACCCCACTATCTTTACCCAGTAAGAAAACAGATTATGTCATTAATCTTTCACCCCATATTAGTTTACAGACATTTTATTGGTCCATATGATTGACGTCTTCAGAGGTAGCACGTCCTGTATGATTTCATCCTTCTGTAATTCTTTCCAATCTTTTGGTCAGTAGCTCCATTGTCTTCAACGGTTTGAATGACCTTGTACATTACATTAATCTACACTGTTGCATTTTGTTTAATATTTTATACAAGCAATGTGAATTTTTATGAGAACGGATCTACTATGGTTACATTCAGCTTCTAGTTTGAAGAAAACAAGAGGTCGTGTCCTTTTGTGAGTCGGCACACTGCACGTTAGGAAAAAATCATTTAATTTGAGAGCCGGGCAGCTGAGCTTCGGCTCATGCTAACTTAAGGCCTACAAGATTTATTTAAAATAACTTTAATAGCATAATCATTAATAATTAGCGCAAATCATTCATTAATTTGAATATTCATAGGCATTAGTCATTTTTATTAATCCATGTATTTATTGGCGGCCACTCCCCGTGGTCACATTTCAAGTGCACGTTTTAGAAAAACAGGTCAATACAATTTCTATATGGCATTACCACACATTAGTTCATAAACATTTCATGTTAATATAGAATCTATAAGCTACGCTCTCTCAGTAGGAATGGTGATCCAGGTTTTTTTATAATTACTGGTGATATTTAAATCAACTATCATATCTGTATGCAGGGCTGCTGTGTATGCACTAGTGAGCACATGTTGGTAACTGTGTTCAGGGCATTTGCAATGGGTGGTGATGAATTGAACAGTGAAGTAATTTTTCAAGTTACTGGTACACATTTCACTTTTACATCAGTTATGGATCGTGCGTTTTTGAGGGATGTTTGAAAGTTGGTTTTGAGTTGTGGAAAAAATTCACATGGGAAAAATGCTGTTGAGCCGTGCTTTGAGAGGTGAGATATGATGGGGTTCTGGTCCTTTAACCTTCAGCAGCACCAAATAGGACCAAATAGTATTTACACTTGACTTTGTCCAATCTTAGCTTCAAATGCCTGTGATTGGTAGGGTGAGCTGGGTGCAGGGTAGCAAATGGCCAAGTGCCAAGAAAGGAATGGTTTACTTGATTGGCTGGATCATTGGATGAGGGGGCATTCAGATCATATTACCTTACCTGCACACTGGTCTTAGAGAAAGCAGCTGGGTCTCTTGTGATAAGCCAAGCGGTGAGGATGGCAGGCCTTCTGTGAGTGAGTGACAGGGATGCAACATGAACAAAGTGTGCTTGGAAAAGGTTTTTTTGTGGTTTTCTGGAGAGAGCCAGCTCCTAATTACCTGGAATTCTGGATGAGGAACAGGGATAGCACATGATTATTCACAAAAGACTCTGCTATGCCTTTGGAAACACAAGTGCTATTGTATGTACCACCCTATTGGTGGACCCAAGGGGTGGGAAAACCTTTCTGTGCATCATAAACTGAGGGATAATGCTGTCTAAAACAGCACTTCCACGTGGGTTGAGTGAGAGTTTTGAGAGGAAAAGGATGCCCAGATTCTTAACTAATAGCTAGATGTACATGCATTTCAGACGTGATACAAAAATAAACCATTTTAAATGCAACATGGGGAGTAGTTAATACAAACCTTCATATATTTTAATAGTTGATTTCAGTAGTTTATTACAAATCCTGTTTAATTAAATGAAAACGAGATGCCCTTAATTTCCAAGAATATTATGTGCACATGCAAATGCAAATGAATAGCTCATTGAAACAAAAATAAATTATTTCATAACCTGGGATATTTAAAGCAAGGTTAATAAATGCTAATAAGAGATAATTTGTGTGGTTAGACTCTATTATATGAAGATCATTGTTTTTAGAAAAGTTAATCACAACCTTTTTTTTGTAATAATATGCATTCCTTTAATTAATGTTAGGCAAGTCTGGTTAATGGAAGAACAATGTAAGGTAGTGTGAAAATATATTTTTATGCCTCCTTTTCAAAAAGCAGATATCCTCTAGGTCTTTGGCTAAGCGGAATTATCATTTGCATGTTCATTGCGAGGCTATTTGTCCTATGTCAAGTTCCCCAATTACACCTCCTGGTAGGCCAACCTAAGTTAGGGCCCGAGTCACTAAGATCTTTTCCTTACATGTAGAAATAAGTTGTGAAAAAAACGACTTGATCGACGAGATGCACCTTTCCTGATGCAATTGTAGTAATTACACATCGAGGGATAATATTCAGCTTCTGGGGGTGGTTGAGCACTCAACCTATCGTAGCCCCACAAACTCAACCTTTTAAGTTAATCACTATTGTTTCACAAGTCGCTTCCCACATTGGCAAGATTATTCTACAAAGATGAAGGATTAGTGCTTTTCCATGGTGAGGTGGCAGGGATGGAAAGGGTACACCCACATATTTCCTGTTTGCTGTCTGTGCTTTTGTACATTCCACAGTGCACCATCAGATTTTCAACCTAATGGAGTGATTACTGCAGTACTTAGGGGGTGCAAGGCATATGTCTGGAAATATATGGTTTTAGTCCTTTTTACTCGTGAATTCCTGTAGTGTTTTGAGGTGCACCAAAATTTTAATTTGTCTTATTTATTTATAGCAATATATAGCATACCTGTCACTTTACAGGTGAGAGAGCGTAGTTTAAATATTATATATATTAGACGTGAAATGCTTATACCTAACAATGCTGCATACAAAAAAACGATCAGAAAATATTATCCACTTGAATGTATTCTTAACGCAATTATAAATGTGAAGCTGCTATTGTACTTATATACTAATATCGATTATAAGAAATAATTACTTGCATTATGATTAATTGAATATGTTAACATCTATAAGGATTACGTTTATTAGAATCCATGAGTCTTAAGTTAGCGTGAGTTGAAAACTTAGTCGTGTAGATCTCATATTAAAGCATATTTTTCTGTTCCTTCAGTGTGCTGACTCGCAAAAGGCCATGATCCAGCATTTGTTCTTTTCTCTGCTTATTGTATCAATAACAGTTGTATTCCCATCCGCTTGCTAGATGTTTTAGTATAAGTTTTATACGCTTTGCAACAATTATGGAAACTTTCAAGGACATTCGACCATGGACAAAGGAACTTTTGACCTGATGAACGTGCCAGAAAATGAAGTAACCCCGGATGTGCCACCTACGAAAAACGTCAATTATGAAGACCAATCAAAGTATTATAATTATCATAAAATGACAAATGCATTACATAATGTATAATTTGATAGGTTGAAGATAGTGGGGTGTAGTGACTATCCAATCGAATTTTGGGGAATGTATTATGAAAAAGGGATAAAAACTCATGACACAGGAGACTCGAGAGCATTAGGTAGGGAATGATATCGATTGCATCCAGAAACTCTGTCACTCTATTTGGTGATTTGAGACTTAGACAAAACCATCCTCACCCATAGATTGCCCCATTTACACTTTCCCTCCTTATGAAGGAAGTGTCCCCTGTCCTTAGATGAGATAGACTGTTGGCGCTCTTACTGATGTCCTGAAGACGAAGACTGATCCTGTATGCTGACTCATTCGGAGGAGGGTAACTATGACAATTGCTATCGTAATTTGTCTAAATGCTTTTCCTTTCTAGGTACCAACTGCTGTATTTTTGGTTAGAGACCCTAGTCAGATGTTTTCCAAATTGGTGTTCTAAATTGTTTTGCATGAAGTTCAACATGCTGATGCCAATTAGCGGTTAGATTAGGTATTCACTTTGACTGACACCAACAGACGTGACTGACATTGTGCTATGTTGAAGTAAGCGTATATAATGTTCTATGCATTCTGATCTACGTGCCTCATATATCGATGTCTTATGTTTGTGATCTTTGCGTTGTCAAAATCTTATCACAGTTGCTATATCGTGACTATGCTCTTTGCTTCATGGTTTTGAGGTTAAAATTCTTGCTATTAGATTGTAATCAATAGGGAATAAAATTCACAAAACTCTAATAAAGGTGTGGTTATTCATGACTGAAAAGTCATGGTTGCGTCAGTAGTTTAACCAATGTTTAAAGTGAAATATATTGTGGTGATATATGTTGATAACATCATTGACATATTGCTTGACATATTGATCAGTTATCTCGTTCTACGGTGTCTCACCACTGGGTCAAAAGATTCATCGGCCTAAAACGAATCCTGATGTGTATAAATTAACATAGAGGGACGCGTTAACAGTTCTGGTAGCAGAGCGATGGTTTGGCCCTTGTGGGCCCTAGGACGGAGACTCATTGTTTAATTAGTTTTTCTATGATAATGCAATTCGGAGGTATGATGGGTTTCTAAGGTCACCATTGGCTTTCCCGGGATCTCAGCGCCTGCCTAAATGAGTTGGGAATGTTCTCGGCACCATAGTATGCGTGGTTAGGGTCTTTGCGCTTGCCTAAAGCTTATGCATCTTGCAGGCGGTTGTGAAAATTTGTGTGTATTAGGCCAAATTAAGTGTTGTTTAGCAGGAGTGGGCGTACTCCACAGTATGAGAGTAGGGAAGTCGGTGTACTTTATGTGAATGTAGCGCTAGTTGCTCAAAATTATCCACGTGGTTGGTTGTTGTGTACGGACCTGTTGAGGTCTAAGACTCCGGAGTATGAAAATAAATGTGGTTTGTGTTGTAATCTGTGCGGTTTAATAGGTCAATCGGGCGTGGTTGACAAGTCGAGTTTGAGCTATAATGTGTGTATGAAACCTTCGATGGAGATTTGACAAATTCTAAAGTGCACTAGAAGGAGTCATTGACAAGTCGAGAGTAGAATTTGCGGGTCGAATTCTGCTTGCGTATGCGGGAACCGATAAGGGGAGAGTAGCGGCTGAGGCTTCAAGTGAAATCCCTGTAAAGTTCTGAAGCGAATGTGTTACCCTTCCTGTAGTAAACCGACAGATTTGTGTTGTCATTTTAAGGTGCTCGCAATAATTTGCATTAGTTTGTGTGAGTTGTAGAGGTTTAGTGAGGAGCGGACAAGCCGCAAGACTTTGTCAGCTGCAGAGTGTGTGAGTGTGACGTCAGTGGTGCCGCGCTGAGATAGGTCAGATGTCGAGAGGGGTTGCGCACGGATTGGCTGCCGTCTGTGAGAGGCAATAGGTTGAGAAAGGGCGGGTGAAGAGTGTCCTGGGAACTAAGCCATTTCTGATTAAATACGAAATAAGAGAATCGCAAAAAAAATGAATTTTGTCAAAGCATTTAAGAGTGCTCTAAAGGGAGATGTATACATTGTCGCAACCAATGGGGAACCTACACCACCTGAGGGTACTCCAGCTTATACAGTTATGGAAGAAAAGGGTGTTGCACCTTGTTTATGGATGAAACAATGGCGCAAATTAACAGAGAAAGAGGGGTGTCTAGCGTTCCCACAACATGGGACATTTAATCCAAAAGTGCTAGAAAATTTGAGGTGGATGTTAAGTACGCAGAAACCACCTCCGAGACCGGCACAATACGAGGCTTTGGCGATCTGGGATTTGATGGCTCTTAAATATAGACAAGAAAGGTTTCAGAGAAGACTGAGAAGGGCAGAGAAATCCTATGCAGAGGTTAGATGGGACAATGAGAGCAAAATGTGGAGACAGGGAATTGTAGATGGGTTAAAGTTATTCCCAGCAATAACACAGGGAGAAGAGACCCAGGGAAAGAAAGCCTCCTGTAAAACCGACAAGGACTCAGGCAAAACTAAAGAAAATAAAAGGTCCTAGAAAGAGGAAGATGATTCGGACGATGAGGAATTCATGGATAGATTGTTACATGATCGTCCGCCACCATATGCTGTGAGCGATAGTGCTCCAAGTACTAGCTTGGATCCTGGGAACCAGACGCAAGAAAAGGGAGTTACTGATACAGCACAGACTAGCAATACAGCTTTGATACAAAATAGTGTCAGTGTACCCACTGCACCGGACTTACCGATACAGTTGCAGCCTCCACGGCAGATAAAGAGAATCTACCCTGATGTTCCAGTACTTGAGACTACTACAAACGTGATAGTGCCGCCAGACCCGATATACACAAAGCCAAAGCTAATACAGATTGAATCGACTCCGAAATTAATGTCTCAACCACCACCACAGCTGATACCAGGGTATAACCCTGTAGCGGGACCACCGTTAGTACCTGTTCCGGGTACATTGGAACAGACCTATGGTTTGAAGCTCCAAGAAGTCTGGGTCCAGGTCAGGCACCCGCTGCTATATCGTTACCCATTACTGTTGGTCCCCCCGTACCACTGTATGCACAAGGTAAAACAGGGGTGTGTGATCAGGGAGTGATGACACAGGAAGCGATAAGAGGAGGGTCTATGGGAACTCCACAGATAATGGCTCCTGGAGAACAAGTAAATGAACAGCCCAGGCCCTTAATGGACCTTAGTCGAGTGGGGGCACCTCTCGAAGCAATGCGTCAAGCAGGATTGCGAGTTTTAACTCCCCAAACCATGAGTACAAATACCTCACACTCCCCAATGATACATGCAGGGAATATTTCACTGCAGGGTTTTACAGTACAGCAGTTAAACGAATGGTTAGAGAAAACTTATACCTCACAAAAGACTGCAGTGGCTACAATTGAACCTGAGAAAGAAAAACAAGATGAATGCCTGAATTTTGTACGACTAGGGGCAGAAGCTGCTGAGTTAGTGGAAGGGACAATGGGAGTGAATAGATTGGAGTCCTACACTGAGGCAGAATTGAGATACTTATGCCCCAAGATTACCAAAGAGGTAGGCAAAGTACTGAGAGATTAGCGAACTTGGCAGACAAATACAATATTGATATCGGAAACACTAAGCATTTGAAAAGGAGTTACAGACTAGATTTTGACTCAAAAGATTTTGAACACATGAGGTCTGCAGGCATGAAGACTCATCTGAGAGAACTGTTGCAGAGTGCACAAATTTGGGGTGCGTTAGAAAAATGGGAAGGCCGATGGGCAAAGAAAAGGGATAAAGGAAAGGGTCATAGCCCAGGGTCTAATCAAGCCAAGACCTCGCCTGATCTAGAATCGGTGAAAATATTGCCTATGAGAGAAACAGCTGGCGGTGTTTTAGTGCATGTGCCGTGGTCTAGAGGAGATATTTTGTCTTTTACGAACGATTATCCTAGATTGAGAGAGAAGCCGATTGAGTGGTATCAACGAACGGACAGGTTTGTGAAACATGCAAAGTGTCTCTGGGAAGACTTGAATACTTTGTTTGAGATCATTGTTCCGCCTGATTTGTGGCTCGAGTGCAAGAGAGGGGTAGATTGGCCAACGAAGGAGACGGCAAGGGACAAAGTGACTGGAGCACCTTCAGAAGAGGTGATGAAACATTATCATAAAGTAATTAGTTTTTGAAACAAAAGGTGTGGCCGAAGGTGACCGATTGGCAGAAAATCGACCGGACCTCTCAAGAGGTTAAAGAGTCAATAAATGCTTATTATGAGAGATTGTTAAAAGCGTTCAAACATTACAGTGGTACTGAGACTATTGAACCGATGGATATGAATCACCTTGTGTTTAGATTCGTCGAAGGGTTGAGACCAGAGGTTAGCCAAATGATTAAGAATCATTTGATTTGTTGGCAAGCTAAACCGATTGATGAGGTATTGCAGTATGCAAAGTACTGTAGTGATGAGATCGAGTTGAAGCAGAAAAAGCTGAAGGAAAAGGTGATGGTGATGCAGATAAGAGCTGCACAGGCTGGAATACTGGGAAATGGAGTTCAACAGATGATACAGCTTCATCCACAAATGAATGGTGTGTTTCAGGCACAGCCGAGAGGCCTAGGTCGAGGGTTTGTGAACTGCGGTTCGGACATAAATAATGTTGCGGTCCAAAATGATGTTCAAGGAGTGAAAAAGATGTCACCATGTCACGCGTGTGGGGTGTGGGGCATTGGAAACGGGAGTGTCCGAATATGGTGCAGGATGGTGCAGTTCAGCAAAGCACTAATGTTGGTACCTTACAAAATTCACGAGGCGCAAGAATAAGACATCAAAACCCGAATTTTCAGAATATTCAGGTACAAATGCAAGGGGTACAGCCCATGCAGCAGATGCAAATGCCACGTTTCCAAACAATACCAATACAACCAGTGCAGCAGCAGATTCCTATGGTGCCTAGACAGCAAATGCAATTACCAATGGCTCCGATGGGACAGCAACAGGTGATGCTTCCTCAGCAGGTCACAGGTCAGGTAACAAATCAAAACAATACTGTGCAACAATTCCCACTACCAGGTGAAAATGGCATGAATGAGGACTGGTCAGATGATAGCTCAGACAGTGAGGAGTGCAGGCTTGCAGCATCCCTAGAGGTAGATCAGAGAGGCCCATATGTAGAAGGGAAGGTGATGGGCTATAAGGTCTCATTCCTGGTTGACACAGGAGCTGTGCGCTCCACAGTTAGAAGTGCAGAAGTTCCAAGATTACCTCTCTCAGGACGAACTATACGAGTGGTTGGAGTAGCAAATCAGTACCTGACTAACCCGATTACTGATCCGGTGCAAGTTGAAATTGGCAACTTCCAAGGGCTGCATAGATTTGTTGTATGCGATTCAAGTCCAGTATCCTTACTAGGAAGGGACTTACTGTGTAAGACAAAATGCTCAATTACCTGTTCCAATGATGGAATTGAAGTACAGACAAATAGCGACGATGAAGGAGATGAAAGTCAATTTATAGAGGAGGAAGCAGGGACAAATGAAGACTATCCATTGATTACCTTATACCCAATGCATACATTGATCGACCTACCTGTCAACTTGCAAGGAACAGTGACAAAGAAAGTGTGGGATTTGACCGGAAAGGAAGTGGGATTAATAAAAGGAGTAGAACCAGTCAAAGTTCAGATCAAACCAAATGCAGTGTTTCCACAAGTATCACAATATCACATGACCCAAGATGTCCTTATTGAGGTGTCACAAATAATTGCAGATTTTCTCAGACAAGGAGTTCTGAAAGAAGTCTTGAGCAGTCCGTGTAACTCTCCCATCATGGGTTTAAAGTAGCCCTGTGGAAAAGTTCGAATTGTGCAAGACTTGCGAAAAATAAATGAAATTGTGATAAAATGTTGTCCTGTGGTACCCAACCCAGCAGTAATAATGTTTCAGGTTCCCTGTGATGCTGAATGGTTTACCGTAGTAGACCTATCACAAGCTTTCTTTTCAATACCTCTTCATGAGGATAGCCAATTTTTGTTCAGTTTCAAATTCCTGGATAAAGTGTACAGTTGGTGCAGAATTCCTCAGGGGTTTTCAGAGTCACCATCAATCTTCAATCAGATACTGAAAAAGGATTTGGAACCTCCTGTGCTGCCTTTTAATTCAAGTCTTGTGCAGTACATCGACGATTTGCTAATTGCATCCAAAACCAGAGACAGTTGTAAATACGACACCATTACATTACTGAATCATCTGGGAAAGAATGGACACAAGGTGTCACCCAGAAAATTACAATATTGTCAGAAAGAAATGAAATACCTGGGACATTTGATTGAGAAAGGGTCCAGAAGGATATCAAAAGAAAGGATAACAGCTGTCTTGCAAATGAATACCCCAACAACAAAAAGAGATGTCAGGATGTTTTTGGGAATGGTGGGCTACTGTCGTCAGTGGATACCCAACTTCTCAATCATTTCAAAGCCATTAATAAAACTGACAGGAAAGGAAATCAAAGATGAGCCATATACTATAACCTTATCAAAAGAAGAACTTGAGTCATTTTTGGAATTAAGAGAATGCATGTGCAGGGCACCAGCATTGGGAATGCCAGACTACGAGAAACCCTTTCTGTTGTTTTGTCATGAACGTGATGCTTATTCTTTGTCTGTCTTAACACAGGTCCACGGAGATGCAAATCGCCCTGTAGCATACTTTTCAGCTACTTTGGACCCTGTCGTAGCAGCCTTACCGGGTTGTTTGCGTGCAGTTGCAACAGTTGGTCAGAGCCTTTTACAATGTGAAGGCATAGTCATGGGATACCCTCTGACAGTAATGGTCCCACATTCAGTTGAAATTCTGTTGACACGAACTAAGACTCAACACATGACAAATGCACGTCTCACGAGGTATGAGACAACCATACTGGGGTCACCTAATGTCACTCTCAAAAGATGCACTGTACTGAACCCAGCAACTTTACTTCCTAATGAAAATGTTGAAATCAAAGATGGGGAAGAATTTGAACATGACTGTCTTGAGGTGCCTGAACTGTGCACCAAACCTCGCCCAGACATACAAGATACCCAGTTAAAAGAAAATGACTGCATTATGTTTGTTGATGGGTCCTGTCTAAGAGATTCTGCAGGAACACTGAGAAGTGGTTATGCAGTATGTACTTTAACTGGCATTGTCGAAGCCTCCTGGCTCGACAAAGTGTTCTCTGCACAAGTGGCAGAATTGGCTGCTCTTACAAAAGCATGCCACGCAGCTGTAAATTTGAAAGTTACTATCTATACTGACAGTAGATATGGATTTGGAATTGTGCATGATTTTGGTCAACTCTGGTCACAGAGGGGTTTTATGACTTCCTCTGGTTCCCCTGTAAAAAACGGTGAACAGATAAGAGATTTGTTACACGCGATTCAGTTACCTCTCGAAATTGCCGTGGTAAAGTGCAGTGCTCACACAAGATCACAAGATTTTGTGTCTATGGGAAACGGCTATGCAGATCAAGTTGCAAGATTTTGTGCACTAAACTGTATATCGTTTAAGGAGCAATGGGAATTGTTACCACAAACTGAAAACGACACAAGTTTAAATCTAGCATTACGAGTGGTTGATACCTTAGACGAACTGAAAACATTACAAGGTCGTGCTAGCAAGGAAGAAAAACGCTCCTGGCAAAGAATGCAATGTGTACAAAGAGCTGATGATCTATGGGTTTCAGACGAGGGAAAGTTGGTCTTGCCAAATAGCCTTTTGTCACAGTTTGCCCGGCTCTATCATGGGCAGGCACATCTGGGAAGGGATGCCATGATCAGGTCCTCTAAAATTGATTGGTTTAACCCAAAATTCAGACATGCTCCGGAAATCATTTGCCACAGGTGCGTCATCTGTCAACAGACGAATGCCGGAAAAGGAACTGTGGTAACTTTGAGCCACATTGGGAGAGCTGGAGGTCCATTCAACAAAATGCAAATGGATTTTATTGAAATGCCTGTTTGTGGAGGATTGAAGTACGTATTTGTGATTGTGTGTGTTTTCAGTCATTGGATTGAGGCATATCCCATGACAGTCTTACAGTTGCAAAACTACTACTCAGGGAACTGATACCCAGGTTCGGGTTTCCGGTTTCTATAGAATCAGATAGGGGGAGACACTTCGACAATGAGGTGATTAAACTCTTGTGTGCCGCACTTAACATTGAACAGAAGCTGCATTGTAGCTATCGTCCTGAAGCATCAGGACTAGTAGAGCAGATGAATGGTACTTTGAAATCACGAATGGCAAAAATGTGTGCAGCATCTAATATGAAGTGGCCAGATGCCTTACCTCTAGTGCTGATGTCAATGAGAAAGACACCAGACAAGAAGACAGGACTGTCCCCACATGAAATCCTCATGGGCAGAGCTATGAGATTACCAGCAGTACCTGCAAATGCACTAGTGAATATTACAGATGATATGGTGTTGGATTACTGCAAAGGTTTGGCTGACGTGATCCGCTCTTTTTCCCACCAGGTGGAAGCTAACACGTTGCCGCCGATTGGCGATCCAGGCCACTCTCTACAAGCCGGTGATTGGGTGGTTGTCAAGAAGCACGTAAGAAAATCATGTCTAGAACCACGTTGGAAAGGACCATATCAAGTGATATTAACGACTACTACTGCTGTGAAGTGTGCCGGGGTTCCCAACTGGATACATGCCAGTCACATGAAAAGGGTAACGTCTCCTGTTGAAGAGGAACTTGAAGTTTCCGGTACAGCAACCTTGGAGGGAGGTGCCTCAGGGTCAGAGAACAGTCTAGAAGGAACTGAAATTACTGGAGAGCCCACTGAGAACAGCCTTGTCCCTCAAACAGTCAATGAGTTCGAGAGAGGCGACAGAGTGCCTATCTCAGTAGAGGCAGCAGGAGAACTAAGTCAAGGAGAGGTTCTCCCAGAAGTAGACGAATACGGGCTAGAGCCTGAACCCAACTTAGAACCGGAAGAAGAAAGAGAAGGAGAAACTGTAAATACAAACGTGTCAGAGTTTCCCGAACCAGTTGCAGGTCCGTCAAGAGAAAACACCATATCACAAGAGAAGGGTGCTGTCCAACGTCCTGAAGGAAAACATCGAACCAAGACACATAGAGGCGATAATTGGCCAGACAAGTCGCATCCTAAGATAAGGGAGGTATCAAATGACACCATAATAGAGGAGAGTGATACCTCACAAGCAGATGATTTAAGTGAGGGAGAACAACAAGGTGAACGAAGATTAAAAAGAAAAAGAATTGCAAACAGAAGATATACAGGTCCCAAATGGGCATATGCTACAACCTCTGAATGGCAACAGGAGTTCCTAGCATTTTGTTTTGATCGAGAAGTACCAGGCCAGTACTACGGCACCTGAATAAGTTCAAGAAAATCGTTTGGCTAAATTGAAAACTAGGAAGAAAAAGAGACTTAGAAACTACCAGATGTGACACTGAAAACCTGATTTGACTTTTTAGAGAAACCTGATTACGACAAGCTGCTAACCTGAATTGACTAAAAGGGTCCTGGAATGAGGAAGACGCTGTAATATACGCAGAAGAATTTTTTTTTTTCTCCTCGAGTTGATTGTTGATATGCTATTCTGATTCTATACAAACATGGTTTACAATAGAAATAGTAGCAAGGGAAGTAAGGTGTGTGGTTGGTTAGGTCTTATAATAGGTGTTGTGTGTACAGTGATAATTGTGGGAGTGATTGTAGGAATGCCATGGATAGAAAAAGAAACTATTAACGCTACTTCAAAATCTGAAACTACTACTAAATTAACACCATGGGAGAGATTTGAGCAGGATGCAAGACATATGCATGAGGGAACTAATGCAAAAGGGGAACTTTCTACTAACGTCTTCTATTGCTTACTAAATGAGTATGTGGAAACTATGGATGCGAAAGATTGTTATGTATGTACAAAAATTCCTTCATCTGTGCAGGAGGGGGTCACTTATCATAGCCTCCCTCTTACTTATGTAATTAGTTGCAGCTTGCTACTAACAAGATTCTATAATCAAGAGCATGTGCAATACTTTTATTCAAATTTGGATGTTGTGTTTTCTTTTGTGCCTTTGATTGAGTTCTTAAATAAATTAGCTAAAGAGCACGATATAAAGATAGTTAGAGGATTCTTTGAGCCAACACTTACATTTGGCACTGCCTATGCACACCGCAATAATTTGACTTGCTTACTATCGCCTGTAGAGAAAAGCTTTTTAGATCACACAGATGATAGACGCAAAGCACTGAAAGAAAGATTAGAAAAAGGATTAGAGAAACGTACATATGCAAATGATTATGCTTACACTGCAATCAAGACACAAGGCAAATTAGCTAGAGATGCATTACATGTAGGTAAGCTTTGTATATGTAGGCCAAAATCTGAACAGGATAATTTGTTTGTGGGAACGAGTGAATGCAGACATGTGTTTTTGTTTCAGAGTAAATGGACCTTTATGTTAAATGGACAAGATCCAGCGATTCCTGGAATCTATTACATCTGTGGGCTAAATGCTTATTACCGTCTCCCTAAGGGATGGCATGGGACATGTTATTTGGGAATAGTATTCCCAAAGATATACCAAATTGATGACTTAAAACAAATACCTAAAACGTCTGAATTACAACATCCTAGACAAAAATGAGAATCAGTGGCGGCTGCCATTGGTGATATATTTGGAGCTATAATCCCATCAGTAGGGGTTATCTTGAATTCCATGAAAATCCAAAAGTTGTCTACTATAGTGGATAACATGTTGACAAATTTTACAGGAGCTATACTCCTGATGGATACTGAACTTGCTGCAGAAAGAGCTATGACTCTTCAAAATCGGCTTGCTTTAGACATTCTTTTAGCAAAGAGTGGAGGAGTCTGCAAAATGCTTAATGAGCGTCATTGTTGCTCATTTATCCCGGATAACAGTAAGAAAATCAGAAACATGCTTACTAACCTTACTAGAGATAGTGCAGATTTAAGGGATCTGAAAGAACCTGGTGTTTGGGAGAAATTTGGAAAGGGAATTGCCCGAGTCAGAAGCTGGTTTACTAACATTTGGAATGAGGTACTTGCAAAAATTCTCATGGGTTTACTGATTGTTTTGATTTGTCTATTAGGATTATGGGGGGCATGTAAACTTAATGACAAAGTAAAAAGAAATTGGACCAAAAGAGCCAGAAGAAATGAAGAACGTGAAAGAGAGAAAATGTTCAATGAAATATGGGAAAGCTCACATAAAGGGCAAGATGTTGAAATACGTATTATGCACAAGGTGAAAAATTAAGATTAAAAAGAAATTTGTGTGATGACGAGCGTCATCAGAGGAGGGACTGAGAGAGCGTAGTTTAAATATGATATATATTAGACGTGAAATGCTTATACCTAACAATGCTGCATACAAAAAAACTATCAGAAAATATTATCCACTTGAATGTATTCTTAACGCAATTATAAATGTGAAGCTGCTATTGTACTTATATACTAATATCGATTATAAGAAATTATTACTTGCATTATGATTAATTGAATATGTTAACATCTATAAGGATTACGTTTATTAGAATCCATGAGTCTTAAGTTAGCGTGAGTTGAAAACTTAGTCGTGTAGATCTCATATTAAAGCATATTTTTCTGTTCCTTCAGTGTGCTGACTCGCAAAAGGCCATGACCCAGCATTTGTTCTTTTCTCTGCTTATTGTATCAATAACAGTTGTATTCCCATCCGCTTGCTAGATGTTTTAGTATAAGTTTTATACGCTTTGCAACAATTATGGAAACTTTCAAGGACATTCGACCATGGACAAAGGAACTTTTGACCTGATGAACGTGCCAGAAAATGAAGTAACCCCGGATGTGCCACCTACAAAAAACGTCAATTATGAAGACCAATCAAAGTATTATAATTATCATAAAATGACAAATGCATTACTTAATGTATAATTTGATAGGTTGAAGATAGTGGGGTGTAGTGACTATCCAATAGAATTTTGGGGGAATGTATTATGAAAAAGGGATAAAAACTCATGACACAGGAGACTCGAGAGCATTAGGTAGGGAATGATATCGATTGCATCCAGAAACTCTGTCACTCTATTTGGTGATTTGAGACTTAGACAAAACCATCCTCACCCATAGATTGCCCCATTTACACTTTCCCTCCTTATGAGGGAAGTATCCCCTGTCCTTAGATGAGATAGACTGTTGGCGCTCTTACTGATGTCCTGAAGATGAAGACTGATCCTGTATGCTGACTCATTCCGAGGAGGGTAACTATGACAATTGCTATCGTAATTTGTCTAAATGCTTTTCCTTTCTAGGTACCAACTGCTGTATTTTTGGTTAGAGACCCTAGTCAGATGTTTTCCAAATTGGTCTTCTAAATTGTTTTGCATGAAGTCCAACATGCTGATGCCAATTAGCGGTTAGATTAGGTATTCACTTTGACCGACACCAACAGACGTGACTGACATTGTGCTATGTTGAACTAAGCATATATAATTCTCTATGCATTCTGATCTACGTGCCTCATATATCGATGTCTTATGTTTGTGATCTTTGCGTTGTCAAAATCTTATCACAGTTGCTATATCGTGATTATGCTCTTTGCTTCATGGTTTTGAGGTTAAAATTCTTGCTATTAGATTGTAATCAATAGGGAATAAAATTCACAAAACTCTAATAAAGGTGTGGTTATTCATGACTGAAAGGTCATGGTTGTGTCAGTAGTTTAACCAATGTCTAAAGTGAAGTATATTGTGGTGATATATGTTGATAACATCATTGACATATTGCTTGACATATTGATCAGTTATCTCGTTCTACGGTGTCTCACCACTGGGTCAAAAGATTCATTGGCCTAAAACGAGTCCTGATGTGTATAAATTAACATATAGGGACGCGTTAACACAGGTATCCGGGCGCCAGAAAAAAACTTTTAATCCAACATAGCAGCTGCCAAAGAAAGCACCAAAAACCTGCACAGTCACTTGGGGAAGAGCCAGGTCTTCAAACCTTCCTGAAATACAATAGATCAGTTTACAATTTAAGATTAACTGGTGACTTGTTCCAGAGCTGGGCTACCTTAACCCCTTCGCTGCCAGACCTTTTCCCCCTCCTGTGCCAGGCCTTTTTTTTGGCTATTTGGGGTAGTTCGCGCTTAGGCCCTCATAACTTTTTGTCCACATAAGCTAGCCAAGCCAAATTTGCGTCCTTTTTTACCAACATCCTAGGGATTCTAGAGGTACCCAGACTTTGTGGGTTGCCCTGAAGGAGGCCAGGAAATTAGCCAAAATAAAGTGAACATTTCGTATTTTTTTTTAAAATGGGAAAAAGGGGCTGCAGAAGAAGGCTTGTGGTTTTTTCCCTGAACATGGCATCAACAAAGAGTTTGCAGTGCTAAAATCACCAGCTTCCCAGCGTTTAGGAACAGGCAGACTTGAATCATAAAACCCAATTTTTCAACACAATTTTGGCATTTTACTGGGACATACCCCATTTTTACGATTTTTTGTGCTTTTAGCCTCCTTCAAGTCAGTGAGAGAAATGGGCATGGAACCAATGCTGGATCACAGAAACCTAAACATTTCTGAAAAGTAGACAAAATTCTGAATTCAGCAAGGGGTAATTTGTGTAGATCCTACAAGGGTTTCCTACAGAAAATAACAACTGAATAAAACAAATATTGAAATTGAGGTGAAAAAAACAGCAATTTTTCTCTACGTTTTACTCTGTAACTTTTTCCTGCACTGTCAGATTTTTAAAAGCAATATACCGTTACCTCTGCTGGACTCTTCTGGTTGTGAGGATATATAGGGCTTGCAGGTTCATCAAGAACCCTAGGTACCCAGAGCCAATAAATGAGCTGCACCCTGCAGTGGGTTTTCATTCTATACCGGGTATACAGCAATTCATTTGCTGAAATATAAAGAGTGAAAAATAGCTATCAAGAAAACCTTTGTATTTCCAAAATGGGCACAAGATAAGGTGTTGAGAAGCAGTGGTTATTTGCACATCTCGGAATTCCGGGGTGCCCATACTAGCATGTGAATTACAGGGCATTTCTCAAATAGACGTCTTTTTTACACACTCTCTTATATTTGGAAGGAAAAAATGTAGAGAAAGATAAGGGGCAATAACGCTTGTTTTGCTATTCTACGTTCCCCCAAGTCTCCCTATAAAAATGATACCACACTTGTGTGGGTAGGCCTAGCGCCCGTGACAGGAAATGCCCCAAAACACAATGTGCACACATCCCATTTTTTGACAGAAAACAGAGTTGTTTTTTGCAAAGTGCCTACCTGTAGATTTTGGCCTCTAGCTCAGCCAGCACCTAGGGAAACCTACCAAACCTGTGCCTTTTTGAAAACTAGAGATCTAGGGTAATCCAAGATGGGGTGACTTGTGGGGCTCTGACCAGGTTCTGTTACCCAGAATCCTTTGCAAACCTCAAATTTTGGCTAAAAAAACACATTTTCCTCACATTTCGGTGACAGAAAGTTCTGGAATCTGAGAGGAGCCACAAATTTCCTCCCAACCAGCGTTCCCCCAAGTCTCCCAATAAAAATGATACCTCACTTGTGTGGGTAGGCCTAGCGCCCGCGACAGGAAATGCCCCAAAACACAACGTGGACACATCCCATTTTTTTACAGAAAACAGAGGTGTTTTTAGCAAAGTGCCTACCTGTAGATTTTGGCCTCTAGCTCAGCCAGCACCTAGGGAAACCTACCAAACCTGTGCCTTTTTGAAAACTAGAGACCTAGTGTAATCCAAGATGGAGTGACTTGTGGGGCTCTGACCAGGTTCTGTTACCCAGAATCCTTTGCAAACCTCAAAATTTGGCTAAAAAAACACATTTTCCTCACATTTCGGTGACAGAAAGTTCTGGAATCTGAGAGGAGCCACAAATTTCCTCACACCCAGCGTTCCCTCAAGTCTCCCTATAAAAATGATACCTCACTTGTGTGGGTAGGCCTAGCGCCTGCGACAGGAAATGCCCCTAAACACAACGTGGACACATCCCATTTTTTGACAGAAAACAGAGGTGTTTTTTGCAAAGTGCCTACCTGTAGATTTTGGCCTCAAGCTCAGCCGGCACCTAGGGAAACCTACCAAACCTGTGTATTTTTTAAAACTAGAGACCTAGGGGAATCCAAGATGGGGTGACTTGTGGGGCTCTGACCAGGTTCTGTTACCCAGAATCCTTTGCAAACCTCAAATTTTGGCTAAAAAAACACATTTTCCTTACATTTCGGTGACAGAAAGTTCTGAAATCTGAGAGGAACCACAAATTTCCTTCCACCCAGCGTTCCCCCAAGTTTCCCAATAACAATGATACCTCACTTGTGTGGGTGGGCCAGATGCCTGCAACAGAATAAGGCCAAAAACTTGTACAGATAGAGGGGATAGCACAGCGAGTTGATAAGGACATATTCTTCTTTTATACATCTTTAGGCTGACTCTGCTTTGGGGACC
The DNA here is from genome assembly GCF_031143425.1 of Pleurodeles waltl. Taxonomy (NCBI): domain Eukaryota; kingdom Metazoa; phylum Chordata; class Amphibia; order Caudata; family Salamandridae; genus Pleurodeles; species Pleurodeles waltl. The sequence goes on along the minus strand of NC_090439.1, from coordinate 666,046,207 downwards.
CACACAAGTGAGGTGTCATTTTACTTGGGAGACTGAGGGGAACGCTGGGGAGTAGGAATTTTGTGCTGGAGCGGTGATCGTACAAACGAAAGTCAGGAAAATATGCTTTTTTAAGCAAATTTTGAGGTTTGCAGAGGAGTCTGGGTAAGAAAATGTTGGGGGATCCACGCAAGCCACACCTCCCTGGACTCCTTGGGGCGTCTAGTTTAAAAAAATGTCTGGGTTTGGTAGGTTTTCCTAGATGAAGGCCGCACCCAAGACCAAAAACATAGGTGCCCCCCCCCCCAAAACACAGGTAGTTTTGTAATATATCATTTTGATGTGTCCACATACGTCTGTGATGTGCCAAACACTAAAATTGTGAAAAGAAACGCACTTAGGTTATGTGAAAAAGACCCCTCACCCACCAACCAAGTAGGTGGCATGCTTCATCATCGGGGTCCCACCTGAGACACCTAGCGTGTCTCAAGTGTGCTGCGATGCCTGATTACAGCGGAGCAGGCATTGTCATTTGTACCCCACATACTGGCTGGATTTGGCACGAGGGTGAGTGATGGTTCAGTAGATCAAATTTTATTACCAAGAGATTTCACAAAAGTGAAATGCACTGGTAATAACTTAAAGGCCAAAAAACTGAACCAATGACTCACAGCTCGTGAGCTGTAAAGCCACGGCAAGGCACCAACCGCTTTACAGTCCATTCACACACCTTTTATACATGACATGCACAAGACCATTCACGCCGCCAGCCATGGGCCCAGCACATTACAACACTCGCATTGACAGACAGCGCCAGTCAAGGGCCCATCACTTTCATACGCCCACATGCCTGATACAGCAATCACACCAGCTGATGAGTGTGTCGACTGGCGTTTGGTTGGCACCTCTAGCCAAGCGCCACCCCACCCATACCGCCAGCCAAGCGCCACCCCAAGCACACCGCCAGCCAAGCGCCAACTCACCCATACCGCCAGTCAAGCGCCACCCCACCCATACCGCCAGCCAAGCGCCACCCCAAGCACACCGCCAGCCGAGCGCCACCCCACCCATACCGCCAGCCAAGCGCCACCCCAAGCACAACGCCAGCCAAGCACCACCCCATCCATACCGCCAGCCAAGCGCCACCCCAAGCACACCGCCAGCCAAGCACCACCCCACCCATACCGCCAGCCAAGCGCCACCCCACCCATACGCCAGCCAAGCGCCACCCCACGCACACCGCCAGCCAAGCACCACCCCACCCATACCGCCAGCCAAGCGCCACCCCAAGCACACCGCCAGCCAAGCGCCACCCCACCCATACCTCCAGCTAAGCGCCACCTCAAGCACACCGCCAGCCAAGCGCCACCCCAAGCACACCGCCAGCCAAGTGCCACCCCACCCATACCGCCAGCCAAGCGCCACCCCAAGCACACCGCCAGCCAAGCGCCACCCCAAGCACACCGCCTGCCAAACGCCACCCCAAGCACACCGCCAGCCAAGCGCCACCCCACCCATACCGCCAGCCAAGCACCACCCCAAGCACACCGCCAGCCAAGCGCCACCCCACCCATACCGCCAGCCAAGCGCCACCCCACGCACACCGCCATCACTTTTTTTGTTTCTAAACAACAAAGAAACCACTAACTAATTATAAAATAAGTACAAAACTACAAACGCAAAAGCTCTAACTAAATACATGACAGTAATGCCAACCGTGAAACCGAACATATGAAAATATAAAATAGGCAGTTTACGCTCACGGTATTTCCCAAAAGTTTTTCCTTGTGTGGTAACTTCTAAAACAGCCGGGCACACACAGCCCAGGCTTTGAAGGGCATTCGGGGCAGTACATCCGGCTCTCCCTCCGGATTGATCTCCGGGAACATACTCTACATTTCTTTGTGGGCAAGTCTTTTTTGGGAGTGGGAGGAATGTGATCTGGAAAGTGGCGATCTTTCAATCTAGCCACATCATCCACCACTTCTACTGTAGGAATTGTTGCCCGTTCCACCACAATAAGGCTCTCTATCACTGACTCCTGAAATTTAACAAATGTCATCCTTGACTCAGGTGAACTATCCTTGAACACAATAAAAGCATTAAAAGTTGCCAAATGAAATAAATGTAGGGCCAACTTTTTATACCACACGTAAGACTTACGAAGAGCAGTGTAAGGTTCCAACCTCTGATCTACTATATCAACACCACCCATGTGCCTATTGTAGTCCAAAATGCACGCAGGTTTGCGCACTTCCGCAACCTGACCCCAAACAGTCACAGGGGAAGTACTCTCATCATATATGGTAGATAGCATGTACACATCCCTCCTGTCTGAAAATTTCAGAGCTAGCAGTTCATTATTCCGCAAGGCACTGCACTGTCCCCTCTCAAGTTTTTTTACAGACAAGCTCCCTTGGATAGCCTTTACGATTAGAACGGATTGTGTCACAAGCAACAGTGTCCACTCTTAACAACTCCTTGAACAACTGCACTCCAGTGTAGAAATTATCTATGTACAAATGGCAACCTTTGTTAAACAGTCGTCTACCAAGTTCCCACACAATTGTTTCGCTAATTCCAAAAGTGGCCGGACAACCAGGAGGGTCAATACTGGAATCCCTACCAGTGTAGACCCGGAAATTATACACATATCCTGTACTGTTGTCTGACAGCATATACAATTTAATCCCATACCGTGCCCTCTTACTAGGAATGTACTGCTTAAAAACTAAATGCCCCTTGAAAAGGACCAAAGACTCGTCCACACTTATCTCGTTGCCTGGAATAGAGACCTCTGAAAACCGATCTACAAAATGATCAAGGACAGGCCTAATCTTAAAAAGACGGTCACAATCAGGGTGATCTCGTGGCAAGGCTAAAGCATTGTCTACAAAATGCAGCATACGAAGAAGAAGCAAATATCGATTACGTGTCATAGTTGCAGGAAATATAGCCGTTGCCATCAAGGGACTAGTAGACCAATAAGAAGCCAGTGACGGCTTCCTGATCAACCCCATCAAAAAAGTCAAACCTAAAAACTTTTTCATCTCTTCCAAATATGTGGGAACCCACTGAGTAGCTCTAGACTGAGGCTTAAGTCTGCCAGCGTTGTCCCGCAAATATTGTTCTGCATACAAATTACTCTGCTCCACAATCTCTTCCAAAAATACATCATCCATAAACAAGTGAAAGAAATGGACAGGCAAAAAGTTTTCCGTATTGACTCTACACCCTGGGAGACCAGTAAATGCACGTAACTGTGGCTGCCTCATGTTTGGGGCAATCCAGGTGTCAGGTCTTCTAATGGGAAACCCTTCAGCCCCAGGCTGCTGCACTCTTGGCACATCAATGTCCTCCTCTACAACAGGCCCTTCATCTGCAATGAGAGTAGCTTCCTCATCAGAAGAATACTCTCGGACAGAAAACTCACTGCCAGAATCTCTCACTTCCTCCTCTGCCTCAGATGAAGAGTCAGTCTCGTAATCATGGTCTGAAGACGACTCAAAGAGCATGCCAACAACCTGCTGAGTTGGTCACTCTGTGGCTAGCCATGATCCTCACTAATAACAAATGGATTGCCAACAACAACTAGCACTAAAATAAGTAATAAACAAAGTGTAGCTTTATCACAAAGAGTTATGTACTAAAAAACTATACCACTCACTTGCCTGAAAAAGCTACTCACCAGCAACTACTCTGTACAGACACAGCAATCACCAACGATATCCCACTAAAAAGAAAAAAGAAAATTAGACATATGACAACACAAATATCATTGTGCTCAAATCTAAGGACAATTTCACACACAATACTTCATTTAGTACACCACCTACAAACATGTCATTCATGCATGTCAACAATACTCCTTTGGAGTAAATTGATTTCACTTACCTAAAACATGCAACTATGCAAACCGCAGGACAACTGTTGCCAAAACCGCAAGCATCCGCAGCAAAGGAAGCAAAAGCTTTGAACTAGAACAATAAGAAGAAATAAACTGTTATAATCACAAATACAAATACTTCGCCAGTTGACAAACACCCCACCACCAAGAACTTAGAAGTTGTCCCTGGTGCCTAAGTGGCTTCTGCCCCACTAGGAGGCAGATGGGCCTAAAAAAAAATAGGCTGATCTGCCTCCAAGGTGGGCAGAAATGGCCATCACTAACGTCCCCCCTTTGGGGGGCAACCCTTGCCAAAGGTGCCGCCGCCCCCCCCACACAAAACACACACACACACAGGATCCCTGGTGCCTAAGTGGATTCTGCCCCCCTTGGGGGCAGATGGACGTAATAAAATTGGCTGATCTGCCCCCAAGGAGGGCAGAAATGACCAACAGTTCTGTGCCCACTTTAGGGGACGACCCTTGCCAAAGGGGGAAAACGGGGGGCACCCCCAGCACTAAACAAAAAAAGGGGAACCAACAAAAAAAATCCCTGCCGTATTGGTTGTTTCTGCCCTCCTTGGGGGCAGATGGGCCTACAAAAATAGGCCCTTCTGCCCCCGGGGGGGGCAGAGATAGCCAATATGAAATATCCCCCCTTTGGGGGGGCGACCCTTGCCCAAGGGGTGCCCACACACACACAAAACACACACACACCTCACAATCCCTGGCGCCTAGTGGATTTCGACCCCCCCGGGGGCCCGATCGGCCAAAAACATGGCCTATCTAGCCCCAGGGGGGCCGAAACATATAAAAAATGTATTGCCCAGGGGGCAGCGACCTTTGTCTATGGGGTAGCTGCCCTAACACAAAGAAAATCATTACCCAGGTGTCTAGTGGTTTTCAATCCTCCCCCCCCCCCCCGGGACAGATCAGCCAAAAAATTGGCCGATCTGCCCCCAGGGGGGCCGAAATAAGAAAATAATGCACCCCAATGGGAGCGACCCTTGCCCAAGGGGTCGCTCCCAAAATATATACAAAATAATTACATCCCTGGTGTCTAGTGGTTTTTCGCCCCCCCCCCCCCCCCTGGGAGCAGATCGGCCAAAAAATCAGCCGATCTGCCCCCGGGGGGGGGGGGGGGGCGAAAAAGGAAAATAATGCCCCCCAATGGGAGCGACCCTTGCCCAAGGGGTCACCCCCCCCAAAACTACCTAAAAAAGGTAATCCCTGGTGCCTAGTGGGGATTCCTGCTCCGCGATCCTGGAGCAGGAATCCACTGAAAACAAGCACCGGGGGAATGGAAAAACCCTTTCCTTTCCCCGTGTCTGTTTTCCCCCCACCCCCCAAAGAGGGAAGGACTTGTCCTGCTCCCTCGACATGCTGGAAGCAAATGGCTTCCAGTGCGTCCCTCTGCAATATTTCATGACGTCGGCACGCTGTAAGGCTTCCTCTTCCATCCACGACCAGGGGGTGTGGGTGGTGGGCTGATGTGGGGAGCGCTAGTGCTCCCCCCAGTTCCCGGGTGCTGGACAAGGTGATCTCGTGCAAGGCACCCGGGAACCGGTGCCTTGGACGAGATCACCTCGTCCAAGGCACCGTAGGGGTTAAATGGTACAGGCTTGACCGCCTTTTCTGGTCTTACGGAAAGTGGTAACACAGAGGACATTTGTTGGCATCTCCCAAGGGTGTACCTCTTTAGTCTCCATTGATGGAGCTCAGGGCCCATGCCCTGAAGGGACTTGAAGACAATACACATAGACCTGAAGGCTATTCTTTGCTTCAGATGAAGCCAGTGTGATTTCTTAATCACATCAGATGTGGGTGCTCCACAAGGTCTGTTTAATGACAGTTTGCCAGCTGACGCTTGGACTATGGAAAATCTATCAATGAGATAGTCTGGAGCTCCAAGTAACAGAGTGTTACAAAAATCCAGCCTGCTTAGAATTACACTGCGCACAATCTCTGAGATTTAGCTTGAGCTGGCAGCAGTGGGAAGAACTTCCTGAGTCCGCAAAGAAGTGCAAAATCTGATACCTGCTAATTTATTGACATGGTTCTCCAGAGAGAATTTTGTATGGAACGTAACACCAAGGTTACAAACCGTGCCAGGGAGATGCAGCTCTTTCTCGTAAATGTATTCATATTGTAGACATACATATATACATTTTTTTGTAATCCGGGCCCATTGATTATATTACTTTGATTATTATTTGTTTAAAATAATTTTAATGAAGACCATTCTCCTTTGTAAATTGAAACTTTTATTTTACTTTGTTTTAACAAAGTAGTTGATATACAGTACAGAATTACGGCTTAATTGATACTGATGAGGTGAATAAGTTTGTAAAGGAAGGTTTCAATTCTGTTCAGGACAGAGAGGGCAGGATTATGCTACCATTTGTTCATTTTAAACAGCAGCCATTTTAAAACATGTATCAAACACTTCATTTCTCATAACCCGTAGGGAAAAGAAGAAGGAATTAATTGTCCAAACAGAATGTAGAGTGTCCCTCTTGAGCCTCTGTCTGCTCCTCTTCTTTCTTCCTGCGACCAAGGCCGCCAATTGTAAATTTCACTCCTATTTGGACTACTTCGATCCTCCAAGAATCAATGGATCAAGTTTAAATCATCAGAATCCCATATGTGAACCACCATCCAGTACAAGTCAGCAATAACACATATACGTTTCAACACAATAAATTGCCATCTCCATTGAGAAATTAACCACATATCATGCATGTACTTCGATCAGAAAACACATTACTTACACTCAAAAAGATTAATCCTGCATCCTCTGGAGGGCGAAGCAGATGGTGGGCTAATCCTCGCCTATGTGTACTAAGTAGAATTTACACTTTCCTTTATGAATGCTAGGAACTTTTTCATTCTTTGTCAGGACCCGGAGGCTTATGCCAGTTTAAAGCTTTTCTATCTTCAAGGGAGCAATGGAGGGAACTGGATGGAAATATAACTGCTTATATTTTGAACCTGAATACCAGTCTGCCGCGTTCATGATATCTTCAAAGTGAGCCCCAATGCTTTCAATGTCATAGTCCCTCAGGTAGAATGAGCTCTGAATACCTCAGTGTTGATCCCTGCTTTCTGCATGGCCCATCAAATCCACCTTGCAATGGTTGGGCTGGAGAATGTCTTATGTGGTTTGCAAAGAGCAATAAATAGCTGTTATTTCCCATAGGGCCGAAGTTCCTCAGTCATGGTCTCATATTCCTTGACACAGGGATCCACACACAACTTTGGACAGCCTGGAAAAGCTGGGTATGAAGTGAGTCTAGAGTTACACTTTGTGCATTGTGATACATGAATGGAGACCCCATCTCGATTAAAAGTCCTTCCGGTAATGTCCAGGGCCCAGACATCTGAGACCCTGTGGCAAGACATAATATAACAGTGCAGCCAAATTTGCCGACAACTGTTTCTTAGAAAGGTACTTGTTACATGGCCAGGAGAGGAAGAAATGCAACACCTTGTTAACATCCAAGAGAACCAAATATCTTGACTCCAGAGGGAGAGAAAACCTGATGCCCCTGAGAAGTTTGCACACCATGGATGTTCACCAACTGGACAGCTCCTGACCTGAGGAAATTGCCGACCGAAAGGTATTGACTGACCTATAGGCCATCCCTTCAGCTGCCAAAGAAGGTAGAAAATTTGGGATGTGGACAACATCTGTCCCCACAGGATCCAAGTCCCGTTGCTGCCACCAACCCAGCCACCAAGACCAAGCTGAGTGGTAGTATTTGATTGTACCATCTGCCCAGGCTCAGAAGAGGAGGTCTGCAGCATTACGTGAAAGCCCTGGGACTTGCCATTGTGAGCTGTAATTCGCCATCCCATTAGCAGGAGCTAATCCTCTCCATTTTCCCCTAGATCAGTATCTCCTCAAACTTCCTTGAAGGATCCCTGAGGAGATACTGATCTAGGGGAAGACGGATTGGAAAATCCGAAGAAATTTCCATCAGTACTGGAAACCAAACTTGTGACTTACATATAGGGGTCATAACCATCAAGTACGTCTGTTTGCTGCGTGTCTGCCCCGTGAATCTCATTATCATGGTGAAAGGATGAAAGGTATAACCCATCTCCTTGGACCAATCTTGGAGACATGCAATGGTCGCTATCGCGTAAGGATCTGTTTTTCAACTGAAGTACAGGGGGAGGTTGATGATCCAGACACAACGCAAAAAAGGTCTATTGTGAAAGGCCCCCATCGATTTGACAGGGCTTGAAATACTCCTGGAAGCAGTTTCCACATGCTTGTATCCTTGAGATATCGTGCCTGCCAATCTGCACCTTGGTTGGAGGAGCCTGGAAGATGTTCTGCCACCATTGACACGTGGTGATCAAGGCAATATTCCCAAAAACTTTTTGCAAGATTTGACAGAGTTCTGAAATACGTTCCCCACAGGTAGTTGAGATAGCGGAATGCTGCTACATTGTCCATCTTCAAGAGACCCAGCACTGAGCCTGTTCCCTGGTCCAAAACTTCACTATGAAGGAGCCTGCAATCAGTTCCAGGGAGTTGAGATGTAGGGCTTTCTCTGAGGTAGACCATCTGTCTCCAGTGGTGAACTCTGCACAGGGAGTGCCTCAGCCAGTGCCACTGGCATCAGACTCTATCACCAGATCCAGTCGTGAATTGAAAACCGTGTGCCCATTACAGGACTCCATATGCTTGAGCCACCGTGCAGCTCATCCTTGGCCTAGTCTGAGAGGGGAACACACTGGGGCTATATGAGGCCTCAGCTCATGTGTGACGCCTTCAGGCATTGCAGGGCACTGAAGTGATCGGGACTGGAAAAAATTACCTGAATGATGACAGGAGACCGGCCACACTGTAAATCTGCTGGAGAGATGTAGAAGGTTTTGCCTACATTCTGCACACTTCATGATGTATTTTGGCCATTTTTCTGGATGGAAGACTCAGGGGGTGATTCTAACCCTGACGGGCGGCGGAGGCTGCCCGCCAGAGTTCCCCCCTCCAGAACACCGCTCCGCGGTCATAAGACCGCTGCGGTGATTCTGGGTTTTCCACTGGGATGGCGGGCGACCGCCAAAAGGCTGCCCGGCAGCCCAGTGGAAAACAACCTTCCCACGAGGACGCCGGCTCTGAATGGAGCCGGCGGAGTGGGAAGGTGCGACGGGTGCAGTTGCACCCGTCGCGAATTTCACTGTCTGCAATGCAGACAGTGAAATTCAAAGTGGGGCCCTCTTACGGGGGCCCCTGCAGTGCCCATGCCATTGGCATGGGCACTGCAGGGGCCCCACGACACCCCATACCGCCATCCTGTTCCTAGCGGCAGAGCCGCCAGGAACAGGATGGCGGTATGGGGTGTCAGAATCCCCATGGCGGTGCAGCGAGCTGCGCCGCCATGGAGGATTCTTTTGGGCAGCGGAAAACCGGCGGGAGACCGCCGGTTTTCCTCTTCTGACCGCGGCCAAACCGCCGCGGTGAGAATGCCCTGCGGGGCACCGCCAGCCTGTTGGCGGTGCTCCTGCCAACCCTGGCCAGAATGACCCCCTCAGTGCAGTTTATACTGAGTTGATCACAAACCCTAGGAAGCTCAGGGATTGGGAAGTAACATGGGCTGAATTTTCGAGATTTATGATGAAACTGAGAGACTGAAGGAGGTCCACTTTCGTTTACAGGTGCATTGTTAGAGTATGCAGGAACTGGTTCATAAGGCGCATGTTGTCCAAATAAACAATCATGGATCCCGGAAGCCCTCAAAAATTCGACCACCGGTTTTAGCACCTTGGTGAAACACCACAGAGAGGATGCTAGGCCGAAGGGGAGGGAGTTGAACTCGGAGGTCTGAGGTCCTCATTGGAATTGCAGAGACCAGTGATATGGCGGGAATATTGGGATAGTAAGGTAAGAGTCCTTTAGATCTACACATACCAGCCAATCGTTGAGCCTGAGAGGTATCTGAGGAGATGAATGCCCTCCATCTTGAAATGGCAGAAAACAGGGCAGTCACTGAATTCCTGGAGATTGATCACTGCGTGCTGTCCTCAATCTCACTTCTCTATGAGAAATATGTTGCTTAGGAAGCCCAAGGGGTGGGGCGTAGACAGGGGTATTGCCCCTTTGGATAGAGTTCCTGAATCTCCACCTAAAGAAGGCTCGCTTCCTCTCCAAAAAGTGGATAGGAAAAAGTGGAAGGGATAGCCGTTGAAGTCAATATGAAAACCCTTTACTGTTGGGAGAACTCATGCATCAGAAGTAAGAGTGTTTCAAACCTGAATGAAACATCCTTACCGAAACCCCCAAAGGCTTGTGAGAAATCAGATGGCGTCTGTCAGTCACCAGATCCTCGGGTTCTGTGCATGTTCCCAACACGTCCACCACTGATCAGCTCCAAGACTCTGATAGATAAATCACAGAGGCTGAGAGAGTTCAAGAGGGGAAGAGGGGATTAGGAAGGGAACAGCTGGGAAGGAGGCCTGTAGTAAGAAAAAGGTTAGAACACACAATATGAAAATTATATCTCCTGAAATCAATACTAGACTATGATTCTAAGCCTAGTCAGTCTGAAAACATGTTAAAATAACTAAGTTTCAAGATGGCTGGATACCTGTAAGGGAATCAAGATGAAATTAAAACTTTCTTATTCAAGTACTTTCCTTTACATGAGAATCAGAAAAACATTCTGACTAAATTTTAAACCAGTCATATAAATCCTGTTTTGAGAATGCATACTAGGACCATACAGTATTGCATCTAGAAACTCTGGCCTTCTGTGTACTCTTAAAATGTTTCAACACAAATTGCGCATATTGCAGATATATATATATATATATATATATATATATATATATATATATATATAGTAAACACCATAAAAGGATTGTGCACCATGAATAACACAATATGGATTCAGAAAATAAATCACATAACTTGTCAACTCGAATATTACATAATAAATATCTTAGAATAGTGGCATACAATAAACAACATTAATTAAACTCGAGGAGAGAATTGTCCTTCTTGCCGATTCGAGTGTCACCATGTAAAATACCAAGAAATGGTAGCACACCATGAATATCAAAGTGAAATCATCATTAAACGAATTGCGCGTCTTGTCGATTCGTAAAACACGATGTAAATGTCAAGAAATAACAGCTCACAATGAATAACAAGATCAAAGTACAATGAAACGAATTGCGCTTCTTTTGCCGATTCTTAAGCCACCATGTAAATGTCAAGAAATGGTAGCGCGCAATGAACAACAAAGTTAAATCCTCATGAAACTAATTGCACGTCTTGCCAATTCGTAAGACATCATGTAAATACCAAGAAATAGTAGCGCGCAATGGACAACAATGTTTAAACACCATAAAACGAATTGCGCGTCTTGCCGATTCTTAAGCCACCATGCAAATGTCAAGAAATGGTAGCACGCAATGAATAACAAAGTCCAACCTTTATGAAACAAATCACGCATCTTACCTATTTGTAAACTACCATATAAATGTCAAGAAATGGTAGCGTGCAAGTAATCTGTTACTCATTAAAGAATTAAACCAAGAATATAAAAATTCTCGATAACGGTGTCGGGACAGTCCAACCACCGTCTTACCACCTGGAACAATGATCACCAATGAAGGATGAAGGGCAGAAGACTGGAAGATCCAAATAGGCCGCCGGGACAGGAGCTCAGGAAGAAGCTGCTGCTCTGCACCGGGACCTCTGAATAGTGAGCACTTGGAGCTGGGCTGGCTCCCTTTTTATAGAGTCTTGGCCCAGCCCACAACCACACCAAGGCATGCTGCAGGGAAAGTCTCTGGAAGGCCATGGAAAGGGACCACACCCTAACACACTCTGAAAGCCTGCAGCAATACATTGCAAATGAACAGTATTTGTAAACACATAAAAAATAAGTCTTCAGGATTAAACTCTGCAATGCAAAAGGTTATACAACAACATATCAGCACAATGCATAAATTACGTTGTTTTGAGAGTGCTGGGTTTTTGCATTCTAGTCGCCAATAGAGCGCACACTGCCCTGGTATTGACAGTACTCCCCTCTCCCAGACACGCTCTAGGGCCTGGTTTGCCTGGATTAAGAAGATGAAAGCGTCTCACAAGTACTGGAGCATGAACATCAGATGCGGAAACCCATGAGTTACTTTCAGGACCATAACCTTTCCATGAGATTAAGGGCCTGATTACAACTTTGGAGGACGGTGTTAATCCGTCCCAAATGTGACGGATATACCACCTTCCGTATTACAAGTTCCATAGGATATAATGGACTCGTAATAAGGTAGGTGGTAAATCCGTCACATTTGGGACGGATTAACACCGTCCTCCAAAGTTGTAATCAGGCCCTAAGTACCATAGATTATGCCCTCTCAGTTTAGAATCCAACACTTTCTTAACTTCATATTCTTCTTCCCCTTGTACTAGAACAGGAACTGGATGAGGGTGGACCTTTTGGACTGCCGTCTTCAAAAGGGAAGTGTGGAACACTGGATGAATCCGTAAGGATCTGGGCAATTGTAGTTTATAGGTCACCGGATTGATTTGCTGGAGGACAGTGTAAGGACCTATAAATTTGGGGTTAAACATGTGCTTCTTCTTGAAATCTATATGTTTTGTGGAAAGCCACACTTTGTCACCTGGTTGATATTGCGATCCCTCACAATGTTTCTTGTCATTATGCCTTTTGTATTTTTGTTTGGCTTTTTCTAAATGCTGGTGAACCAGTTTCTGGGTTTGATGCAAATGCTGAATGGTTTCTGACACAGCTGGAGTAAGAGAACTTTCTTGAGGAATTGTGATGGGCAAGGTGTCAGGATGATAGCCAAATAAACCAAAAAAGGGTGTAACGCCAATAGAAGTGTGGAATGAGTTATTGTAGGCTAACTCAGCTAACCAGAGCATAGATGTCCAAGAATGAAGTGCCTTTTCAGCGTAGGCACGTAGGTATTGTTTCAAAGTCTGATTTAGCCTCTCCGTTTGACCATCTGTTTGAGGATGGTGACTAGTAGATTGTGTAGATGTCACTTGGAGTGTTTTACACCATGTCTTCCAGAAATTGGAGGCAAATTGCGCCCCCCGATCGGAGAGGATAACTTTTGGCAGTCCATGATAACAAACCACTCTGTTCAGTAAAATAGTTGCCAATTCACTAGAAGTGGGCAATTTCTTACAGGCAATGAAATGTCCATATTTCGTGAGACTATCTACTACCACCAGAATTACTGAATGCTGTTGAACCACTGGCAGACCGGTAATAAAGTCTAAAGAAATGTGTTCCCATGGACGACTTGGGATTGGAAGTGGATGTAACAAGCCTTTTGGTTTTAAATGACTTGTTTTAGTGCGAGCACAGACTTCGCATTTGTTTACCATTGCTTTTACATCTTTTGTTAGGGTAGGCCACCAAAAATAGCGTTGGATCAGTTCAAGAGTTTTAGGAGTACCTGGGTGACCTGCCGTAGGTATAACGTGCAACCAATGAAACACTATCTTGCGAAGTTTGGTAGTGGGTACGAACAAACGAGCGTCATGAAAGGGTAGTCCTTGCTTGATTGACCTTTTGGGGTCTGCTTGGGCCCATGTTTGCCATTTCTCAACAGTGAAAGAGTTGCGAATTTCTTCAAAGAAATCTTCAGTTTTTATATTACATGGAACCTTGTCAGGAGCAATGATAGCTCTGGAGGCTTGAAATGCAGGCAACGAGGTAGACTCTTGGCGGGACAAGGCGTCAGCTTTGCGATTATCTTTACCAGGCCGGATGGTTACTACAAAATCAAATTCGGCAAAAAACAGCATCCAGCGTAATTGCCGAGGAGTCAAAAGTCTGGCGGAACTCATGAATTGAAGATTACGATGATCAGTATATACTGTGACAGTGTATTTGGCACCCAACAAATGATGTCTCCATTCTTTAAAGGCGTCACGAATTGCCAGAAGCTCTTTTTCAGCAATGACATAGTTCTGTTCGGCTTCGTTCAACTTCCAAGACATATAAGCTACAGGATGGAGTTGACCAGTGTCTTTATTTCGTTGCGATAAGACGGCTCTTATTGCTACATCTGAAGCATCAGCTTCCACTATGAAAGGTCGATTCGCATCAGGATGAGTCAAGACTGGGGCAGTGGAGAAAGCTTCCTTCAAAGTAGAGAAAGCTTGGTCAGCTTCTGGGGACCATACAAACTTTTCTTTCTTTCTTAATAGCTTAGTGATTGGAGCCACTGTCTGGGAGAAATGATTTATGAACCTCCGGTAAAAATTTGCAAACCCAGGAAACATTGTACATCACGAACAGTCTTTGGGGTGGGCCAATCAGATAAGGCTTTTACTTTCTTTTCTGCCATCACCATACCTTGAGGGGTAAGAATAATCCCTAAAAACTCAACTGTGGTAACATGAAACTCACACTTGGTTAGTTTGCAATAGAAATGGTGTTTTCAAAGGACTGCAAGAATTTTCTTGACATGTTGGACATGTTCGTTTTCATTGTCTGAGTAGATCAAAATGTCCTTGATGTATGCTATGGCAAATATGTTGAGGTACTCTCTAAGAACGTCATTAAAAAAAAATGTAAATGCTGCTGGAGCATTACACAGACCAAAAGGCATGACGGTGTATTAAAAAAGGCCATATCTTGTCTTGAGCGCTGTTTTCCATTCGTCACCCTCTCTCATTCTGACCAAATGATAAGCACCTCGAAGGTCAAGCTTCGTGTAGATTTTTGCTTTCTTTACTTGTTCCAATAAGACCGGAATTAGGGGTAAAGGATATTTATTCTTGATGGTGACTTTGTTCAATCCCCTATAGTCGACACAAGTTCAAAGTTCTCCATTAGCTTTTGAAACAAAAAACAAAGGCGAAGCAGCAGGACACTTAGAGGGGCGAATGAAACCATTCTCCAAAAATGTAACTAGTTATTTTCCTAAATGTTGATTTTCAGGTTCTGACAGGGCATACACACGACAGTTGGGAAGTATCTCACCTGGGGCTAGATCAATTTGACAGTCATAAGATCTATGAGGAGGTAGGGTCTCTGCTCCTTTCTCATCAAATACATCTTTGTAAGATAAATACTGTTTGGGCAGCTGAATTTCTTTCTCCGCGGCAGTAGCTATATAAGAGTTGCAGACTTTTGGTACTTGATTCTTTTGGAGACATTGTGCTTTACATAGCGCAGATGAGAACATGATTTTTCGTTCTGCCTAATTGATCTCTGGATTGTGATGAGTTAACCATGGCAAGCCGAGGATAATCCCATATTGGGGTGCATGGATCACGTCAAGAATGATTTTCTCTTTATGTTTCTTTCTTTGATTCTTATCTTCACAAATCATCGACAAGGGGATAGTCTGAAGAGTTACTGGACCTCCAGTCAAGAGTTTTCCATCGACTGCCTGGATGATTTCTGGGGTCTTCTTTTCAATACATGGGATCTCCCATGCACGAACCAATTGGACATCAAGAAAGTTCCCAGTAGCCCCAGAATCGACTAGAGCTTTTTTTAAATAGATCTTTTTCTTGACCTGAACTCTTATTTCCAGTTTAAGATGTCTAGATTGTGAAGGGTCCACAGTGACACCCAAGAGCAATCCTTCTCTGCGTCTTGGGTGTTTTAGTTTTCCAACTCGACTGGTGCATTGGCTGCTACCTTCTGAACTGGACCTTGCTTGTTCTTTGGTTTGATTGGACAATCTTTGGCAAAATGACCCTTCCGCCCACAATAAAGACATTGTCCATTTTTTCTGCGTAGGTCCTTTTCATCTTTGGTCAAAGGTCTTCTGATGGTTCCAATTTCCATCGGTTCCGACGTTCTCTCTTTCGGAGTTCTTGAGTCTCTGTTATCATGAACACGCTATGAATATTTTTTCAATCTTGTTGCGCGTTCCTTTACGTTCTGCTAAACGATGATCAAGCCTCAAGACAAGGTTTATTAATTCTTGACAGTCTGTAGGTTGTGGGTCGATTTGCGCTAAGATATCTTTTAGTTCCTCTTTGAGTCCCTTGTAAAACAAGACCGCTTGTTTTTCTTCAGGCCAGGATGTCTCGGCAACCAGCCGGTTAAAAATGGCTAAATACGACACTAGGTCTTGATTCCCTTGGCATAAATCTAATAATTCACGATCTGCTGACTGTGTTACAGTTCTACGATCAGAAACTCTCTCAAACTCACGAACAAAATTTCTCTAGTTGTACAACAAGGGACTATTTTTACGCACAAGAGGAATTGCCCAAGTAGCTGCATCCCCAGCCAAATATGATAACAAGAAAGCTACTTTGGACTGGGCATCGGGGAAAATATGTGGTCTGCAGGTGAAGTGTAGTCCCACTTGAACCAGGAAAGATTGTGCTTTCAAAGGGTCACCTGAGAAACATTCTGGGGGAGCTAAAGGAATTGTGGAAGGAACATTTAGGGAAATGTTTGTCGGATTACTTCCAGAAGCCTGAGAAGAAATACCTGGCCAGGACACACCTGTCGGACTTTGTTCCTTCTTCTCTACCTCATCTTGCAACAGACTCACTCTCTCAGCTAAGCTAGTTGTCAATTCTTTGGATGATACCACCTCTGCCTGGAGCTGGGTGATAGCCTTGACTAACTCGTACGCGTGGCCATGCTGAGAACATACACAAACCAGGAGGATAATAATTTGTGGGCTCACTATTCTGTCAGAGTCACTAGATCCTCGGGGTCTGTGCACGTTCCCAACACGTCCACCACTGATCAGCTCCAAGACTCTGATAGATAAATCACAGAGGCTGAGAGAGTTCAAGAGGGGAAGAGGGGATTAGGAAGGGAACAGCTGGGAAGGAGGCCTGTATTAAGAAAAATATTAGAAGACTCAATATGAAAATTATATCTCCTGAAATCAATACTAGACTATGATTCTAAGCCTAGTCATTCTGAAAATATGTTAAAATAACTAAGTTTCAAGATGGCCGGATGCCTGTAAGGGAATCAAGATGAATTAAATGAAAACTTTCTTATTCAAGTACTTTCCTTTACATGAGAATCAGAAAAACATTCTGACTAAATTTTAAACCAGTCATATAAATCCTGTTTTGAGAATGCATACTAGGACCATACAATATTGCATCTAGAAACTCTGGCCTTCTGTGTACTCTTAAAATGTTTCAACACAAATTGCGCATATTTCATATATATATATATATATATATATATATATATATATATATATATATTTAGTAACACCATAAAAGGATTGTGCACCATGAATAACACAATATGGATTCAGAAAACAAATCACATAACTTGTCAACTCGAATATTACATAATAAATATCTTAGAATATTGGCATAGAATAAACAACATTAATTAAACTGGAGGAGAGAATTGTGCGTCTTGCCGATTCAAGTGTCACCATGTAAAATACCAAGAAATGGTAGCACGCCATGAATATCTAAGTCAAATCATCATTAAACGAATCGCGCGTCTTGTCGATTCGTAAAACACAATGTAAATGTCAAGAAATAACAGCTCACAATGAATAACAAGATCAAAGTACAATGAAATGAATCGCGCTTCTTTTGACGATTCTTAAGCCACCATATAAATGTCAAGAAATGGTAGCGCGCAATGAACAACAAAGTTAAATCCTCATGAAACGAATTGCGCGTCTTGTCAATTCGTAAGACATCATGTAAATACCAAGAAATAGTAGCGCGCAATGGACAACAATCTTTAAACACCATAAAACGAATCGCGTGTCTTGCCGATTCTTAAGCCACCATGCAAATGTCAAGAAATGGTAGCACGCAATGAATAACAAAGTCAAACCTTTATGAAACAAATTGCGCGTCTTGCCTATTTGTAAACTACCATATAAATGTCAAGAAATGGTAGCGTGCAAGTAATCTGTTACTCATTAAAGAATTAAACCAAGAATATAAAAATTCTCAATAACGGTGTAGGGACAGTCCAACCACCGTCTTACCACCTGGAACAATGATCACCAATGAAGGATGAAGGGCAGAAGACTGGAAGATCCAAATAGGCTGCCGGGAGAGGAGCTCAGGAAGAAGCTGCTGCTCTGCACCGGGACCTCTGAATAGTGAGCACTTGGAGCTGGGCTGGCTCCCTTTTTATAGAGTCTTGGCCCAGCCCACAACCACACCAAGGCATGCTGCAGGGAAAGTCTCTGGAAGGCCCTGGAAAGGGACCACACCCTAGCACGCTCTGAAAGCCTGCAGCAATACATTGCAAATGAACAGTATTTGTAAACACATTAAAAATAAGTCTTCAGGATTAAACTCTGCAATGCAAAAGGTTAAACAACAACATATCAGCACAATGCATAAATTACGTTGTTTTGAGAGTGCTGGGTTTTTGCATTCTAGTCGCCAATAGAGCGCACACTGCCCTGGTGTTGACAGCGTCTCACTGTGTGTGTTGGCGGAGGGCCCACCTCTGTGGGAGCTGCCTCGGGATCCTCTCTGGCAGGGGTACCTCTTGGTTGGATAAAAGCCTCCAAAATGTGTGAGGTCCTTCCACTGTCCTCTTCTGAAGGGTTGGCCTCTACAGAGGGCCTAGGGGCGAAGGCAGC
Source organism: Pleurodeles waltl (assembly GCF_031143425.1). Classification (NCBI taxonomy): domain Eukaryota; kingdom Metazoa; phylum Chordata; class Amphibia; order Caudata; family Salamandridae; genus Pleurodeles; species Pleurodeles waltl. The sequence continues at coordinate 666,027,778 of NC_090439.1, read as the reverse complement.
AGGCTGAGCGCTCCTGCCATGGCCAGACACTGAGAAAAGCTGTGGAGTGAAAATACGCTTGTTGGACGATTGTGCTTTCTTCAGTGAACTGAAAGCTGAGCCAAACTTCCCAAGCTCTTTGAGGAAAAATTCACCAAAGAGCCTGCATTGCACCACCTGCCCCACCTCTCAGGTCACTAGATCCTCTAACTTGAGATCTATATTAATCAGGAGATATCAGCACCTCTCATTAGAGAAGGTGCAGTTGGAATTGCCCCTTGGGTAGAGTCAGAGAATACCTCAGGGGAGATGAGCATGCCTGATGCCTTAGCATGCTCGGCCATGTCCAGGATTTTGGTTAATGGCCCAGTCAAGTCTAGTAGTTTATACTGGCATGACTGCCATGAGTGGTCAATGCCCTTCTTTGGGTCACACACACATACGTGTCCAGAAATGTGCCAATTTTAAGATCACTTTTGGGTGTACCTGAAACTTTGCCATCCAGTGAGGGGCAGGGGCATTCCATCCATAGTTGGTTACAGATCTCTTAATCCAGGGGCTTGCATAGCCTCCCAGCCTCATAGGTGGCCACCTTCTTGCTCAGAAACCACTCAGCAGAGTGAGGTGGCATGTGTGCCTCGGGGGTCCAGCTTGCCTGACTCAGCATTGCCGGGTTCGTCTGCAGACTAGTCCACCATTGAAGGGGTGTTATGCGGCCTCCAGGACCGGTCATGGTCTGATTTTCCATTCGATCCTGTGGAGGATCCACCTGAGGTGGGGGGAGGGATGGTGGGGGTTCAAAAACTGGTGACTCTGGGTGTCCTGTCATTTTGGGTGTGAGCCGGGGGCAGGGAATGGGTAAGAAGGTCATGTTAAGTCTGAAAAAAGCATCCAGATCTACCGCAGGGGTTTGCTGGTGCTTACAGGCGCTTACACGGGTTCTCAGAAGTATTCATAGGCAGCCTAGGCAGTATGGGGGCTGAAGGCCCAGGTAGGTCTTCCCTTGGAGTGAGAGGTTGTATACACTGCTGTGCCATAGTTAAAAGCTTCTGCTCCAGCGGTGCTACCATGTCTGAGACGGCCTTGAGTGAGACGGCGTCTACCGCCTCACAAAACTCATCTGGCACTGCGTAGTATGATTCCTCCTCTTCCTCCATGTATGAGTTCTTATACCTTGCCATAGCAACAAGTAAGTAGAAGTAAGTATCCCACATGGGGAGTATATAGAGGAAATATTTAGTCTGGGAGGCGCCCAGAAATATATGAGTAGCAAGGAAACAGTCAAGTAGAGTGGCAGGTAGCCTCCTAGGACACCAATATGGCCTCAGTGTCACAGTGGCCATCATTACAGCCTGGGTCGTTGTCCAGTAATCAGCGACAGCACCGCCGTAAGATTTAAACAATATACAGACCCTGGAAGCATTAGGACTCCAGGTTGTGTCGGGCAAACCCTGTGCACAGTCTCATGTTCAGGAAATGCTCGGCTGCAACCGCAAAATTGCCAATAGTCCGTTCAATGATCTGCGCAGGCAGGGAGAGAGGTATCTGTGTAACAGATGTGGAAAGCAAAGACGCATGCCCTCTAGCAGCCGGAGGACCGCTGCATGTCTGCCCTGTGGTTTTGCAGAACTGATAATTGAAGAGAATCCTAAGCGACCATGAAGGAGTGACAGAGCGTTCCCGCAGCCGCTACACCAGAATGCACAGCTATCACACAGCACACAGCAGAAAAACCACCATAAAATCATCAATAATGGAAAAACAATCAGTAAAATCAACATGGGATTGTAGTTGCAATACCCATCTTGGCTGCAGCAGCAAAGAAAGAGGATGAACGTAGGTGGATGGAGGCTCAAGAGGGACATTCTACGTTCTGATTTGACAATGCATTCCTTCTTCTTTTCCCTATGAGTTATGGGAAATGAAGTGTTTGATACATGTTTTAAAAATAAAATGAAGAAAGTGTGGCATAATCCTTGTCTCCGGGTCGTGACAAAGAATTACACAGCTGTAACCAGCAGGGTGTTGCAATACCCATCCAATACCATGCAATTTTGTTGTTGTAATATATTAAGTTGATTTGTTGAGCTCACTTGTCACACATGATGGTGTCCAGACACTTGAGCAAGTGTGTAGATCGAGCTGGAGTAGTTGTTAGCTGTTGGGAAAGAGATTGGCTGGTTTAATTGAAGAGACAGGGCTTCAGATTCTTGCGAAAGTCGAGTAGTGAGGACGAGGCTCTGATATGTTATGGGAGGTCATTCCAGGTCTTGGCAGCAATGTATAAGAAAGAGCAACCTCTCGTTCTGCTTCTGTGAATTTGTGGGATATGTGTGAGAGAAAGAGGTATTGATTGCAGTTCTCTGGTGGGTTGGTAGAAGTGTACTGTTGAGGTAGGAAAGTCTGATGTGGAGGGGCTTGAATGCGTGAGTGAGAAGATTGAATTGCCAGCATTTCTGTATGGGGAGCCAGTGGAGTTCTCTGAGGTGAGACAATATGTGGGTACAGAGGGGGGTGAGTCTTCGAGTGGCATTCTGAATGGTCTGGAGTTTCTGTGTGAGGTGGGTTGGGATTCTGGCATAGAGCGTGTCACCATAATCTAGTCTGCTCATGATGAGGCCTTGATTCATGATGTGCCTGGTGTTCTGGGGTAGCCACTTGAAGATCTTGCATTGCATTCAAAAGTGAGGAAGCAAGATGACGGCGTTTACCTGGGTGAGTTTATTATCCATGATGTTTCCTAGTTTTCTGGCTTGTTCTGATGGGATTGGAGTGGGTCCTAATTTCAGTGCCCACCATGAGGAGTCCCAGGTTAAGCTCTTGTTTCCGATGTTTAGAATCTCAGTTTTGTCCATTGTTAGAAATGGGGTCTTTGGTTGGCAGTCAGTTTACCCATGTCCAAGCAAGGACCCTCAATCTGGTCAGGGTAAAGGAGAATTAAGGAGAATCACCCTCAGTTATCCCACGCTCACCCCCTTGGTAGCTTGGCACGAGCAGGCAGGCTTAATTTCAGAAGCAATGTGTAAAGTATTTGTACCAACACACACACAGTAACTCATTGAAAACACTACAAAATGGCACAACACAGGTTTAGAATAATAGGGAATATTTATCTACACAAAACAAAACAACAAAAATCCAACATACACAAGTCAAGTTATGAATTTTCAAAGAATAAGAGTCTTAGGCCCTCTTTACGACCCTGGCGGTCGGTGATAAAGTGATGGTAATATAGCCAATAGGTTGGCGGTAACTAAGACCAAATTATGACTATGGCGGTGATATCTCCGAGAGACAGACAATGTACCACACTGACCGCCAGGGCGGAAACAACAGTCACCATGGCGGTAGCTTCCTAAAGCCAGGCGAAAGACAAAGTACTGCTCACCACATAATGACATGCCAAACTGCCCGATTGCCTGGGGCGGTACCAAAACCATCAAAAGCCTGGCAGAACTGGAGCTCAGAAGTGAAAGGACTCACCATTGGAGATACAGGGAAGAACCACTCCCCCATGGAACCAGAACTGCAAGTCTTTCCAATGATCTTCTACGTTATTCTACACCACGAACACCTACACCGGCAAAGACGACGACGAGGAGTCCAGCTGCCTAGCACACAATGGTGGGGGGCAGGAAAATGAGATTGGCACACACGCACAACACACACCCCATACACACACTCCATACACACAAGAAGCTGCACCAAAAAAACAATTTATCCCCGTAAATCGGCTAAATAATGCAAGGACAACAGGAATTGACTAAAGTGATTGTAATAAGATCAACATCAAAATTAATAATTAGATTTGGCAATGCAAAAGATATGTACAAATGTACAAAAAAGGGACACTGCTCAGTCCTCAGTTCACAGGGGCCACATGGCCACAGGGTAAAGTTCAAAGCCCCACTCATTACCTGCACCAATACGGAGAGAACACTGCATGGGCATCAGTTGTCAAACAAGCAGGCACCTCGGGGGAAGGCACCTCAGCTGGATGTGGAAACAAGACCATTTTTCTGGAGGGGGCAACATGCCCTGTGCTTGGTCCTGGGAAGTGCAAGGCCACAGCCTCTCAGGTAGGTGACTTGCCCACTGGTTCTGGAGGTTGCAACAAATGCTGTGCTTGGTCCTGGGGAATGCAAGGCCACAGTCTATCAAGTGGGTGACTTGCCCACTGGTTCTGGAGGATGCAACATGACCTGTGCTTGGTCCTGGGGAGTTCAAGGCCACTGTCTCTTAGGTGGGTGACTTGCCCACTGGTTCTGGTGTGGGCAGGCTACACAGCAGCCCGTGGAGGCTGGATCATGTGGCGTCCGCCGGCGGTGACGGCTGCACTGTGGTGGTGGTAGTGGGAGGCTCCTGCTCAGCCCCTGCACCCTCCGATGGCTGCACTGTGGTGGTGGTGGTTGTGGGATGCTCCTGCTCACCTCCTGCACCCTCCAATGGCTGCACTGTGGTGGAAGTGGTAGTGGAAGGCTCCTGCTCAGCCCCTGCACCCCCAGATGGCTGCACTGTAGTGGTGGTTGTGGAAGGCTCATGCTCAGCCCCTGCACTCACTGACGGCTGCACAACCACAGCTGGTGGTGGGAGCTCTGTGACAGCTGATGGTGCATGCTCCTTCTACTTTTTGCTGCATGGTGCAGGCTCCTTCCCCTTTTTGCCGGCTGGTACAGGCTCCTTCCCCTTTTTGATGGCTGGTGCAGGCTCTTTCCCCTTTTTGCTATCTGGTGCAGGCTCCTTCCCCTTTTTGATGGCTGGTGCAGGCTCCTTCCCCTTTTTGCTGGCTGGTGCAGGCTCCTTCCCCTTCTTGGTGGCGGGTGCAGGCTCCTCCCCCTCTTTGAAGACTGGTGCAGGCTCCTTCCCCTTCAGTATTTGTGGCGTGGAATCCTTTCCACCACAAGTAGGTACTGATGAAACTGAGCCCGTGGACTGTTTGGCTGAGCTGCTTGGCTGGGTTCTTGATACCCTGGTCATACATGCAGGACTGGGGGAGGGGGAGGGAAGAGGTCAATGGTGGGAAGGAAAAGCTTTCTAGGGAGATTAGGTAGAGAAGACGGAAAAGAAATGTGAGTGGAGGATGAGGAAGTGGCTGTTGGAGGTGTTTGCTGGATTTGAGTGCAGGTGCATGGGCTGTAAGCTGTTGTGAGTTGGATGGTTGTTGGGTGTCTGAGTGCTTGTGTTTGTGGACTTTAGGAGAGGGGACTGACACAGTGGGAGAGGACACAGGAGACTTGTGCATGGTGGTGGAGGTGTCTGCTAGTGAGGTGTGTGTGTTCTGCTTGGTGTGGTGATGATGCAGGTAGTGGATGATGATGTAGTGTATGCAGGTGCGAGTGTGGACGTAACTGGGTGGGAGGCGGAGGAGGAGGAGGAGGGGGAGACTGTGGAAATAGTGGATGCTGTTGTGTCTGCAACTGGATAGTGTTTGTGTGAGTGCCTGTGGGATGAAGTGTGGTGCTTGTGTTTGCCTGTGACACTCTTGGGTGTTGTCCTGTGTGTATGCTCATCTGGCTGTGTAATTGGGATGGGTTGGGGTTGAGGAGGATGGGACTGGGAAGTGGAAGTAGGAGGGGGGATGGTTGAAACAGGGACAATGGCTGCCATCAGAGAGGAGGTCAGAGCCTGGACAAATCTCTGTTGGGCTGCCAAACCAAAGCCCTCCAGGAATTAGATTGCTGAATCTGGGCTGCCAGACCCTGGATGGCATTCACAATGGTTGAGTGCCCTACAGAGATGGATTACAGGAGGTCAATAGCATCCTCACTCAGGGCAGCAGGGCTCACTGGGGCAGGGCCTGAGGTGCCTGGGGCGAAGGAGATGCACAGCCTCCTGGGTGAGCGGGTATGGGCAACTCGCTGAGGGGCTGCTGGGAGGGTGGTGCTGGTACGGGTGGTGGCGGCTGTACCTGTTGCTTTGGTGATCACAGATGTGTCCGCCACCACCAGGGAGCTCCAATCGGAGGGGGTAACTGAGCCTGTATTGTCCCCTGTCCGCGGGGGTGCTCCCCTCTCCCTCCGTCCCACTGGTGCCCTCAGCGTCGGTGGACTCTGCCTCCTTGGTCCTGTGGGATATAGATCCCTCCATCGCTGGTGCCTCTGCTCCTCTGCCAGATGATGCTAATGCACATAAGGACAGGATGACAAAACAAGAAAGGGGGGTAGAGAGACAAAGGACACACTTGGTCAATGACTGCACCAACACCACCGTTGGCGTACACAGTACCCAAACACACAGGGAACATGCCTACGCACTATGCATTGCGCTACCAGTGATATTGCTAGCCATCAAGGCATGAGGCGGAGCACATACCGCCAACTGCATCACACCTGGAACCTACACAGCCCTGACCAGTAGTGGATGCTTACAAGCTAAGTAGGCAGCATTTCCCCTTCAGACCCTTAGCAACCAGAGGACCTACGTGGCTATGTCTGGCCTGGCCTTGGGGCATCCACTGACACCCATCCACCACCCGGATACCACCCCTCCAGCCGTTTCCTTCAATGATGGCCACGGTACTCACCTCCTTGTGGCTGCTGTGAAGCCCTCAAGCGCCAGTCCAGCTCTGGATAGGCCACCACCAGACTGCGGGCCATCGGGGGATTCAGGGTTCGACGGGCACCCCTTCCATGTTGGGAGGTCATCCCCAGCTGGGCCTCCGGGGTCCACCGGGCCCAGCATCTCAGGTCCTCCCACAGTTTGCTCCAGTGGATACTCCGCCTGCCAATGACAACCACGGTCCGCACCTCCTTGGCGATGGCATGCTATACACCCTTCTTTTGATGGGTGCTGACCTGCAGAGGCAATACAGACAGGAGAACACCATTAGACAAACAGTCCAGCCTGTAATACGAATGACCCACCATACCTGATTCCATCACTATTGGCACACACATAGCCCAGCACTCAGCGTGTACCCAGCCAAGAGGACATCCCTCCCCCTTACACGATGCCTTCACACTCTCCTCCTTACATTCATGCCACATGCATCGTGCACACAGTATACTCACCTGTTGGTCTGGAGGCCCACACAACAGTCCGTATTGGGGTAGGACCCCATCCATCAGTCTCTCCAACTTCTCAGAAGTGAAGGCTGGGCGAGACAGTGCGTCGGTCCTCCTCCGGTCGGGTTAGCGTGCATTGTTTCTTCTTTCCAGCAAAAGAGCGATGCATCGATGTTGCATTGAAAATCCGGTTGCACGGTATCACAAAAGCACACTACGAGGTGTTTGCATCGTTATCAGATTCCGTTAGCGGGTGTTGCGTGTCATTTTTCCAGCTGCATTGCATTGTGGAAGGTGCATCGAAAGTTTCCCCGCTTGGGCAGACTGTGTGGATTTTCAGTCTTTATCTGCCAGCTTCACCTTTCAAGGGCCCAAAACTGGATAGGGCACCACTTGGCAGGGCAGGAGTCTCAGCAGAGAGTTCAAGTGCTGGCAGGGGAAGTCTTTGATGGCCCTGAGACAACAAAAGGTGGCAACCTCAGTTCAAGCCCTTGGAGATTCTTCACAAGCAGGAATGCACAACAAAGTCCAGTCTTTCTCCCCTTTCACAGGCAGAAGCAGCAACTGCAGGATATCTCCACAAAGTACAGTTACGGGCAGGGCAGCACTTCTCAGCTCTTCTCCTTGGCAGAGGTTCCTCTTGATTCTAGAAGCGATCTAATTTTCAGGGGGTTTGGGTGCTCTTCTTATACCCCTTTCTGCCTTTGAAGTAGGCCTACTTCAAAGGAAAGTCTCTCTTGTTTGTAAAATTCTGCCTTGCCCAGGACATGTCCCAGACACACACCAGGGGATTGGAGCATGCATTGAGTGAGGTCAGGCCTAGCCCTTTTAGCTGTGAGTGACTACTCCTCCCATCCCTCCTAGCACAGATGGCTCATCAGGATATGCAAGCTACACCCCAGCTCCCTTTGTGTCACTGTCTAGAGAGAGGTGCAAACAGCTCAACTGGCAAACTGACCCAGACAGGGAATCCACAAACAGGCAGAGTCACAGAATTGTTTAAGCAAGAAAATGCCTACTTTCTAAAAGTGGCATTTTCAAACACACAATGTAAAAACCAACTTCACTAAAAGATGTATTTTGAAATTGTGAGTTCAGAGACCCCAAACTCCATATGTCCATCTACTCACAAAGGGAATATGCGCTTTAATAATATTTAAAGGCAGCCCCCATGTTAACCTATGAGAGAGATAGGCCTTGCAACAGTGAAAACAAAATATGGCAGTATTTCACTATCAGGACATATAAAACAAATTAGTATATGTCCTACCTTAAACATGCACCCTGCCCAGGGGGCTACCTAGGGCCTACCTTAGGGGTGTCTTACATGTAAGAAAAGGGAAGGTTTAGGCCTGGTTAAGTGGGTACACTTGCCAAATCGAATTGGCAGTTTAAAACTGCACACATAGACACTGCAGTGGCAGGTCTGAGCCATGTTGACAGGGCTACTAATGTGGGTGACACAACCAGTGTTGCAGGCCCACTAGTAGCATTGGATTTACTGGCCCTGGGCACCTCTAGTGCACTGTACTAGGCACTTGCCAGTAAATCAAATATGCCAATCATGGAAAGTCAATCAACAATGCAATTTACACAGAGAGCATATGCACTTTAGCACTGGTTAGCAGTGGTAGGGTGCTTAGAGTCCTAAAGCCAATAAAAGCAGGTCAGAAAAATTAGGAGGAAAGAGGCAAAAAGATTTGGGATGACCCTGCAAAAGTCCAACATCCATGTTGAGATTTAGGCAGTACTTTTTCATGCAGTCAGCCATGCTGGTCATGCAGTTTCTGAGTTTGTTTCTGGTGATGTTGTTGTCTGTCAGGGACAGGATGAGCTGCATGTTGTCAGCGTAGCATGTGATGTTGATTTGTTTCCATGGGTTCTGCTGATGCCTGTGAGGGGTGTTATGTAGATGTTAATGAGTGTTGGGCTAAGAGATGTTCCTTCTGGGACTCTACAGATGAGTTTCTTGAGTTCTGAGGTGTACAGTTGAGCCTGACTTTCAGAGCTCTGACAATCAAGATGAAGGCTATCCATTGTAGAGGTGGTCTGTGTATTCTGGTGTGGTGTAGCCTTGTAATGAGGATGTGGTGAGATATTGTGTTGAAGGTATCAGTGGGCCATATCTTTGCAGTCAAGGATGGTCTGGATGTCGATTGTTGCCACAATGAGGGCACTCTCTTTGCTATGTTTGCTGCTAATCATTGTCTCCTGCATTCTGTATCTACCTCCCTTACCAGTTTTCTACCTGCTTCTCATTCCACTCGCTTCTTGTTTGCTGTTGTGGAGGGATCCATCTTCTTCAGTCTAGCTTACCCCCTTCATAAAGATGTATATCATGTTAGCACAGCCAACCCTTCTGTCCTCGCTCCTTTACCTTTTCACGTTGTTTAGCCACTTTGGGCCTGATTACAACTTTGGAGGAGGTGTTAATCCGTCCCAAATGTGACAGATATACCACCAGCCGTATTACGAGTTCCATAGGATAAAATGGACTCGTAAGACGGCTGGTGGTAAATCCGTCACTTTACCGTCACTTTTGGGACGGATGAACACCTCCTCCAAAGTTGTAATCAGGCCCCTTGTTGTCTTCAAACGGCCTGTACTGGAAAATCCAGTGAAACCGAACAAATGCGGAAATCACTGTCGTTTTGATCCCAGTAAAAAAACTCTGCAGATAGTAAGGCCCACAGAGTGACAATGAGAAAGAGAGACTGAAAGTGAGGGAGAGAGAGTGGGCGAGGAAGAAGAGGGATAGGAATAGGGAAGATTGGGGAAGGAAGTGGATGCTGAAGGAAGAGGGATTAAAAGAGGTGGGGGATAGAGAGAGACAAGGAGATAAAGAGAGAGAGGAAGAACAGAATGAAATAGATGGAGAGTCTTGCATTTGAAACGGTTACTTAGAAAATTCTGATGATTCATTTTACAAATCAAACCACCTGTTCAGGTATAAGACCTCCTGGCAACATTATAATTCAGCAAGTAAAAGTCTTTTACTGCCAGGGCATTGCAAGCTAATTTTCTTGACTTTCACATATACTGTTGTTCACACACAATTTCGATTGGCAGGGTTCCATGCCATTAATCTTTGTATAAACTGAAATTCCACTTAAATTACTGATAGAGTCAAAGAGAAAACTGTATAAAAGGAACCCTGACCTCAAGAAAAAGCAATCTGGCATTTTCTGTTTTTTTAGCGTTGCCAGCTGCGCATGGCTTAAGAAAATACACAAAAAGCTATTTTATGAATTCCTGGCACAATGCTATCTACAACAAACAAACTGTGAAAATGAATCTGATAATGGGTTTAAATGACTTTGAGCACAGGTGCTGAAACAATGGTCAAAGCAGAAACATGAGTTACAAAGGTTCTCTTTCCTGATGTAGAAGGGGAGGGGTGCATTCATGACTGGATCTCTTAATCGAGGTTTCCGAATCCACTGGTTAAGACCCCAAGGAGTTTACTCAGTACCTGGATGATTCAATGATAAATTATAATTCACATACTACATTTAAAATAATGGCGAGGGTGACTCTACAATGTTAATGTTCAATTACTTAACTGAATGGGCCCCTACGTACAGTACAGAGTTAGCTGCAAAATATTTTGCGCTAACACTGAATAGTACATCAATAGCGTCAAAAATTTGATGCTATTGACCCCTACCTTGCACCATAGTGCACCGTATTTCAAATACGGCACACACATGGTGGCAGTAGTGGGGCACTAAGGGGTGCAAGAAAAGTGTGCTGCACTGGGTGGAGCAACACTTTTCTTAAATCTGACGCTATCTGTGCACAAGATTGTTACATCTCCTAAGTACCAGTTAAACACTCACCATACACATCTCAGACACACATGATGCTATCTTGCTCGCTCACAATTGTCATGATGGGTAGATCATGTAGGTTCATCTGCACACATCTTGTTTCTGCAATCCGTAGACATGGCCCACATCCAGCCGGAGAAGAGCTGAAATCTCTATGTGTACTCAATTGACTGTTGGCCTTTTCAAGAAGCTCCTTGTACAGCCGGTGCCTCACTTCTGAAGAGTAGTGAAGCACCGGTGGAGCAAGTGTCACATTGATAAGCTCCTTGGAGACATCAACACATGTGCATAAATTGTAAAATGTCCAGAGTAAATTTGTGCAATGTGTGGCACACAGTGCAGTAACATGTGCTGTGACAAATATGTTGCCAACATCCATGCAATTCTAAAAGCCAGCACCTCTGACACGAATCTTGACTGACATCACTGTGTTTGTGGGCATAATTACCTTTTCCTAAGACCTACAAATGCATTGCAGCACACGTTGGCACCTGTGCATCATTCAGCACACTCCACATCCTCAAAATAATATCAGACATGATGTCGATACCCAAGGATAGATGATGGCGTCTTAATTGACACACATGCCATTTTAACATGGCATTGCACACATCATACCCTCTCACACACAACCTTGGATCTACTTATGTGACATACAAGGAGACACTTACTGGCTGCATTGGGGTCTTCAAAACGGGAAAGCTCGCCAATGGTGTAAAGTGGAGGTCCACCTGCAAGATATGACATGAAAACATAGCTGTGTGATTGTTGAACAAAGAAAATAATGGACAACCGTTACACATTTCACTTGTTTAGCTGAGAGACCTAGTCAACTTACTGATAGGAATGACCAACTGCCATCTATCACATGTCAGTCAGACAGACATAGTTAGTAACAAAAACATGTACAGATATGGGATGCACTTTTACATACATGTCTCAGATACACAAGTTACACATTTTTTGGGGACAAGATACTGTCAACTGACAGAAGCTTAGTACTTTGTAGTAAATCTATGTGAAAATGGAGCAACCACTTAGATGCTTGACTCTTTTCAACCCCATACTACCACCACATAACTCCACCAGGTGTATTCCGTATTTAAATATGGCACATCATGGCGCATGTCAGGACACTGATGTTGTAAACTATGACATTATGGTGGCATTTAGCATGCTTTGCTCCATACATGAAGGTGCTAAGCCTGCTATGTGAAATTAGGCATTTTGATAACAATGGAATTGTCATTTAACTAACCTGCTATATGCACGGACTCAAGTTGAACCAAGTAGATTTAAAGGCTCATTTTATGTGTGCCACCTACCACAGGAATACACACCTTGCATTCTTCAGGCCTGATGCAGGCATCATGTGGCACCAAGTTTAAAAATGCCAAAATGCTTGCACTGCACATCCTTTGACATAGGGTGTGGTAATACTTGCCTCCATCAAAATAGCAAACACAAGGATAATTTTGTAGACAAGGGGTGCTGCATATAACATCCTTCCTCCTGTTAGAGCTAAGCACCTGAACCTAGATTTCAGAAAGCCAAATGTCCTCTCCACCACATTCTTGGTCATTATGTGGCCTTTATTGTAATCCCGCTTTGCATCATTTGTAGGATTTCCAAAAGGGGTCATGACCCATGGCTGGATGCCGTCACCTTGGTTCGCTGCAACTGAATGTGAGAAAATGTGTCAGTCTTGCACATTTCTTTTTTGCTATGTGCCATGGCACATATTTGTTTGAAGTGTTGTGGTGATTCAGACTTGCATCTGGTATTGTGTGTGTTCCTATTTGGATGGATGGTTGCATTGGTGTGTGGTGGTGCACTTTCCTGGGTGTTGCTTAGGGACTTGATGATTCTTATTTACATTCTAGTCTGACAGATCACCCGTGCCCATATGTGTGGTATTCTCTATATTTGACCCTGAGGCCAACTTTAGGAGGACCTAGCTCCTTCTTGCACCACATTAGCCTCATTATGATTGATGCTATTATGACCCAACAAGGCCTAGATCACAGTGCCATGTTTACAAAGTGGCACTATGCATGCACTGCGATACTTATGGACCCTTTGCCCACATTATGCGTGTGCCAGGCATCATGTATGCAAAGGGGGAGGGTGTTCCACTGTTAGGGGAAATGTAAAAATGGTACAGAGGAATCTAAGAGGTTCCAATGCATTATTTTTAGCAGATACTTTTAACACCTGCACAGAGCAGGCATTAGAAGAGGGTACACCATTGCTTTAAAAGGGCCCCTAAGTGCTGTGCAGAATTTGCCCCAAAAATGTGGCACTAATCCTAATCAGTCCATCAATGGAATCCATTATTTTGACAATATTGCACCTACTCTACGTCATTGTGCGCTGTATATCTAATACAGCACACACATGGTGGTGGTAGTGGGGGCACTAAGGGGCGCAAGTAAAGTGGTGCTGCTTTGGATGCAGCACCACTTTTCTGACATGTGGCCCTTAGTCCCTTCACTTTAGACCTGCAGAAGAGTGATGTTATAGAAATTGTTACCTATTTTGTGTGTTGTGTGTTGTGTGTTGTCGGCCATGTAACAGGTGTTGCACCCTGTGTGTTGCATGTGAATCCCATTCCTTTGCCCTTGAAATACCTCCTTTACACAAAGTGGTGTTGTTGCCAATTGCTGTCTCGCATACAGATGTGCACGAGATTCATATGCCCAGTGTGACACAGTTGTATGGGATATATTGTGATGCAGCAGTTTTAGACACCTGTGGGACAGTATAGGGCATGATGTGCTTTTCTGCACTGCCCTCCATCACCAGTCCAGCCCTGCTAAGTCCAATGTCTCCTTATTCATATGCATTTCTGGCCTCTGCCTGTACATGTTCAGTAGTTCAGCTGCCACAGTCCACTGTTGGTACCCTTGTATCATGGTAAGGAGTTGTGGGATTTACAGGTATGATTGTTGGTGTGCTGTGAAGTGTCCATTCCTGCACATGATCTTTCATTGACGGCAATGTTGTATTTCAATGTGTGCTGCACTGTGCACCACACAAGGGAAAGGTGAACACAATAAGTATATTTGGTATGTTTTGGTGATATGTAGATGGTGATGGCACCACTCCGGTGGCAATGATATCGGTGCTGCCTGAGGTTTCTACAGCATTGTTAATGTGGGGCAGTGCCAATATGTGAGTTCTTTGACGGTGAAATGGCCGATGCAATTCACATAGCTGAGCTATTCCTTGGTTATTGTTATGTGAAGGATCAGTATTTTGTTGTCAACCTCTGGGCACATGTAGTGGTTTGAGCCCAGCTTTTGTATGCAAAGGGGACAGCTCCAACTGTCCGTCATGCAAAGTGTCAGTCAGGTGGTGCCAAGTACTTGTACATATGGGTGTCTGTGAGGGTGCTGTTCATTGAATGTGGTGTAGTGTGGCATGTGGCATATGTGTTGTCTAAACATCTGGGTTTCCCTATCCATGTGTGTTTAGTGTGGTGCATGTATTGTTTGTCCCACAAGTTTGGTGTGTTGTCTGTGTTATGATTTGTATTCCATTGCCATATTGTCCATCCTGGAATCGTTGGTTGATAGTTGAGTGTCTGAAGATGTAAGCATCATGGATGTTGCCAGGATATTTTTCTAGGATATTGGAGATTATTCCTCAGTGGTTCACACTGGCCTGCACATTGATATAGTGGGTATGTTTGCAGACCCTGTATAGGAGTTCCGTTGCAGCAGGAGGGACACACTGTACATGTTTGCAGTCCATTGCACCAAGCAAATGCGAGAAGCCAGCAATTTGATAGAATCCTTGCCTGTTCTCCTGCTGCAGTTTCTGGGTGTAGGGGAACCGGGTGTGATGGGGTGTGAGGTGAATGATGGCGTCCAGGACCATAAGAAGGAAGGCCGAAAGGGAAGGTTGGGAGATACCACCCACCTGTGCAGCGGTGGTCTGGAATGATCCTGAGGCCAGCTTGTGTAGGATAGCCAGGAGTACGGTCATGGGTTGTTTGGTTGTGTGAATTTCCAGTCTTGTTGTGATGTCAGGCGCAATGTGGAGGAGCAGGCATACAATGGACTCCCGCATCAGACGGTAGAGTCTGATCACCTCTTCTTCCCTGATGCCAAGGATGGATGCGCACTGGCTAAATATCCTCTCCCTTCTGCACTGCCTTTGAGGCTGCTGTGGTGGTGGTTGAAGTTGCTGCGGTGGTGCTGGATGCACTTGGGGTTGTTGCTGTCGTCTTCTCCTGGTGCCAAACTGTAGCAGTAACAGGTCCATGTTGTCCAGTTGCTTGCCAATGTTCCTTCTGTGTGTTTTCCTTATGTAGTAGTGGCTGAGCCTCTTTCTAATGCCTGGTCTGACAGGCATTAACATTTTGACACTAATCAGTCTTAGTGTAATTTTTTGGACCCGGTCTTCTGTGTGCATCATTTTTCAGTTGGCTTGTAAATATGGCGCTAACAGCTAGCGTCATTTTTTGGGAGGTAACGCCTACCTTGCATATCATTGTAGTAAAACAATGCAAGCTGAGGTGGCGCTCCCAAAAAATCATGCTAAGTCAAAAATGTTGTCGCTAGAATGCTCTAGCGACAAAATCTAAATATGCGCTGGGTTAGTGCCGCTTTTCTGTAAACAAACTGGTGCAAAGGCGCCGCAAACCTTTCTTAAAGCTGGCCCAGATTGTTTTCCTCCTATCGCAAACAAGCTGAAATCATAAATAAAATGTTGTTCCTCCATGTCCATGGGGAACATGTTTTCAGCTCAGCAAAGATGTTAAAACAGTTGTGGATTATTATTATTTACTCATTTAATGCAAATGGTGTCTCATATAAAATATCTAAAAATACTTCTGCAAATTTCTTGTGCTTCCTTTCGATCTAACAGCCTGGTCCTTAGCTAAGCCAATCACTACAGGCACACATATTCCACCTTAAGTTTTGAAGCTCACTCCTCTGCTGACTCTAGATTAACAGTAGGCAGTTCAAACACGTTTTGATTTATTGACACTTGTTTTTAACAAATCAGATGCCAGTTGTCTCTACAAGTATACCTTGTGCCCCAAACCAAGGGTTAAAACTAGGCCAATTTGAATAATAGACAGTTTGTAACTAATAGAATGAGCATTAAATGAGCAATCATTATCTTATGCTATTGGCTGTTTGGTGAATTATTTTGTCTTTCAGGAAATGCTGCAATTGCAATGCAATCCGATCAATCAGGAATTTGTAAAGTGCACTACTCACCCATGAGGGTCTCAAGACACTGAGGTGGGGAGGAGGTGGGGGGTGCTATTTTACATCTAAAAATAACAATTAACTTTTTGTTAGTCAATCCTTTATGCCACGCCTAGTTCTGAACACAAACGATTTTTGTCACTGCAACAGCAGCACAGCAAATAAAGCCTGATCCTCCTAACATGGCTTTCTAATTTGCTTTCATTTGTTACTCATTCAGATGTCCTAACCCCCAGAATGGCCACCACAGTGTCCTGCAAGATTGTAGCATTTTTTCTACTCCTGGTGCAGTGGCGTAACGAACCTCGAGCCCCCCCACCTTGCTAAATTCCTGGAGGGGCTTCCCTGGACCCAGGCAGGGGCCTGACGCTGGTGCACATTGTTCTGTGCTGAGGGGGCTCCCTGGAGCTCGCCCCCTCTCTCCCCCTGTTCTGGTGCCCCGGGATGCATTCTTTCACTTTAAGCTCTTAGCTGCTTCTCTTCAGGACAATCGAGTTGGAGTGTTTCTCAGCTCCCGTAGACTTCCTTGCACTGCAACTTGGACTACGTATTGCTTTTTCTTTTTTTTACCTCAACGACAAGGAAGCCTTCATTATAGTCACTCTTTTGTTACTAATTAATAGGAAAACGACATGACCATAATTAAGGCTCCTTAGCCATCTGATCTCTGTTTCACATAGAAATGAAAGCAGTACTACAATGAAAGCTCCCTTGCTATCCAACCTTAAGATCACTTGGTCAGATAGCAAGTGAACTTTCTGAAATCGAGGCATTATCCAGGACTCAAGGATACGAAAAAACGGAAAGGTTTGCTTGCAGTGGTTGGAATACTCAAGATATATATTTTGCTGTTGAAGACTTGCTTTCCTTTTTATTTGGAGTTTACACTAAAATGTTAAATACTGTCATGGGAACTGGTTTGTGGAATTAATAAGTCTTTAACCTAGAAAGGAAGCTTTTGCTGAAACACAAAGAAACGTGTGACTGGTTGACTGTTAGAAAAAACGGACTTGTTCAATACAGCTATTTTAGGTTCTGACGAAATTGGTATACTGCTCATATGCTGCATTTTTATCCCCTTACTCTTTCACATACTACAGCCAGATCTGACTCAAACATTAAGCCCTGGAAATGTTTTAAATAAATATCTAACACCAAGCAATCATAGTGAGTAAATTTAGGGGCTGATTTAAGAGCCCCTATCGCCTTCTTGTGCCACTTTAGCATCATTTTCTTTACGCTAATGTGGCCCAACAAGGCCAAAATCCCAGCGCCAAATTTACGAACGCATTCATTGAGAAACTTTATAACCCTTTGCGCTACAGTATGCCTGTGCCAGGCATAATGTATGTAAAGGGGGTGTTCCCCAGTTAGGGGGTACGAAAAAATGAGGCAAAGAAATCCAACAGATTTCTTTGCATCATTTTTTTCGCCACTTTTAACACCTGCTCGGAGTACACGTTAAAAAGATGCACCTCATTGATTACAATGGGCCTCAATGGGCTTTGCAGTATGTGTCAACATTTTTTAAGCTAATTTTGCAAAGCTCTAAACTAGCGTAAAATGTTTTTGATGCTAGTTCCCCTAATTACCACCATGGTGCACTTTATTTTAGATACGGCACACACATGGTGGCATTAGGTGGGTGCTGTGGGCTGCAAGGAAAGTGACGCTGCACTGCGTGCAGCACCACTTTCCTTAAATCAGGCCCCTACTATATGTCAGAGGGTTTGCAGATAGGTTGCTTTCACAATCAAATTTGACAAAATAGTCCAAACACCTAACTTCTACTTCAGGACCTGCCACCATCCCCAGAAGCACTGTTCTTCTGCAGTAGCAAAAACCTATTTTTGTAGTGCACAATGGAAATCTCTTGCCTGCTCTATTCCCCTCTTCAGTCTCGACAAACTAATCATTTAAATATTAATGTCACCCCAATGTAGGTCCTAGAGTCCATAATTCAGGGTGCATGGTATTTAAAAGTAGGACATGTAGAAATGTAATGTTAATATGTTCTGAGAGTGACTAGCACCGAAAATCTATTTTTTACTGTGACATACCGAGCTGTCCTTATGTAGAAATAAGAAATCATGCAGCACAGGAAGAAACCTTGCTGCGCTGCGTAATATGGACAGGGCAGGGATGTGCCATATTTTACATTATACAGAGCATTCCCGTCTTTTCCCTCCTCTGACGCACAATGTGCTGCCGAATGCCAACCTAGGCACAATTGCACCATGGTGCAAGGGTGCCTGCATTGCAGACAGGATTGTTTTGTGCAGAAAGGGACACCTTCTTGACGAAAACAATCCTTAGAGGCTTTTTCCTCGTGTATGTGTGCTTCAGAATGCAGCACACATAGAAAGAGGAAAAACAAGGAGAAACAAACATTTTTCTCCTTGTTACGCCTCTCCTGGAGTGGTGTAGCATGTTGATGCATTCCCAGGTCTACCAACAAAGGAGCGCCTACCCTCCACCCATGGAATGCCTCCCTGAGGCAGAGTAACACAAGGCAATAATTGCATGGCATTATTCTGGATTTATCATGCCATGCAGGGCCATGCAAGGTGGCCTTGCATGGCTTGATATATTCGACTTAGGTTTTGTGTCACCCGTACACCTCCTGCACTGACACAAGAGTGGTGTAAAACTCACATAAATATGCCCTAAATTCAGTGGCAAAGTAAGATTTTCCATAAATATTAAGGAAAAGTAACTTTTTGAAACATATATTTCCCCTGCCTAAATTTCTTGTAGGCTAATTTGCCTCAGGTCTCTCAAGAAGGATATTTGAAAAGGTGTGACAAAGGTGTTAAATACTTCTTACAGGCAAACAATAGGCTGCCCTGAATAGCGAGAGATGGCTCATTTGATCCTCAATGAGTAAACAGGGTGGGGACTTTGAGCATCCGTATTGACATTACAGTGTCAAATCCTTCTTGAGTGTCAATTCCTGCTTGACAGCTGTCCTGGGTTTACATATAAAACGTTGGGACACATATGAAAGGCAGAGTATAGGATGTTTGCTGATGAACCCTAATGTGCCCTATTACACATCCGTCTCTGGGTTTTACATATAACACTGGGTGTGCATTTGAAAGGGAGGGAAACGTGATACCAAAACAATTCCTGTATATTCACTGTCTGGTTGCTAGAAACACCTACTTTTGTTCTACCAGACTGCTGTCTCTGAGACTTACATAGAACACTGGGGGTTTATTGAAAGAAAGGGAAAAAGGTGCCAAAACAGTTCTTGTGTATCCTCTGTTTGGTTGCTCCTATTTATGTTGTACCAGACTTCTGTCTCTGGTTTATGGTGGGTACAGTGGCTTCCTCAAACTGAATTTTAGAGTGAGATGTGGAAGGACAGTAGGATTACCATTGTACACTCCCCACACACATCCCCAGTCCTCAGAGCCCAAACTGAGTGTGGCTGAAGACTTTTGCCATCTTGAGAACGGACACAGTGGCCATAGTTAGTTTTGGTTACTTTTAGCCCATTGGTTAAGGTGTGCCCATGAGCAGTTTCCATCTCCTAGCTCGTGCCAGATATAAATGTGATGCCTCTATGCACTCCCTTGAGAACAACAGGGGACTGGACATGCTGGCTGTGACCTGGGAGGAGCCCTGAAGAACTGCATCTGCTCCCCCTCCGCCTTGGTACAAAGAAGGGGACTCCACAGTTCATAAGGTTGACCTCCTGTTCAAGCTACAGGCATACAAAAAGCTACAAGATGACTTTCCTGCAACTGCCCATCTAACCAGTGACATCTGGACTTGCACTGGACCCTGCTGTCGTCCTCTGCCACACATTGTAATAAGTGCCTCCCCTCACGTCCTTGGTGGCCTGCGGTAGAATGGGACTTAAAGGACTAAAACCTGCTTGGTGTATCTGGACAGCACTGCTTCACAATAATTTCAAATTGGACCCACATCCCGGTGTACCACAAACTTTGACGATCGTTGGGACTTTGTGCTTCTTTAAGCTATTCCTACATCAATCTTTAGAAATTCATATCTTCATTCCCCACTGTGAACTGTTGTCATTTTGGTGTCCTTGTTTATTGTTTATTAAAATGTACTTCTATTTTCTAATTTTATTTAGGATTTTATTGTTTTGTATTGCAACTATTTAACTGTTTTGATAATGCATAAATACGTTTTGCACTGAATTAAGACTATTTGCACTGTGCCTAGCTACCAAGGAGTTGAGCTCAGGTTTATTTAGTGACTTTGATATTCACCCTGACAAGGGTTGTGATTATTCCTTGAGGTCAATAGTAAACCACTGTTGGACGTGGCCCTCTCTTCTGGGTGATCTGCAAACTTTTTGCTTTAACCCACCTGATTTCATAGCCCATTTTTGTATGCCTTTATGACTCAATAAACTCTACCACTGGTAGCCAGTAGTTAAGTGCTTGTGCTCGCTCCTCTAAACATGCTAAAATTGGCTTACACCCAATAGGCATATTTAGTTTGCTTATAAGTCCACCCTTGGCCTGTAAATTGAATGCTACTAGTGGCCCTGCAGCACTTACTGTGCCACCCACTTAAGTGGCCTTTTAAAAGCTGTCTCTGGCCTGTCATTGCAGCATGTGTGTGCAGTTTTAAACTGCAATTTCTACCTGGCAAAATACACCTTTGGCCAGGCCTAAACCTTCCTTTTTAATACATTTAAGTCACCCCTAAGGTAGGCCCTAAATATCCCACAAGGCATGGTGCAGTGTATTTAAAAAGTTGGACATGTACTTTTACGTTTTACATGTCCTGATAGTGAAAAGCTCCTAAATTCGTTTTTTGCTACTACCAGGCCTACCTCTCCAATAGGATAACATTGGGTTCCCCTGTTACATTTAATAAGTGAGGACCTCTATGTTGGAACAGGTTTGGTGTCTAAGGAATTGTAATTTTAAACTCTCTTTAGTGATAAAGTTGGATTTAAAGTTCCAATTTCACTTAAGGAAAGTTAGCATTTTTGTGCCCTAACCATTTGGTGCCCGTAGCCCGTTTTCACATGACTAGATGCAGTTTGAATGGCAGAATGGGCCATCCTGGCTGAATGGGAGGCATAGCTCTCACCTTCCAAACTTGTGCTTCAAAGGCACTGGCCTAGCGTATTTCATCCCAGGCTGAATGACTCCAAAAGTCATCTGACTGACCTCTCTTTTTTGAGCTACAATGGCTTAACAAGCTTCAGAGCCCCCACCCCGGCACCTATCCAGCTAACCTTCTGCCTGCATCTGGAACTGCCTGAGGCCTTCTGGTCTCTACTAGAGTGTGTTCCTGATCCCAAGAGAAGCCTCAGAAGTCATGGGTTAGGGGTGTGGCATCGGTTGATCTCCTTGTAGAGAGGAAGAAATCCTGAAGTTCTGGGCTCCTTGCGACCATCAGCTGGTCCATTTGCACAAAGATCTTACTGCCATCACTGGCTGCCAATGTGAAGCTCCAGTAAACCCAACTCTTTTGGGTACAGCGACTGCCAATGACAACCGGCAACACGAGATCTGCAATTTGTGCTACAGGATTGATAGTCCGCAGTGATGCCCGACAGGATCTTCGTGCTACAGTGATGACCATCTGCAACACCCGCCCTGCTCCATATATTACAGCGACGACCACGTGTGACACTCTCCTTGCGTCCTCCTCCACCACAAATTAAATGGAACTCTTGGTGCTGGGCTTTAGAAGGTTGCAGCTGTACTAACCTGGTCCCTGTATCCGGCCTACACTTTAGCGCGGTTGTACTGAACTTGTGACCTTTACCGATCTATCACAACCAGATAACTGTGAGTAGAGCTATGTGCTTTTAGGTGCTTTATTTATCTTAAATCTCTGAAATTGCATATCTCTGGTTCTACTCATTGGATTTTTGTCATCATAGTGTCAAATAATTTGTTACGTTTTCCTCAAATTTGCCCAATTAGTGTAGGATTTTTCTTGGGTTGTGTTTTCATTTTATTACTGTTTGTGTGCTACATAAACACTTTGCACATTGCCTCTAAGTTACATCTGAAGGCTTTTGTGCCAAACTACCAGAGGGTTAAGCACAGGATAATTTAGTGACCTTTGTGGTTCACCCTCACAAGGATTGTGACTGTTACTTGAGCACAGCTCACACCTCCCTCAACCAACATTCTAATTTCTTGCACTAGTGTTCCATAGTAAGATTTAGTGGGTTTGAGCAGTACCATTTCGTGATCTTGTGAAACCCTAAATCCTATATAAATAAATGTATACCAGATTAAATTTTTTTCCAATATAGCCAAATACTGGCCATATTTTTCCTTTTTCCAAATTTAATTCCTGCCTCTCATTTTGTGCACCTGTGACTCTTGGCTGCAAAGATAGAGTTGGATTTTGACAACTTTGAAAGCTGAAGTATGGCTGAATTAAAATAAAGTTGCGAGGGAGAGTGGACTGAAACCAGACAAGTGCTGACCAAAGTTAGAGTATGAGGTAGCCCTCCGAGCCTGAGATGAGGTCTGCAGAAAGAAAGCTGCAGCACAGGAGCAGGAGAATGATGGAGGAGAGGATGAAATGGACAAGAAGGAGGATGTAATAGGGGCTGAGGAGGATAACTTGGCAACAGCTCCAGAGCTGGAAAGAAGAGTGAAGCATCTTCTGCTCTTGGCCCCAGAACCATAGGAGAGTGGGAGAGACATAGGATTGAGGTCCTGTGCTGGGTCCATACAGGAAGCAGTGTGTGCTCCGATCCCTTGTCCCCTGAGGAACTGGAGGGCAAGAAAGCTGAAAGGAACTGACTGAAAAAGCAGCAAGAGCGGAGGCAGGTGAGAATCTAGGAGAGGGTTGAGGCAGAGCCCTAGCCCTGCAGGAGAAAAAGCTACTTCTGGAGGAAAATAACTGGTGTGGGTCATGAAGTGAGCCTAAAGAAGCTT
Source organism: Pleurodeles waltl (assembly GCF_031143425.1). NCBI lineage: Eukaryota > Metazoa > Chordata > Amphibia > Caudata > Salamandridae > Pleurodeles > Pleurodeles waltl. The sequence goes on along the minus strand of NC_090439.1, from coordinate 666,004,844 downwards.
GACCTAAAACCAAGCAAGCCTCAGAGTACAACAGAAATGGTGGCAACAACAGCATAGGGCCCAGCATACACAGGAGGGTCCACATACCCAAAGACTTGGTGGTCAGCTTTGAGGTGGAGGATGATACTAGTAGGTTGTTGACAGCCTATGAGTTATCTCTAAGAATACTAGGGACCAATAGGAGTTTTGTGATGCTAGCCTGTGGAAGCACATGTCAGCTATTGGGAGGAATCTCCTTCTGGTTGTAGAGGTGGCTGACCAGATGTCCTACAGCCTCATCAAAGCAACCCATATCACAAACTTTGGTCTCTCTCCAGAGGACTACTGCTTAAGATTTAGAAACAGTTATAAACTGTCTGATCAGTTTTTAGTAGATTTTCTGGACTTCTTCAGTGTGGCACCAAGAGCCTCATTTACAAGGCCCTTGACCACTGCTGTGTAATTTTGTTTGATGCAGCAGCAGTGTTAAAAAAACTCCAAATTTACAAAGTGGTGCTAGAGGCCTCTAATGTCACTTTTCACTCCTGAGTGACATTTTTACTTAGAGTTGGTTCTGGCTGCCTCACATACCGATAATGATATGCAAGGTAGGCGTTCCTCCTTCAAAATTCACACAGAACTGACGCAGCCGTATTTACAAGCTGTTTGGAAAATGACACACCCTTTGCAAAGTTGTGCTGAATTTCCATAACATCAAAAAATAACACCAGGCCAGATCAGGCAAAAAAATGCTGCATTGGCACAGGTACATCAGGAGAACATATATAAATAACCCTGGCAACTCTAGTACAATATGGACTTACTCGTGCTTCAGCCTGGAGCACCAAGAAGGCAAGGACAACCACCACCATCACCATCACCACCTCTATCATCACCACATCATCCACAGAGGCATCGCAGAAGAAGGTAGCGAACATATCGGCTGCAGACCTCACTTATTGACATCAGGGAGGAAGAGGTAATCACATATTACTGTTTGAGGAGGGAGTCCATCGTACAGCTGATTGCACCAAGACTACAGGGCAACAGTCAGCAGGAATACCAACATCCCACCACAGACCAAGCTCCTAGCTGTGCTACATATGCTGGCCTCTGGGTTCTCCAAGACCACTGCAGCATGTGTGGCTGGAATCTCACAGCCATCATTCTCAGCTTTCTTAACCTCTGTCCTGAATGCAATCATTGGGCTCACTCCCCCCCACATCGTCTTCCCCAACACCCAGCAACTGCAGCAGGAGATAAAACAGAGATGTTATGCCATTTCTGGGTTCCCACATGTGGTGGATGTCATGGATTTGCGCGCATGTGCAACTTGTTCCTCCTACTGCAACAGCCCATCTATACAGGGACCACAAACACACCCACTGCATCAACTCCCAAGCCATTGTTGACAATCAGGGGCTGATCACAAATGTGCTGGCTAAATACCCTTGCAGCATGCATGACACCGTCATATTCTGGTGCTCCATCATCAAACAACGGGTCCAGGATGGACAATATGGCAATGGCCTACTAGTAGGTAAGCAAGCAGCAAGTATCTAACAGACACAATAACAAAGAGATATGAGGGACACAATACACAGCTCACTGTCTGCCTACACAGATAGGGACTCCAGTATGAGGGTTGTTCTACATACATGCAACATGCATCAGTCCACACATGCAATGCGCAGCACCCTGACATACATGTGAATACATCTCAAACCAGTTTTGCAGATGTTGCATGATGTAAAGGCACACAGCCATGCATGGTAGGCAGGAAATCTGGCCAAC